>NC_092709.1:358186202-358542069 GCF_047496885.1 Scyliorhinus torazame | reverse complement strand
ATTTATAATCATCTGGAAGAATAGGCATAAAGCGAAGGTCAAGATAGGTTCAGTGCATGAAACCAATTTGTTTTCTGAAAACTGATTCCCTTAATTAAATGGGGATGTTTGAATTTGATATCACTCAGGGGCCACAATGACCTTAAAATCCTTTACCAGCCCTTGGCTGCAGCCACCTTTCCCAGTGGCATTCCCTAGTGGTCATGTGGAGTATTTCTGCAGAAAATTAAATTGAAGGAATAAACTAATTTGGACTGTTTTGGTCATTGCGCCAATGCTCTTCTTTGAGTGGGTCAACTGCGCCCAACATCTTAATACTAAGGAGCATATGGTCCATGCGGAAAGCAGCTTTCTGATCACGGTGTAGTACAGTAATGCCATTCGGAAAGAATGTGCTTATGTTTTTGCAGGTTATGGTTTAAAGAGCTCATCCCACCCAATTGAGTTTTGGCAGATCTCCAAATTTTCCAGTCCTGCCCGTCACTTTGCCTGTCCCTGTTGGGAATGGAAAATTCCTGCCGTTTTCTATGTGATCATGCCCCCACGACCAGCAGAGAATGCAACTCATTAGCAAGTGTGGAAAGGATGACAAGGATTCAATGAAACGTCTTTGCTGGAAAGGAGGAACATTTTCATACAGAGAGATCTGTCTGAAAGCGGTTTTGCTTCACACTCGCATGTTGCAAGGCAAATTTAAAAATCAGCTGGAGCTACCCAGAAGCAGAAAGCATGGATTTCATCACCTCTTTTTTGTCCGTTCCCCCAGATGGAACCCAGCTGAGTTTGTAGAGGGCCACATCCGGCGATCCATGATCCCAGTGGACCCGCATACGGTCCGCCCTGATGTTCGAGAAGCGTAGGTTTGATGGTCCTGGGAAATCAGTGTGTGACAAGAATGAGACCATAAATGTGCACATGGAGCAGAAATGTAACAGAATCTGACAGAGTAGAAATGGTGAGGGAAGGGAGGCCATATGAGCAAAGATTTGAGATAATAGCACTGTTTGCCAACAACTTGCATTTATATAGTGCGTTTAATGCAGTAAAATCTCCCGAGGCACTTAAGAACATAGAACATAGAACATTACAGCGCAGTCCAGGCTCTTCGGCCCTCGGTGTTGCGCCGACCTGTGAAACCACTCTAAAGCCCAGCTACACTATTCCCTGATCATCCATCTGTTTATCCAATGACCAATTAAACGCCCTTAATGTTGGCGAGTCCACTACTGTTGCTGGCAGGGAATTCCACGCACTTACTACTCTCTGAGTAAAGAACCTACCTCTGACATCTGTCATATATCTGTCTCTTCTCAATTTAAAGCTATGTCCCCTCGTGCTAACCATCACCATCCGAAGAAAAAGGCTCTCACAAGGGCAGCACGGTGGCGCAGTGGTAGCACAGCAGTCTCACGGCGCCGAGGTCCCAGGTTCGAGCCTGGCTCTGGGTCAGTCTCCGTGTGGAGTTTGCACATTCTCCCCGTGTTTGCGTGGGTTTCACCCTCACAACACAAAGATGGGCAAGGTAGGTGACTTGAACACGCTAAATTGCCCCTTAATTGGAAAAAATGAATTGGATACTGTAAATGTATAAAGAAAAGGCTCTCACTGTCCACCCTATCTAATCCTCTGATCATCTTGTATGCCTCAATTAGGTCACCTCTTCACCTTCTTCTTTCTAACGAAAACAGCCTCAAGTCCCTCAGCTTTCCCTCATACACTTTGCTGCAGCAGAAGCAGAGAACCCAGGGGAGCATACTAATCCCACAGCCCATCCTGAAGGACATTGTGATCTGCTGCACATCACAATATGCAGCATTTGCTTTCCATTGTAGCCACATAAAATGGCAAACTCCCGATTCAAAATGGCGAACGGCAAAGGCTGATGGGAAAATCAGCCAACAGGACAAAAATGAGCAGCTGCAAGTTGACTGTGTATTCACCTCTGGGAAGGCCAGACAAGATCGATACCAGTAACCACCAGTATAACAAAACACCAGCCACCTGCATATTAATGAGCAATCCCCGGGAACAATAAGCAATATTTATACACACCAAGCCAATCCAGACTCGTCGGTGCCAGCAGAAGCCTACACAAAGGGAGGTGAATGACCCCCTCAAGACCACCCATCGATCAAGGAATCGCTCCAGCATTGGAGAAAATCGAACCAAATGATTGGGACAAAGTCCAATCACTTGGAACCAGGTACAGGGTCCGCCCCGAAAGGCGGGAAGCCCCTGGGGACTATAAGAATCAAGCCCAAGTTCAAATCGTTCTTCTTGACCGGATCACTCAGCAACGCGAACCAACCCTTGACAGTGACCGGTCCAGCCGCCACTGATATCCAGTAAGTCTTACTTCAATGCTCGCTACGAGATAGGCGCTCCTAGCTACCAATCTGTACCAACTTCGAATCCCGCAGGCTCAGAACCCGAACGAAAGGCCATTCGTTTCCCTGACCGGGTGGGCCAGTTCCGAGTTAAGTATTGGCCTGTTAGCAGTAGAAGTAGCTTAGACGTAGAATTTATACATGAGTAGTGATTACTGTGTACAATAAATGTGCTTTGATTTAAATCTTACTAAGCGGTGTATTGGATTATTGATCATTACTCGGACTTGAACCAGGTGGCGGTATTAGAAAGATACCTGGCCACTGAAGAGCAAAGGTGATAAAACAGAGCAATTAAACTAAGGCAAAAGTTAGCAACATTATGTCACTTTGTCCTCTTTTCAATATTTGAAGATAATTGGTAAGGGTGTAGAAAAGGCTAATGGAGACTTACATGTACGCTGGGAGGCTAAGACGTCGTCACTTTCCGTCTTGTCTGGGTAGATGGCAGTAAGGGAAACATCATATACGGTGTCAGGATTCAGGTTATCTAAAACCTGGCTGGTCTCATAACCATTTATAATCATCTGGAAGAATAGGCATAAAGCGAAGGTCAAGATAGGTTCAGTGCATGAAACCAATTTGTTTTCTGAAAACTGATTCCCTTAATTAAATGGGGATGTTTAAATTTGATATCACTCAGGGGCCACAATGACCTTAAAATCCTTTACCAGCCCTTGGCTGCAGCCGCCTTTCCCAGTGGCATTCCCTAGTGGTCATGTGGAGTATTTCTGCAGAAAATTAAATTGAAGGAATAAACTAATTTGGACTGTTTTGTTCTTTGCGCCAATTGGATTGGATTGGATTTGTTTATTGTCACCTGTACCGAGGTACAGTGAAAAATATTTTTCTGCGAGCAGCTCAACAGATCATTAAGTACATGAGAAGAAAAGGGAATAAAAGAAAATACATAATAGGGCAACACAACATGTACAATGTAACTACAAAGGCACTGGCATCGGATGAAGCATACAGGGTGTAGTGTTAATGAAATCAGTCCATAAGAGGGTCATTTAGGGGTCTGGTGACAGTGGGGAAGAAGCTGTTTTTGAGTCTGTTCGTCCGTGTTCTCAGACTTCTGTATCTCCTGCCTGATGGAAGAAGTTGGAAGAGTGAGTGAGTCGGGTGGGAGGGATCTTTGATTATGCTGCCCGCTTTCCCCAGGCAGCGGGAGGTGTAGATGGAGACAATGGATGGGACGCAGGTACGTGTAATGGACTGGGCGGTGTTCAAGACTCTCTGAAGTTTCATGCGGTCCTGGGCCGAGCAGTTGCCATACCAGGCTGTGATGCAGCCTGATAGGATGCTTTCTGTGGTGCATCTGTAATAAGTTGGTAAGAGTCAATGTGGACATACCGAATTTCCTTAGTTTCCTGAGAAAGTATAGGTGCTGTTGTGCTTTCTTGGTGGTAGCGTCGACGTGGGTAGACCAGGACAGATTTTTGGAGATGTGCACCCCTAGGAATTTGAAACTGCTAACCATCTCCTCCTCGGCTCCGTTGATGCTGACAGTGGTGTGTACAGTACTTTGCTTCCTGAAGTCAATGACTAGCTCTTTAGTTTTGCTGGCATTGAGGGAAAGATTGTTGTTGCTACACCACTACACTAGGTTCTCTATCTCCCTCCTGTATTCGGACTCATCGTTATTCAAGATCTGGCCCACGATGGTGGGCCGCAATGCTCTTCTTTGAGTGGGTCAACTGAGGCGAACATCTTAATCCTAAGGAGCATATGGTCCATGCGGAAAGCAGCTTTCTGATCACGGTGTAGTACAGTAATGCCATTCGGAAAGAATGTGCTTATGTTTTTGCAGGTTATGGTTTAAAGAGCTCATCCCACCCAATTGAGCTTTGGCAGATCTCCAAATTTTCCAGTCCTGCCCGTCACTTTGCCTGTCCCTGTTGGGAATGGAAAATACCTGCCGTTTTCAATGCGATCATGCCCCCACGACCAGCAGAGAATGCAACTCATTAGCAAGTGTGGAAAGGATGACAAGGATGCATTGAAACATCGTTGCTGGAAAGGAGGAACATTTTCATACAGAGAGATCTGTCTGACAGCGGTTTTGCTTCACACTCGCATGTTGCAAGGCAAATTTAAAAATCAGCTGGAGCTACCCAGAAGCAGAAAGCATGGATTTCATCACCTCTTTTTTGTCCGTTCCCCCAAATGGAACCCAGCTGAGTTTGTAGAGGTCCACAGCCGGGGATCCATTATCCCAGTGGATCTGCAAACGGTTCGCCTTGATGTCTGAGAAGCATAGGTTTGATGGTGCTGGGACAACCACTGTGTGACAACAGGGCTGTTTGGCACAGGGCTGTTTGGCGCAGGGCTGTTTGGCGCAGGCCTGTTTGGCGCAGGCCTGTTTGGCGCAGGCCTGTTTGGCGCAGGCCTGTTTGGCACAGGGCTGTTAGGCACAGGGCTGTTTGGCACAGGGCTGTTCAGCACAGAGCTGTCTGGCACAGGGCTGTCTGGCACAGGGCTGTTTGGCACAGGGCTGTTTGGCACAGGGTTGTTTGGCACAGGGTTGTTTGGCACAGGGTTGTTTGGCTCAGGGCTGTTTGGCTCAGGGCTGTTTGGCTCAGGGCTGTTTGGCTCAGGGCTGTTTGGCTCAGGGCTGTTTGGCTCAGGGCTGTTTGGCTCAGGGCTGTTTGGCTCAGGGCTGTTTGGTACAGGGCTATTTAGCACCGTGCTGTTTAGCACAGTGCTGTTTGGCACAGTGCTGTTTGGCACAGGGTTGTTTGGCACAGGGCTGTTTGGCACAGGGCTGTTTGGCACAGGGCTGTTCAGCACAGGGCTGTCTGGCACAGGGCTGTCTGGCACAGGGCTGTCTGGCACAGGGCTGTTTGGCTCAGGGCTGTTTGGCACAGGGTTGTTTGGCACAGGGTTGTTTGGCACAGGGTTGTTTGGCTCAGGGCAGTTTGGCACAGGGCAGTTTGGCACAGGGCAGTTTGGCACAGGGCTGCTTGGTACAGTGCTGTTTGGCACAGGGTTGTTTAGCACAGAGCTGTTTGGCATAGGGCTGTTTAGCACAGTGCTGTTTTGGTCAGGGTTGTTTGGCACAGAGCTGTTAAGCACAGGGCTGTTTAGCACAGGGCTGTTTGGCATAGGGCTATTTAGCACAGTGCTGTTTGACACAGTGCGGTTTGGCACAGGGTTGTTTGGCACAGGGCTGATTAGCACAGGGCTGATTAACACAGGGCTGTTTAGCACAGGGCAGTTTGGCACAGGGCAGTTTGGCACAGGGCAGTTTGGCACAGGGCAGTTTGGCACAGGGCAGTTTGGCACAGGGCAGTTTGGCACAGGGCTGTTTGGCACAGGGCTGTTTGGCACAGGGCTGTTTGGCGCAGGGCTGTTTGGCGCAGGGCTGTTTGGCACAGGGCTGTTTGGCACAGGGCTATTTGGCACAGGGCTGTTTGGCACAGGGCTGTTTGGCACAGGGCTGTTTGGCACAGGGCTGTTTGGCACAGGGCTGTTTGGCGCAGGGCTGTTTGGCGCAGGGCTGTTTAGCGCAGGGCTGTCTGGCACAGGGCCGTTTGGCCCAGGGCTGTTTAGCGCAGGCTGTTTGGCGCAGGGCTGTTTGGCGCAGGGCTGTTTGGCACAGGGCTGTTTGGCACGGGCTGTTTGGCACGGGCTGTTTGGCACAGGGCTGTTTGGCACAGGGCTGTTTGGCACAGGGCTGTTTAGCACAGAGCTGTCTGGCACAGGGCTGTTTAGCACAGGGCTGTTTAGCACAGGGCTGTTTTGGTCAGGGTTGTTTGGCACAGGGCTGTTTAGCACAGGGCTGTTTAGCACAGGGCTGTTTGGCACAGGACTGTTTGGCACAGGGCTGTTTGGCACGGGCTGTTTGGCACGGGCTGTTTGGCACAGGGCTGTTTAGCACAGGGCTGTTTAGCACAGGGCTGTTTGGCACAGGGCTGTTTGGCACAGGGCTGTCTGGCACAGGGCTGTCTGGCACAGGGCTGTCTGGCACAGGGCTGTCTGGCACAGGGCTGTCTGGCACAGGGCTGTCTGGCACAGGGCTGTTTAGCACAGGGCTGTTTTGGTCAGGGTTGTTTGGCACAGAGCTGTTTAGCACAGGGCTGTTTGGCATAGGGCTATTTAGCACAGTGCAGTTTGGCACAGTGCGGTTTGGCACAGGGTTGTTTGGCACAGGGCTGATTAGCACAGGGCTGATTAGCACAGGGCTGTTTAGCACAGGGCAGTTTGGCACAGGGCAGTTTGGCACAGGGCAGTTTGGCACAGGGCAGTTTGGCACAGGGCTGCTTGGTACAGTGCTGTTTGGCACAGGGTTGTTTAGCACAGAGCTGTTTGGCATAGGGCTGTTTAGCACAGTGCTGTTTTGGTCAGGGTTGTTTGGCACAGAGCTGTTTAGCACAGGGCTGTTTAGCACAGGGCTGTTTGGCACAGGGCTGTTTGGCACAGGACTGTTTGGCACAGGACTGTTTGGCACAGGGCTGTTTGGCACGGGCTGTTTGGCACAGGGCTGTTTAGCACTGGGCTGTTTAGCACTGGGCTGTTTGGCACTGGGCTGTTTAGCACAGGGCTGTTTGGCACAGGGCTGTTTAGCACAGAACTGTCTGGCACAGGGCTGTCTGGCACAGGGCTGTCTGGCACAGGGCTGTTTATCACAGGGCTGTTTTGGTCAGGGTTGTTTGGCACGGGCTGTTTAGCACAGGGCTGTTTAGCACAGGGCTGTTTGGCACAGGACTGTTTGGCACAGGGCTGTTTAGCACAGGGCTGTTTGGCACAGGGCTGTCTGGCACAGGGCTGTCTGGCACAGGGCTGTCTGGCACAGGGCTGTTTGGCACAGGGCTGTTTAGCACAGAACTGTCTGGCACAGGGCTGTCTGGCACAGGGCTGTCTGGCACAGGGCTGTTTATCACAGGGCTGTTTTGGTCAGGGTTGTTTGGCACGGGCTGTTTAGCACAGGGCTGTTTAGCACAGGGCTGTTTGGCACAGGACTGTTTGGCACAGGGCTGTTTAGCACAGGGCTGTTTGGCACAGGGCTGTCTGGCACAGGGCTGTTTGGCACAGGGCTGTCTGGCACAGGGCTGTCTGGCACAGGGCTGTTTAGCACAGGGCTGTTTTGGTCAGGGTTGTTTGGCACAGAGCTGTTTAGCACAGGGCTGTTTAGCACAGGGCTGTTTGGCATAGGGCTATTTAGCACAGTGCTGTTTGGCACAGTGCGGTTTGGCACAGGGTTGTTTGGCACAGGGCTGATTAGCACAGGGCTGATTGGCACAGGGCAGTTTGGCACAGGGCAGTTTGGCACAGGGCAGTTTGGCACAGGGCAGTTTGGCACCGGGCTGCTTGGTACAGGGCAGTTTGGCACAGGGCAGTTTGGCACAGGGCAGTTTGGCACAGGGCAGTTTGGCACAGGGCTGCTTGGTACAGGGCTGCTTGGTACAGTGCTGTTTGGCACAGGGTTGTTTAGCACAGAGCTGTTTGGCATAGGGCTGTTTAGCACAGTGCTGTTTTGGTCAGGGTTGTTTGGCACAGAGCTGTTTAGCACAGGGCTGTTTAGCACAGGGCTGTTTGGCACAGGACTGTTTGGCACAGGGCTGTTTGGCACGGGCTGTTTGGCACGGGCTGTTTGGCACGGGCTGTTTAGCACAGGGCTGTTTGGCACAGGACTGTTTGGCACGGGCTGTTTGGCACTGGGCTGATTAGCACAGAGCTGTTTAGCACAGGGCTGTTTGGCGCAGGGCTGTTTGGCACAGGGCTGTCTGGCACAGGGCTGTCTGGCACAGGGCTGTCTGGCACAGGGCTGTTTAGCACAGGGCTGTTTAGCACAGGGCTGTTTAGCACAGGGCTGTTTGGCGCAGGGCTGTTTGGCACAGGGCTGTCTGGCACAGGGCTGTCTGGCACAGGGCTGTCTGGCACAGGGCTGTTTAGCACAGGGCTGTTTAGCACAGGGCTGTTTTGGTCAGGGTTGTTTGGCACAGGGCTGTTTAGCACAGGGCTGTTTAGCACAGGGCTGTTTGGCACAGGGCTGTTTAGCACAGAACTGTCTGGCACAGGGCTGTCTGGCACAGGGCTGTTTGGTACCGTGCTGATTGGCACAGGGCTGTTTGGCACAGGGCAGTTTGGCACAGGGCAGTTTGGCACAGGGCAGTTTGGCACAGGGCAGTTTAGCACAGGGCAGTTTAGCACAGGGCAGTTTAGCACAGGGCAGTTTGGCACAGGGCAGTTTGGCACAGGGCAGTTTAGCACAGGGCAGTTTGGCACAGGGCAGTTTGGCACAGGGCAGTTTGGCACAGGGCAGTTTGGCACCGTGCTGTTTGGCACAGCGCTGTTTGGCACAGGGCAGTTTGGCACAGGGCAGTTTGGCACAGGGCTGTTTGGCACAGGGCTGTTTGGCACAGGGTTGTTTGGCAGGGGCTGTTTGGCACAGGACTGTTTAGCACAGGACTGTTTAGCACAGGGCTGTTTAGCACAGGGCTGTTAGGCACAGAGCTGTTTAGCACAGGGCTGTTTGGCACAGCTATATTTGGCACAGGAATGTTTGGCACAGGACTGTTTGGCACAGGACTGTTTGGCACAGGACTGTTTGGCACAGGACTGATTGGCACAGGACTGTTTGGCACAGGACTGTTTGGCACAGGGGTGTTTGGCACAGGGCTGTTTGGCACAGGGCTGTTTGGCACAGGGGTGTTTGGCACAGGGGTGTTTGGCACAGGACTGTTTGGCACAGGGCTGTTTGGCACAATCTGTTCGGCACAGGACTGTTTGTCACAGGACTCTTTAGCACAGCGGTGTTTGGCACAGGTCTGTTTGGCACAGGACAGTTTGGCACAGGACTGTTTAGCACAGCGGTGCTTGGCACAGGTCTGTTTGGCACAGGGCTGTTTGGCACAGGACGGTTTAGAACAGTGCTGTTTAGCACAGGACTGTTTCGCACAACACTGTTTGGCACAGGGCTGTTTGGCACAGGACTGTTTGGCACAGGACTGTTTGGCACAGGACTGTTTGGCACAGGGCTGTTTGGCACAGGGCTGTTTGGCACAGGGCTGTTTGGCACAGGGCTGTTTGGCACAATCTGTTTGGCACAGGTCTGTTTGGCACAGGGCTGTTTGTCACAGGACTCTTTAGCACAGCGGTGTTTGGCACAGGTCTGTTTGGCACAGGACAGTTTGGCACAGGACTGTTTAGCACAGCGGTGTTTGGCACAGGGCTGTTTGGCACAGGGCTGTTTAGAACAGTGCTGTTTAGCACAGGGCTGTTTGGCACAGGGCTGTTCGGCACAATCTGTTCGGCACAGGACTGTTTGTCACAGGACTCTTTAGCACAGCGGTGTTTGGCACAGGTCTGTTTGGCACAGGACAGTTTGGCACAGGACTGTTTAGCACAGCGGTGTTTGGCACAGGTCTGTTTGGCACAGGGCTGTTTGGCACAGGACGGTTTAGAACAGTGCTGTTTAGCACAGGACTGTTTGGCACAGGGCTGTTTGGCACAGGGGTATTTAGAACAGGGCTGTTTAGCACAGGGCTGTTTGGGTCAGGGTTGTTTGGCACAGGGCTGTTTGGCAAAGGGCTGTTTGGCACAGGACTGTTTAGCACAGGACTGTTTAGCACAGGGCTGTTAGGCACAGAGCTGTTTAGCACAGGGCTGTTTGGCGCAGGACTGTAGAGAACATGGGTGTTTGGCACAGGTTTGTTTGGCACAGGACTGTTTGGTAAAGGGTTGTTTAGCACAGGGATGTTTGGCACAAGTCTGTTTGGCACAGGACTGTTTGGCACAGGACTTTTTAGCACAGCGGTGTTTGGCACAGGTCTGTTTGGCACAGGTCTGTTTGGCACAGGTCTGTTTGGCACAGGACTGATTCGCACAGCGGTGTTTGGCACAGGACTGTTTCGCACAGGGCTGAGTAGCAGAGGGCTGATTGGCACAGGGCTGTTTAGCACAGCGCTGTTTGGCACAGGGCTGTTTGGCACAGAGCTGTTTAGCACAGAGCTGTTTAGCACAGAGCTGTTTGGCCTAGGGCTCTTTGACACAGGGCTGTTTGACACAGGGCTGTTTGGCACAGGGCTGTTTGGCACAGGGCTGTTTGGCACAGGTCTGTTTGGCACAGGGCTGTTTGGCACAGGGCTGTTTGGTACAGGGCTGTTTGGCACATGGATGTTTACCACAGGGCTGTTTGGCACAGGGCTGGTTGGCACAGGGCTGGTTGGCACAGGGCTGGTTGGCACAGGGCTGTTTGGCACAGGTCTGTTCGGCACAGGGCTGTTCGGCACAGGGCTGTTTGGCGTAGGGCTGTTTGGCACAGGGCTGATTGGCACAGGGCTGTTTAGCACAGCGCTGTTTGGCACAGGGCTGTTTGGCACAGAGCTGTTTAGCACAGAGCTGTTTAGCACAGGGCTGTTTGGCACAGGGCTGTTTGGCCTAGGGCTGTTTGGCACAGGGCTGTTTGGCACAGGGCTGTTTGGCACAGGTCTGTTTGGCACAGGGCTGTTTGGCACAGGGCTGTCTGGCACAGGGCTGTCTGGCACAGAGCTGTTTGGCACATGGATGTTTACCACAGGGTTGTTTGGCACAGGGCTGGTTGGCACAGGGCTGGTTGGCACAGGTCTGTTTGGCACAGGTCTGTTCAGCACAGGGCTGTTCAGCACAGGGCTGTTTAGCACAGGGCTGTTTGGCAGAGGGCTGTTTGGCAGGGGGCTGTTTGGCACGGGGCTGTTTGGCACGGGGCTGTTTGGCACGTGGCTGTTTGGCCCAGGGCCGTTTGGCCCAGGGCTGTTTGGCACAGGGCTGTTTGGCACAGGGCTGTTTAGCACAGGGCTGTTTGGCACAGGGCTGTTTGGCACAGGGCTGTTTAGCACAGGGCTGTTTAGCACAGGGCAGTTTGGCACAGGGCAGTTTGGCACAGGGCAGTTTGGCACAGGGCAGTTTGGCACAGGGCTGCTTGGTACAGTGCTGTTTGGCACAGGGCTGTTTGGCACAGGGCTGTTTGGCGCAGGGCTGTTTGGCGCAAGGCTGTTTGGCGCAGGGCTGTTTGGCACAGGGCTGTTTGGCACAGGGCTGTTTGGCACAGGGCTGTTTGGCACAGGGCTGTTTGGCACAGGGCTGTTTGGCACAGGGCTGTTTGGCACAGGGCTGTTTGGCGCAGGGCTGTTTAGCGCAGGGCTGTTTAGCGCAGGCTGTTTGGCGCAGGGCTGTTTGGCGCAGGGCTGTTTGGCACGGGCTGTTTGGCACGGGCTGTTTGGCACGGGCTGTTTGGCACAGGGCTGTTTGGCACAGGGCTGTTTGGCACAGGGCTGTTTAGCACAGAGCTGTTTAGCACAGGGCTGGTTAGCACAGTGCTGTTTGGCACAGGGCTGTTTGGCACAGGGCTGTTTGGCACAGGGCTGCTTGGTACAATGCTGTTTGGCACAGGGTTGTTTAGCACAGAGCTGTTTGGCATAGGGCTGTTTAGCACAGTGCTGTTTTGGTCAGGGTTGTTTGGCACAGAGCTGTTTAGCACAGGGCTGTTTAGCACAGGGCTGTTTGGCACAGGACTGTTTGGCACAGGGCTGTTTGGCACGGGCTGTTTGGCACGGGCTGTTTGGCACAGGGCTGTTTAGCACAGGGCTGTTTAGCACAGGGCTGTTTAGCACAGGGCTGTTTGGCACAGGGCTGTTTAGCACAGAACTGTCTGGCACAGGGCTGTCTGGCACAGGGCTGTCTGGCACAGGGCTGTCTGGCACAGGGCTGTCTGGCACAGGGCTGTCTGGCACAGGGCTGTTTAGCACAGGGCTGTTTAGCACAGGGCTGTTTTGGTCAGGGTTGTTTGGCACAGGGCTGTTTAGCACAGGGCTGTTTAGCACAGGGCTGTTTTGCACAGGACTGTTTGGCACAGGGCTGTTTGGCACGGGCTGTTTGGCACGGTCTGTTTGGCACAGGGCTGTTTAGCACAGAACTGTCTGGCACAGGGCTGTCTGACACAGGGCTGTTTAGCACAGGGCTGTTTTGGTCAGGGTTGTTTGGCACAGAGCTGTTTAGCACAGGGCTGTTTAGCACAGGGCTGTTTGGCACAGGGCTGTTTAGCACAGAACTGTCTGGCACAGGGCTGTCTGGCACAGGGCTGTCTGGCACAGGGCTGTCTGGCACAGGGCTGTCTGGCACAGGGCTGTTTAGCACAGGGCTGTTTTGGTCAGGGTTGTTTGGCACAGAGCTGTTTAGCACAGGGCTGTTTGGCATAGGGCTATTTAGCACAGTGCTGTTTGGCACAGTGCGGTTTGGCACAGGGTTGTTTGGCACAGGGCTGATTAGCACAGGGCTGATTAGCACAGGGCTGTTTAGCACAGGGCAGTTTGGCACAGGGCAGTTTGGCACAGGGCAGTTTGGCACAGGGCAGTTTGGTACAGGGCTGCTTGGTACAGTGCTGTTTGGCACAGGGTTGTTTAGCACAGAGCTGTTTGGCATAGGGCTGTTTAGCACAGTGCTGTTTTGGTCAGGGTTGTTTGGCACAGAGCTGTTTAGCACAGGGCTGTTTAGCACAGGGCTGTTTGGCACAGGGCTGTTTGGCACAGGACTGTTTGGCACAGGACTGTTTGGCACAGGGCTGTTTGGCACGGGCTGTTTGGCACAGGGCTGTTTAGCACTGGGCTGTTTAGCACAGGGCTGTTTGGAACTGGGCTGTTTAGCACAGGGCTGTTTGGCACAGGGCTGTTTAGCACAGAACTGTCTGGCACAGGGCTGTCTGGCACAGGGCTGTCTGGCACAGGGCTGTCTGGCACAGGGCTGTTTAGCACAGGGCTGTCTGGCACAGGACTGTTTGGCACAGGGCTGTTTGGCACAGGTCTGTTTAGCACAGGGCTGTTTGGCACGGACTGTTTGGCACGGGCTGTTTGGCACAGGGCTGTTTGGCACAGGGCTGTTTGGCACAGGGCTGTCTGGCACAGGGCTGTCTGGCACAGGGCTGTCTGGCACAGGGCTGTTTGGCACAGGGCTGTCTGGCACAGGGCTGTCTGGCACAGGGCTGTTTAGCACAGGGCTGTTTTGGTCAGGGTTGTTTGGCACAGAGCTGTTTAGCACAGGGCTGTTTAGCACAGGGCTGTTTGGCAGAGGGCTATTTAGCACAGTGCTGTTTGGCACAGTGCGGTTTGGCACAGGGTTGTTTGGCACAGGGCTGATTAGCACAGGGCTGATTGGCACAGGGCAGTTTGGCACAGGGCAGTTTGGCACAGGGCAGTTTGGCACAGGGCAGTTTGGCACAGGGCAGTTTGGCACCGGGCTGCTTGGTACAGGGCTGCTTGGCACAGGGTTGTTTAGCACAGGGCTGTTTGGCTCAGGGCTGTTTTGGTCAGGGTTGTTTGGCACAGAGCTGTTTAGCACAGGGCTGTTTAGCACAGGGCTGTTTGGCACAGGACTGTTTGGCACAGGGCTGTTTGGCACGGGCTGTTTGGCACGGGCTGTTTGGCACGGGCTGTTTAGCACAGGGCTGTTTGGCACAGGACTGTTTGGCACGG
Organism: Scyliorhinus torazame; assembly: GCF_047496885.1. NCBI lineage: Eukaryota > Metazoa > Chordata > Chondrichthyes > Carcharhiniformes > Scyliorhinidae > Scyliorhinus > Scyliorhinus torazame. The sequence goes on along the minus strand of NC_092709.1, from coordinate 358,528,232 downwards.
GCTGTTTGGCACAGGGCTGTTTGGCACAGGGCTGTTTAGCACAGGGCTGTTTAGCACAGGGCTGTTTGGCGCAGGGCTGTTTGGCACAGGGCTGTCTGGCACAGGGCTGTCTGGCACAGGGCTGTCTGGCACAGGGCTGTCTGGCACAGGGCTGTTTAGCACAGGGCTGTTTAGCACAGGGCTGTTTTGGTCAGGGTTGTTTGGCACAGGGCTGTTTAGCACAGGGCTGTTTAGCACAGGTCTGTTTAGCACAGAACTGTCTGGCACAGGGCTGTCTGGCACAGGGCTGTTTGGTACCGTGCTGTTTGGCACAGGGCTGTTTGGCACAGGGCTGTTTGGCACAGGGCAGTTTGGCACAGGGCAGTTTGGCACAGGGCAGTTTGGCACAGGGCAGTTTAGCACAGGGCAGTTTAGCACAGGGCAGTTTAGCACAGGGCAGTTTGGCACAGGGCAGTTTGGCACAGGGCAGTTTAGCACAGGGCAGTTTGGCACAGGGCAGTTTGGCACAGGGCAGTTTGGCACAGGGCAGTTTGGCACCGTGCTGTTTGGCACAGGGCTGTTTGGCACAGGGCAGTTTGGCACAGGGCAGTTTGGCACAGGGCAGTTTGGCACAGGGCTGTTTGGCACAGGGCTGTTTGGCACAGGGTTGTTTGGCAGGGGCTGTTTGGCACAGGACTGTTTAGCACAGGACTGTTTAGCACAGGGCTGTTTAGCACAGGGCTGTTAGGCACAGAGCTGTTTAGCACAGGGCTGTTTGGCACAGGTATATTTGGCACAGGAATGTTTGGCACAGGACTGTTTGGCACAGGACTGTTTGGCACAGGACTGTTTGGCACAGGACTGTTTGGCACAGGGGTGTTTGGCACAGGGCTGTTTGGCACAGGGGTGTTTGGCACAGGGGTGTTTGGCACAGGACTGTTTGGCACAGGGCTGTTTGGCACAGGACTGTTTAGCACAGGACTGTTTGGCACAGGGGTGTTTGGCACAGGGCTGTTTGGCACAGGGCTGTTTGGCACAGGGGTGTTTGGCACAGGGGTGTTTGGCACAGGACTGTTTGGCACAGGGCTGTTTGGCACAATCTGTTCGGCACAGGACTGTTTGTCACAGGACTCTTTAGCACAGCGGTGTTTGGCACAGGTCTGTTTGGCACAGGACAGTTTGGCACAGGACTGTTTAGCACAGCGGTGCTTGGCACAGGTCTGTTTGGCACAGGGCTGTTTGGCACAGGACGGTTTAGAACAGTGCTGTTTAGCACAGGACTGTTTCGCACAACACTGTTTGGCACAGGGCTGTTTGGCACAGGACTGTTTGGCACAGGACTGTTTGGCACAGGACTGTTTGGCACAGGGCTGTTTGGCACAGGGCTGTTTGGCACAGGGCTGTTTGGCACAGGGCTGTTTGGCACAATCTGTTTGGCACAGGTCTGTTTGGCACAGGGCTGTTTGTCACAGGACTCTTTAGCACAGCGGTGTTTGGCACAGGTCTGTTTGGCACAGGACAGTTTGGCACAGGACTGTTTAGCACAGCGGTGTTTGGCACAGGGCTGTTTGGCACAGGGCTGTTTAGAACAGTGCTGTTTAGCACAGGGCTGTTTGGCACAGGGCTGTTCGGCACAATCTGTTCGGCACAGGACTGTTTGTCACAGGACTCTTTAGCACAGCGGTGTTTGGCACAGGTCTGTTTGGCACAGGACAGTTTGGCACAGGACTGTTTAGCACAGCGGTGTTTGGCACAGGTCTGTTTGGCACAGGGCTGTTTGGCACAGGACGGTTTAGAACAGTGCTGTTTAGCACAGGACTGTTTGGCACAGGGCTGTTTGGCACAGGGGTATTTAGAACAGGGCTGTTTAGCACAGGGCTGTTTGGGTCAGGGTTGTTTGGCACAGGGCTGTTTGGCAAAGGGCTGTTTGGCACAGGACTGTTTAGCACAGGACTGTTTAGCACAGGGCTGTTAGGCACAGAGCTGTTTAGCACAGGGCTGTTTGGCGCAGGACTGTAGAGAACATGGGTGTTTGGCACAGGTTTGTTTGGCACAGGACTGTTTGGTAAAGGGTTGTTTAGCACAGGGATGTTTGGCACAAGTCTGTTTGGCACAGGACTGTTTGGCACAGGACTTTTTAGCACAGCGGTGTTTGGCACAGGTCTGTTTGGCACAGGTCTGTTTGGCACAGGTCTGTTTGGCACAGGACTGATTCGCACAGCGGTGTTTGGCACAGGACTGTTTCGCACAGGGCTGAGTAGCAGAGGGCTGATTGGCACAGGGCTGTTTAGCACAGCGCTGTTTGGCACAGGGCTGTTTGGCACAGAGCTGTTTAGCACAGAGCTGTTTAGCACAGAGCTGTTTGGCCTAGGGCTCTTTGACACAGGGCTGTTTGACACAGGGCTGTTTGGCACAGGGCTGTTTGGCACAGGGCTGTTTGGCACAGGTCTGTTTGGCACAGGGCTGTTTGGCACAGGGCTGTTTGGTACAGGGCTGTTTGGCACATGGATGTTTACCACAGGGCTGTTTGGCACAGGGCTGGTTGGCACAGGGCTGGTTGGCACAGGGCTGGTTGGCACAGGGCTGTTTGGCACAGGTCTGTTCGGCACAGGGCTGTTCGGCACAGGGCTGTTTGGCGTAGGGCTGTTTGGCACAGGGCTGATTGGCACAGGGCTGTTTAGCACAGCGCTGTTTGGCACAGGGCTGTTTGGCACAGAGCTGTTTAGCACAGAGCTGTTTAGCACAGAGCTGTTTGGCCTAGGGCTGTTTGGCACAGGGCTGTTTGGCACAGGGGTGTTTGGCACAGGGGTGTTTGGCACAGGGGTGTTTGGCACAGAGCTGTTTAGCACAGAGCTGTTTGGCCTAGGGCTGTTTGGCACAGGGCTGTTTGGCACAGGGGTGTTTGGCACAGGGGTGTTTGGCACAGGGGTGTTTGGTACAGGGGTGTTTGGTACAGTGCTGCTTGGCACAGGGCTGTTTGGCACAGAGCTGTTTAGCACAGAGCTGTTTAGCACAGAGCTGTTTGGCCTAGGGCTGTTTGGCACAGGACTGTTTGGCACAGGGGTGTTTGGCACAGGGGTGTTTGGCACAGGTGTGTTTGGCACAGGGGTGTTTGGTACAGGGGTGTTTGGTACAGTGCTGCTTGGCACAGGGCTGTTTGGCACAGAGCTGTTTAGCACAGAGCTGTTTAGCACAGAGCTGTTTGGCCTAGGGCTGTTTGACACAGGGCTGTTTGGCACAGGGGTGTTTGGCACAGGGCTGTTTGGCACAGGGCTGTTTGGCACAGGGGTGTTTGGCACAGGGGTGTTTGGCACAGGGGTGTTTGGTACAGGGGTGTTTGGTACAGTGCTGCTTGGCACAGGGCTGTTTGGCACAGAGCTGTTTAGCACAGAGCTGTTTAGCACAGAGCTGTTTGGCCTAGGGCTGTTTGGCACAGGACTGTTTGGCACAGGGGTGTTTGGCACAGGGGTGTTTGGCACAGGGGTGTTTGGCACAGGGGTGTTTGGTACAGGGGTGTTTGGTACAGTGCTGCTTGGCACAGGGCTGTTTGGCACAGAGCTGTTTAGCACAGAGCTGTTTAGCACAGAGCTGTTTGGCCTAGGGCTGTTTGACACAGGGCTGTTTGGCACAGGGCTGTTTGGCACAGGGCTGTTTGGCACAGGGCTGTTTGGCACAGGGGTGTTTGGCACAGGGGTGTTTGGCACAGGGGTGTTTGGTACAGGGGTGTTTGGTACAGTGCTGCTTGGCACAGGGCTGTTTGGCACAGGGCTGTTTGGCGCAGGGCTGTTTAGCACAGGGCTGTCTGGCACAGGGCTGTCTGGCACAGGGCTGTTTGGCACAGAGCTGTTTAGCACAGAGCTGTTTAGCACAGAGCTGTTTAGCACAGGGCTGTTTGGCACAGGGCTGTTTGGCACAGGGCTGTTTAGCACAGGGCTGTCTGGCACAGGGCTGTTTGGCACAGGGCTGTTTGGCACAGAGCTGTTTAGCACAGGGCTGTTTGGCACAGAGCTGTTTAGCACAGGGCTGTTTAGCACAGAGCTGTTTGGCCTAGGGCTGTTTGGCACAGGGCTGTTTGGCACAGGTCTGTTTGGCACAGGGCTGTTTGGCACAGGGCTGTCTGGCACAGGGCTGTCTGGCACAGAGCTGTTTGGCACATGGATGTTTACCACAGGGTTGTTTGGCACAGGGCTGGTTGGCACAGGGCTGGTTGGCACAGGTCTGTTTGGCACAGGTCTGTTCAGCACAGGGCTGTTCAGCACAGGGCTGTTTAGCACAGGGCTGTTTGGCAGAGGGCTGTTTGGCAGGGGGCTGTTTGGCACGGGGCTGTTTGGCACGGGGCTGTTTGGCACGTGGCTGTTTGGCCCAGGGCCGTTTGGCCCAGGGCTGTTTGGCACAGGGCTGTTTGGCACAGGGCTGTTTAGCACAGGGCTGTTTGGCACAGGGCTGTTTGGCACAGGGCTGTTTAGCACAGGGCTGTTTAGCACAGGGCAGTTTGGCACAGGGCAGTTTGGCACAGGGCAGTTTGGCACAGGGCAGTTTGGCACAGGGCTGCTTGGTACAGTGCTGTTTGGCACAGGGCTGTTTGGCACAGGGCTGTTTGGCGCAGGGCTGTTTGGCGCAAGGCTGTTTGGCGCAGGGCTGTTTGGCACAGGGCTGTTTGGCACAGGGCTGTTTGGCACAGGGCTGTTTGGCACAGGGCTGTTTGGCACAGGGCTGTTTGGCACAGGGCTGTTTGGCGCAGGGCTGTTTAGCGCAGGGCTGTTTAGCGCAGGCTGTTTGGCGCAGGGCTGTTTGGCGCAGGGCTGTTTGGCACGGGCTGTTTGGCACGGGCTGTTTGGCACGGGCTGTTTGGCACAGGGCTGTTTGGCACAGGGCTGTTTGGCACAGGGCTGTTTAGCACAGAGCTGTTTAGCACAGGGCTGGTTAGCACAGTGCTGTTTGGCACAGGGCTGTTTGGCACAGGGCTGTTTGGCACAGGGCTGCTTGGTACAATGCTGTTTGGCACAGGGTTGTTTAGCACAGAGCTGTTTGGCATAGGGCTGTTTAGCACAGTGCTGTTTTGGTCAGGGTTGTTTGGCACAGAGCTGTTTAGCACAGGGCTGTTTAGCACAGGGCTGTTTGGCACAGGACTGTTTGGCACAGGGCTGTTTGGCACGGGCTGTTTGGCACGGGCTGTTTGGCACAGGGCTGTTTAGCACAGGGCTGTTTAGCACAGGGCTGTTTAGCACAGGGCTGTTTGGCACAGGGCTGTTTAGCACAGAACTGTCTGGCACAGGGCTGTCTGGCACAGGGCTGTCTGGCACAGGGCTGTCTGGCACAGGGCTGTCTGGCACAGGGCTGTCTGGCACAGGGCTGTTTAGCACAGGGCTGTTTAGCACAGGGCTGTTTTGGTCAGGGTTGTTTGGCACAGGGCTGTTTAGCACAGGGCTGTTTAGCACAGGGCTGTTTTGCACAGGACTGTTTGGCACAGGGCTGTTTGGCACGGGCTGTTTGGCACGGTCTGTTTGGCACAGGGCTGTTTAGCACAGGGCTGTTTAGCTCAGGGCTGTTTGGCACAGGGCTGTTTAGCACAGAACTGTCTGGCACAGGGCTGTCTGGCACAGGGCTGTTTAGCACAGGGCTGTTTTGGTCAGGGTTGTTTGGCACAGAGCTGTTTAGCACAGGGCTGTTTAGCACAGGGCTGTTTGGCACAGGGCTGTTTAGCACAGAACTGTCTGGCACAGGGCTGTCTGGCACAGGGCTGTCTGGCACAGGGCTGTCTGGCACAGGGCTGTCTGGCACAGGGCTGTTTAGCACAGGGCTGTTTTGGTCAGGGTTGTTTGGCACAGAGCTGTTTAGCACAGGGCTGTTTGGCATAGGGCTATTTAGCACAGTGCTGTTTGGCACAGTGCGGTTTGGCACAGGGTTGTTTGGCACAGGGCTGATTAGCACAGGGCTGATTAGCACAGGGCTGTTTAGCACAGGGCAGTTTGGCACAGGGCAGTTTGGCACAGGGCAGTTTGGCACAGGGCAGTTTGGTACAGGGCTGCTTGGTACAGTGCTGTTTGGCACAGGGTTGTTTAGCACAGAGCTGTTTGGCATAGGGCTGTTTAGCACAGTGCTGTTTTGGTCAGGGTTGTTTGGCACAGAGCTGTTTAGCACAGGGCTGTTTAGCACAGGGCTGTTTGGCACAGGGCTGTTTGGCACAGGACTGTTTGGCACAGGACTGTTTGGCACAGGGCTGTTTGGCACGGGCTGTTTGGCACAGGGCTGTTTAGCACTGGGCTGTTTAGCACAGGGCTGTTTGGCACTGGGCTGTTTAGCACAGGGCTGTTTGGCACAGGGCTGTTTAGCACAGAACTGTCTGGCACAGGGCTGTCTGGCACAGGGCTGTCTGGCACAGGGCTGTCTGGCACAGGGCTGTTTAGCACAGGGCTGTCTGGCACAGGACTGTTTGGCACAGGGCTGTTTGGCACAGGTCTGTTTAGCACAGGGCTGTTTGGCACGGACTGTTTGGCACGGGCTGTTTGGCACAGGGCTGTTTGGCACAGGGCTGTTTGGCACAGGGCTGTCTGGCACAGGGCTGTCTGGCACAGGGCTGTCTGGCACAGGGCTGTTTGGCACAGGGCTGTCTGGCACAGGGCTGTCTGGCACAGGGCTGTTTAGCACAGGGCTGTTTTGGTCAGGGTTGTTTGGCACAGAGCTGTTTAGCACAGGGCTGTTTAGCACAGGGCTGTTTGGCAGAGGGCTATTTAGCACAGTGCTGTTTGGCACAGTGCGGTTTGGCACAGGGTTGTTTGGCACAGGGCTGATTAGCACAGGGCTGATTGGCACAGGGCAGTTTGGCACAGGGCAGTTTGGCACAGGGCAGTTTGGCACAGGGCAGTTTGGCACAGGGCAGTTTGGCACCGGGCTGCTTGGTACAGGGCTGCTTGGCACAGGGTTGTTTAGCACAGGGCTGTTTGGCTCAGGGCTGTTTTGGTCAGGGTTGTTTGGCACAGAGCTGTTTAGCACAGGGCTGTTTAGCACAGGGCTGTTTGGCACAGGACTGTTTGGCACAGGGCTGTTTGGCACGGGCTGTTTGGCACGGGCTGTTTGGCACGGGCTGTTTAGCACAGGGCTGTTTGGCACAGGACTGTTTGGCACGGGCTGTTTGGCACAGGGCTGTTTGGCACAGGGCTGTTTAGCACAGGGCTGTTTAGCACAGGGCTGTTTGGCGCAGGGCTGTTTGGCACAGGGCTGTCTGGCACAGGGCTGTCTGGCACAGGGCTGTCTGGCACAGGGCTGTCTGGCACAGGGCTGTTTAGCACAGGGCTGTTTAGCACAGGGCTGTTTTGGTCAGGGTTATTTGGCACAGGGCTGTTTAGCACAGGGCTGTTTAGCACAGGGCTGTTTAGCACAGAACTGTCTGGCACAGGGCTGTCTGGCACAGGGCTGTTTGGTACCGTGCTGTTTGGCACAGGGCTGTTTGGCACAGGGCAGTTTGGCACAGGGCAGTTTGGCACAGGGCAGTTTGGCACAGGGCAGTTTAGCACAGGGCAGTTTAGCACAGGGCAGTTTAGCACAGGGCAGTTTGGCACAGGGCAGTTTGGCACAGGGCAGTTTAGCACAGTGCAGTTTGGCACAGGGCAGTTTGGCACAGGGCAGTTTGGCACAGGGCAGTTTGGCACCGTGCTGTTTGGCACAGGGCTGTTTGGCACAGGGCAGTTTGGCACAGGGCAGTTTGGCACAGGGCAGTTTGGCACAGGGCTGTTTGGCACAGGGCTGTTTGGCACAGGGTTGTTTGGCAGGGGCTGTTTGGCACAGGACTGTTTAGCACAGGACTGTTTAGCACAGGGCTGTTTAGCACAGGGCTGTTAGGCACAGAGCTGTTTAGCACAGGGCTGTTTGGCACAGGTATATTTGGCACAGGAATGTTTGGCACAGGACTGTTTGGCACAGGACTGTTTGGCACAGGACTGTTTGGCACAGGGGTGTTTGGCACAGGGCTGTTTGGCACAGGGGTGTTTGGCACAGGGGTGTTTGGCACAGGACTGTTTGGCACAGGGCTGTTTGGCACAATCTGTTCGGCACAGGACTGTTTGTCACAGGACTCTTTAGCACAGCGGTGTTTGGCACAGGTCTGTTTGGCACAGGACAGTTGGGCACAGGACTGTTTAGCACAGCGGTGCTTGGCACAGGTCTGTTTGGCACAGGGCTGTTTGGCACAGGACGGTTTAGAACAGTGCTGTTTAGCACAGGACTGTTTCGCACAGGACTGTTTGGCACAGGGCTGTTTGGCACAGGACGGTTTAGAACAGTGCTGTTTAGCACAGGACTGTTTCGCACAGGACTGTTTGGCACAGGGCTGTTTGGCACAGGACTGTTTGGCACAGGACTGTTTGGCACAGGACTGTTTGGCACAGGGCTGTTTGGCACAGGGCTGTTTGGCACAGGGCTGTTTGGCACAATCTGTTTGGCACAGGTCTGTTTGGCACAGGACTGTTTGTCACAGGACTCTTTAGCACAGCGGTGTTTGGCACAGGTCTGTTTGGCACAGGACAGTTTGGCACAGGACTGTTTAGCACAGCGGTGTTTGGCACAGGGCTGTTTGGCACAGGGCTGTTTAGAACAGTGCTGTTTAGCACAGGGCTGTTTGGCACAGGGCTGTTTGGCACAATCTGTTCGGCACAGGACTGTTTGTCACAGGACTCTTTAGCACAGCGGTGTTTGGCACAGGTCTGTTTGGCACAGGACAGTTTGGCACAGGACTGTTTAGCACAGCGGTGTTTGGCACAGGTCTGTTTGGCACAGGGCTGTTTGGCACAGGACGGTTTAGAACAGTGCTGTTTAGCACAGGACTGTTTGGCACAGGGCTGTTTGGTACAGGGGTATTTAGAACAGGGCTGTTTAGCACAGGGCTGTTTGGGTCAGGGTTGTTTGGCACAGGGCTGTTTGGCAAAGGGCTGTTTGGCACAGGACTGTTTAGCACAGGACTGTTTAGCACAGGGCTGTTTGGCGCAGGACTGTAGAGAACATGGGTGTTTGGCACAGGTTTGTTTGGCACAGGACTGTTTGGTAAAGGGTTGTTTAGCACAGGGATGTTTGGCACAAGTCTGTTTGGCACAGGACTGTTTGGCACAGGACTTTTTAGCACAGCGGTGTTTGGCACAGGTCTGTTTGGCACAGGTCTGTTTGGCACAGGTCTGTTTGGCACAGGTCTGTTTGGCACAGGTCTGTTTGGCACAGCGGTGTTTGGCACAGGACTGTTTCGCACAGGGCTGAGTAGCAGAGGGCTGATTGGCACAGGGCTGTTTAGCACAGCGCTGTTTCGCACAGGGCTGTTTGGCACAGAGCTGTTTAGCACAGAGCTGTTTAGCACAGAGCTGTTTGGCCTAGGGCTCTTTGACACAGGGCTGTTTGACACAGGGCTGTTTGGCACAGGGCTGTTTGGCACAGGGCTGTTTGGCACAGGTCTGTTTGGCACAGGGCTGTTTGGCACAGGGCTGTTTGGTACAGGGCTGTTTGGCACATGGATGTTTACCACAGGGCTGTTTGGCACAGGGCTGGTTGGCACAGGGCTGGTTGGCACAGGGCTGGTTGGCACAGGGCTGTTTGGCACAGGTCTGTTTGGCACAGGTCTGTTCGGCACAGGGCTGTTTGGCGTAGGGCTGTTTGGCACAGGGCTGATTGGCACAGGGCTGTTTAGCACAGCGCTGTTTGGCACAGGGCTGTTTGGCACAGAGCTGTTTAGCACAGAGCTGTTTAGCACAGAGCTGTTTGGCACAGGGCTGTTTGGCACAGATCTGTTTGGCACAGGGCTGTTTGGCACAGGGCTGTTTGGCACAGGGCTGTCTGGCACAGGGCTGTTTGGTACAGGGCTGTTTGGCACATGGATGTTTACCACAGGGTTGTTTGGCACAGGGCTGGTTGGCACAGGGCTGGTTGGCACAGGTCTGTTTGGCACAGGTCTGTTCAGCACAGGGCTGTTCAGCAAAGGGCTGTTCAGCACAGGGCTGTTCAGCACAGGGCTGTTTAGCACAGGGCTGTTTGGCAGAGGGCTGTTTGGCAGGGGGCTGTTTGGCACGGGGCTGTTTGGCACGGGGCTGTTTGGCACGTGGCTGTTTGGCCCAGGGCCGTTTGGCCCAGGGCTGTTTGGCACAGGGCTGTTTAGCACAGGGCTGTTTGGCACAGGGCTGTTTAGCACAGGGCTGTTTAGCACAGGGCTGTTTGGCACAGGGGTGTTTGGCACAGGGGTGTTTGGCACAGGGCTGTTTAGCACAGGGTTGTTTGGCAAAGGGCTGTTTGGCACAGGGCTGTTTAGCACAGGGCTGTTTAGCACAGGGCTGTTTGGCACAGGGCTGTTTAGCACAGGGCTGTTTAGCACAGGGCTGTTTAGCACAGGGCTGTTTGGCAAAGGGCTGTTTGGCACAGGGCTGTTTAGCACAGGGCTGTTTAGCACAGGGCTGTTTGGCACAGGGCTGTTTAGCACAGGGCTGTTTAGCACAGGGCTGTTTAGCACAGGGCTGTTTGGCACAGGGGTGTTTGGCACAGGGGTGTTTGGCACAGGGCTGTTTAGCACAGGGTTGTTTAGTACAGGGCTGTTTCGCACAGGGCTGTTTGGCGCAGGGCTGTTTGGCACAGGGCTGTTTGGCACAGGGCTGTTTGGCACAGGGCTGTTTGGCACAGGGATTTTCGGCCCAGGACTGTTTGGCACAGGGCTCTTTGAATCAGGGCTGTTTGACAACGTGTTGTTTGGCGCAGGGCTGTTTGACACAGGGCTGTTTGACACAGGGCTGTTTGGCGCAGGGGCGTTTGGCGCAGGGACGTTTTGCGCAGGGCTGTTTGCCGCAGGGCTGTTTGGCGCAGGGCTGTTTGGCGCAGGGGCGTTTGGCGCAGGGCTGTTTGGCACAGGGATCTTTGGCGCAGGGATCTTTGGCGCAGGGCTGTTTGGCACAGGGCTGTTTGGCACAGGTCTGTTTGGCACAGGGCTGTTTGGCACAGGGCTGTTTGGTACAGGGCTGTTTGGCACATGGATGTTTACCACAGGGTTGTTTGGCACAGGGCTGTTTGGCACAGGGCTGGTTGGCACAGGGCTGGTTGGCACAGGGCTGTTTGGCACAGGTCTGTTCAGCACAGGGCTGTTCAGCACAGGGCTGTTTGGCGTAGGGCTGTTTGGCGTAGGGCTGTTTGGCGTAGGGCTGTTTGGCACAGGGCTGTTTGGCACTGGGCTGTTTGGCACAGGACTGATTCGCACAGCGGTGTTTGGCACAGGACTGTTTCGCACAGGGCTGTTCAGCACAGGGCTGTTTAGCACAGGGCTGTTTGTCAGAGGGCTGTTTGGCAGGGGGCTGTTTGGCAGGGGGCTGTTTGGCACGGGGCTGTTTGGCACAAGGCTGTTTGGCACGGGGCTGTTTGGCACGGGGCTGTTTGGCACGGGGCTGTTTGGCCCAGGGCTGTTTGGCCCAGGGCTGTTTGGCACAGGGCTGTTTGGCACAGGGCTGTTTGGCACAGGGCTGTTTAGCACAGGGCTGTTTAGCACAGGGCTGTTTGGCACAGGGGTGTTTGGCACAGGGATGTTTGGCACAGGTCTGTTTGGCACAGGGTTGTTTAGTACAGGGCTGTGTAGCACAGGGCTGTTTTGCGCTGGTCTGTTTAGGCGCAGGGATATTTGGCGCAGGGCTGTTTGGCGCAGGGCTGTTTCGCACAGGGCTGTTTGGCGCAGGGCTGTTTGGCACAGGGATGTTTGGCACAGGGCTGTTTGGCGCAGGGCTGTTTGGCGCAGGGCTGTTTGGCACAGGGCTATTTGGCACAGGGATTTTCGGCCCAGGACTGTTTGGCACAGGGCTCTTTGAATCAGGGCTGTTTGACAGCGTGTTGTTTGGCGCAGGGCTGTTTGACACAGGGCTGTTTGACACAGGGCTGTTTGGCGCAGGGGCGTTTGGCGCAGCGACGTTTGCCGCAGGGCTGTTTGGCGCAGGGCTGTTTGGCGCAGGGGCGTTTGGCGCAGGGGCGTTTGGCGCAGGGGCGTTTGCCGCAGGGCTGTTTGCCGCAGGGCTGTTTGGCGCAGGGCTGTTTGGCGCAGGGCTGTTTGGCGCAGGGCTGTTTGGCGCAGGGCTGTTTGGCGCAGGGCCGTTTTGCACAGGGCTGTTTATCACAGGGCTGTTTAGTACAGGGCTGTTTAGCACAGGGCTGTTTAGTACAGGGCTGTTTAGTACAGGGCTGTTTAGCACAGGGCTGTTTAGTACAGGGCTGTTTAGCACAGGGCTGTTAAGCGCTGGTCTGATTAGGCGCAGGGATATTTGGCGCAGGCTGTTTGGCACAGGGCAGTTTGGCACAGGGATTATTGGCTCAGGACTGTTTGGCAGAGGGCTGTTTGGCAGAGGGCTGTTTGGCAGAGGGCTGTTTGGCAGAGGGCTGCTTGGCACAGGGCTGTTTGGCAGAGGGCTGCTTGGCACAGGGCTCTTTGGCAGAGGGCTGTTTGGCAGAGGGCAGCTTGGCATAGGGCTCTTTGGCAGAGGGGTGTTTTGCACAGGGCTGTTTATCACAGGGCTGTTTAGTACAGGGCTGTTTAGCACAGGGCTGTTTAGTACAGGGCTGTTTAGCACAGGGCTGTTTAGCGCTGATCTGATTAGGCGCAGGGATATTTGGCACAGGGCTGTTTGGCACAGGGCTGTTTGGCACAGGGACTTTCGGCCCAGGACTGTTTGGCACAGGGCTCTTTGGATCTGGGCTGTTTGACAGCGTGTTGTTTGGCAGAGGGCTGTTTGACACAGTGCTGTTTAGCGCAGGGCTGTTTGGCGCAGGGCTGTTTGACACATGGCTGTTTGGCGCAGGGGCGTTTGGCGCAGGGGCGTTTGGCGCAGGGACGTATGGCGCAGGGACGTTTGGCGCAGGGCTGTTTGGCGCAGGGACGTTTGGCGCAGGGCTGTTTGGCGCAGGGCTGTTTGGCACAGGGCTCTTTGGCGCAGGGCTCTTTGGCGCAGGGCTCTTTGGAGCAGGGCTCTTTGGAGCAGGGCTGTTTGGGACATGACTGTTTGGCACAGGGGTGTTTGGCACAGGGGTGTTTGGCACAGGGGTGTTTGGCACAGGGGTGTTTGGTACAGGGGTGTTTGGTACAGTGCTGCTTGGCACAGGGCTGTTTGGCACAGAGCTGTTTAGCACAGAGCTGTTTGGCCTAGGGCTGTTTGACACAGGGCTGTTTGGCACAGGGCTGTTTGGCACAGGGCTGTTTGGCACAGGGCTGTTTGGCACAGGGCTGTTTGGCACAGGGCTGTTTGGCACAGGTCTGTTTGGCACAGGTCTGTTTGGCGCAGGGCTGTTTGGCGCAGGGCTGTTTGGCGCAGGGATCTTTGGCGCAGGGATGTTTGGCGCAGGGCTGTTTGGCGCAGGGGCGTTTGGCGCAGGGCTGTTTGGCGCAGTGCTGTTTGCCGCAGGGCTGTTTGGCGCAGGGCTGTTTGGCGCAGGGCTGTTTGGCGCAGGGCTGTTTGGCACGGGCTGTTTGGCACGGGCTGTTTGGCACAGGGCTGTTTAGCACAGGGCTGTTTAGCACAGGGCTGTTTAGCACAGGGCTGTTTGGCACAGGGCTGTTTAGCACAGAACTGTCTGGCACAGGGCTGTCTGGCACAGGGCTGTCTGGCACAGGGCTGTCTGGCACAGGGCTGTCTGGCACAGGGCTGTCTGGCACAGGGCTGTTTAGCACAGGGCTGTTTAGCACAGGGCTGTTTTGGTCAGGGTTGTTTGGCACAGGGCTGTTTAGCACAGGGCTGTTTAGCACAGGGCTGTTTTGCACAGGACTGTTTGGCACAGGGCTGTTTGGCACGGGCTGTTTGGCACGGTCTGTTTGGCACAGGGCTGTTTAGCACAGGGCTGTTTAGCACAGGGCTGTTTGGCACAGGGCTGTTTAGCACAGAACTGTCTGGCACAGGGCTGTCTGGCACAGGGCTGTTTAGCACAGGGCTGTTTTGGTCAGGGTTGTTTGGCACAGAGCTGTTTAGCACAGGGCTGTTTAGCACAGGGCTGTTTGGCACAGGGCTGTTTAGCACAGAACTGTCTGGCACAGGGCTGTCTGGCACAGGGCTGTCTGGCACAGGGCTGTCTGGCACAGGGCTGTCTGGCACAGGGCTGTTTAGCACAGGGCTGTTTTGGTCAGGGTTGTTTGGCACAGAGCTGTTTAGCACAGGGCTGTTTGGCATAGGGCTATTTAGCACAGTGCAGTTTGGCACAGTGCGGTTTGGCACAGGGTTGTTTGGTACAGGGCTGATTAGCACAGGGCTGATTAGCACAGGGCTGTTTAGCACAGGGCAGTTTGGCACAGGGCAGTTTGGCACAGGGCAGTTTGGCACAGGGCAGTTTGGTACAGGGCTGCTTGGTACAGTGCTGTTTGGCACAGGGTTGTTTAGCACAGAGCTGTTTGGCATAGGGCTGTTTAGCACAGTGCTGTTTTGGTCAGGGTTGTTTGGCACAGAGCTGTTTAGCACAGGGCTGTTTAGCACAGGGCTGTTTGGCACAGGGCTGTTTGGCACAGGACTGTTTGGCACAGGACTGTTTGGCACAGGGCTGTTTGGCACGGGCTGTTTGGCACAGGGCTGTTTAGCACTGGGCTGTTTAGCACAGGGCTGTTTGGCACTGGGCTGTTTAGCACAGGGCTGTTTGGCACAGGGCTGTTTAGCACAGAACTGTCTGGCACAGGGCTGTCTGGCACAGGGCTGTCTGGCACAGGGCTGTCTGGCACAGGGCTGTTTAGCACAGGGCTGTCTGGCACAGGACTGTTTGGCACAGGGCTGTTTGGCACAGGTCTGTTTAGCACAGGGCTGTTTGGCACGGACTGTTTGGCACGGGCTGTTTGGCACAGGGCTGTTTGGCACAGGGCTGTTTGGCACAGGGCTGTCTGGCACAGGGCTGTCTGGCACAGGGCTGTCTGGCACAGGGCTGTTTGGCACAGGGCTGTCTGGCACAGGGCTGTCTGGCACAGGGCTGTTTAGCACAGGGCTGTTTTGGTCAGGGTTGTTTGGCACAGAGCTGTTTAGCACAGGGCTGTTTAGCACAGGGCTGTTTGGCATAGGGCTATTTAGCACAGTGCTGTTTGGCACAGTGCGGTTTGGCACAGGGTTGTTTGGCACAGGGCTGATTAGCACAGGGCTGATTGGCACAGGGCAGTTTGGCACAGGGCAGTTTGGCACAGGGCAGTTTGGCACAGGGCAGTTTGGCACAGGGCAGTTTGGCACCGGGCTGCTTGGTACAGGGCTGCTTGGCACAGGGTTGTTTAGCACAGGGCTGTTTGGCTCAGGGCTGTTTTGGTCAGGGTTGTTTGGCACAGAGCTGTTTAGCACAGGGCTGTTTAGCACAGGGCTGTTTGGCACAGGACTGTTTGGCACAGGGCTGTTTGGCACGGGCTGTTTGGCACGGGCTGTTTGGCACGGGCTGTTTAGCACAGGGCTGTTTGGCACAGGACTGTTTGGCACGGGCTGTTTGGCACAGGGCTGTTTGGCACAGGGCTGTTTAGCACAGGGCTGTTTAGCACAGGGCTGTTTGGCGCAGGGCTGTTTGGCACAGGGCTGTCTGGCACAGGGCTGTCTGGCACAGGGCTGTCTGGCACAGGGCTGTCTGGCACAGGGCTGTTTAGCACAGGGCTGTTTAGCACAGGGCTGTTTTGGTCAGGGTTGTTTGGCACAGGGCTGTTTAGCACAGGGCTGTTTAGCACAGGGCTGTTTAGCACAGAACTGTCTGGCACAGGGCTGTCTGGCACAGGGCTGTTTGGTACCGTGCTGTTTGGCACAGGGCTGTTTGGCACAGGGCTGTTTGGCACAGGGCAGTTTGGCACAGGGCAGTTTGGCACAGGGCAGTTTGGCACAGGGCAGTTTGGCACAGGGCAGTTTAGCACAGGGCAGTTTAGCACAGGGCAGTTTAGCACAGGGCAGTTTGGCACAGGGCAGTTTGGCACAGGGCAGTTTAGCACAGGGCAGTTTGGCACAGGGCAGTTTGGCACAGGGCAGTTTGGCACAGGGCAGTTTGGCACCGTGCTGTTTGGCACAGGGCTGTTTGGCACAGGGCAGTTTGGCACAGGGCAGTTTGGCACAGGGCAGTTTGGCACAGGGCTGTTTGGCACAGGGCTGTTTGGCACAGGGTTGTTTGGCAGGGGCTGTTTGGCACAGGACTGTTTAGCACAGGACTGTTTAGCACAGGGCTGTTTAGCACAGGGCTGTTAGGCACAGAGCTGTTTAGCACAGGGCTGTTTGGCACAGGTATATTTGGCACAGGAATGTTTGGCACAGGACTGTTTGGCACAGGACTGTTTGGCACAGGACTGTTTGGCACAGGACTGTTTGGCACAGGGGTGTTTGGCACAGGGCTGTTTGGCACAGGGGTGTTTGGCACAGGGGTGTTTGGCACAGGACTGTTTGGCACAGGGCTGTTTGGCACAATCTGTTCGGCACAGGACTGTTTGTCACAGGACTCTTTAGCACAGCGGTGTTTGGCACAGGTCTGTTTGGCACAGGACAGTTTGGCACAGGACTGTTTAGCACAGCGGTGCTTGGCACAGGTCTGTTTGGCACAGGGCTGTTTGGCACAGGACGGTTTAGAACAGTGCTGTTTAGCACAGGACTGTTTGGCACAGGACTGTTTGGCACAGGACTGTTTGGCACAGGACTGTTTGGCACAGGGCTGTTTGGCACAGGGCTGTTTGGCACAGGGCTGTTTGGCACAATCTGTTTGGCACAGGTCTGTTTGGCACAGGACTGTTTGTCACAGGACTCTTTAGCACAGCGGTGTTTGGCACAGGTCTGTTTGGCACAGGACAGTTTGGCACAGGACTGTTTAGCACAGCGGTGTTTGGCACAGGGCTGTTTGGCACAGGGCTGTTTAGAACAGTGCTGTTTAGCACAGGGCTGTTTGGCACAGGGCTGTTTGGCACAATCTGTTCGGCACAGGACTGTTTGTCACAGGACTCTTTAGCACAGCGGTGTTTGGCACAGGTCTGTTTGGCACAGGACAGTTTGGCACAGGACTGTTTAGCACAGCGGTGTTTGGCACAGGTCTGTTTGGCACAGGGCTGTTTGGCACAGGACGGTTTAGAACAGTGCTGTTTAGCACAGGACTGTTTGGCACAGGGCTGTTTGGCACAGGGGTATTTAGAACAGGGCTGTTTAGCACAGGGCTGTTTGGGTCAGGGTTGTTTGGCACAGGGCTGTTTGGCAAAGGGCTGTTTGGCACAGGACTGTTTAGCACAGGACTGTTTAGCACAGGGCTGTTTGGCGCAGGACTGTAGAGAACATGGGTGTTTGGCACAGGTTTGTTTGGCACAGGACTGTTTGGTAAAGGGTTGTTTAGCACAGGGATGTTTGGCACAAGTCTGTTTGGCACAGGACTGTTTGGCACAGGACTTTTTAGCACAGCGGTGTTTGGCACAGGTCTGTTTGGCACAGGTCTGTTTGGCACAGGTCTGTTTGGCACAGGTCTGTTTGGCACAGGTCTGTTTGGCACAGCGGTGTTTGGCACAGGACTGTTTCGCACAGGGCTGAGTAGCAGAGGGCTGATTGGCACAGGGCTGTTTAGCACAGCGCTGTTTGGCACAGGGCTGTTTGGCACAGAGCTGTTTAGCACAGAGCTGTTTAGCACAGAGCTGTTTGGCCTTGGGCTCTTTGACACAGGGCTGTTTGACACAGGGCTGTTTGGCACAGGGCTGTTTGGCACAGGGCTGTTTGGCACAGGTCTGTTTGGCACAGGGCTGTTTGGCACAGGGCTGTTTGGTACAGGGCTGTTTGGCACATGGATGTTTACCACAGGGCTGTTTGGCACAGGGCTGGTTGGCACAGGGCTGGTTGGCACAGGGCTGGTTGGCACAGGGCTGTTTGGCACAGGTCTGTTTGGCACAGGTCTGTTCGGCACAGGGCTGTTTGGCGTAGGGCTGTTTGGCACAGGGCTGATTGGCACAGGGCTGTTTAGCACAGCGCTGTTTGGCACAGGGCTGTTTGGCACAGAGCTGTTTAGCACAGAGCTGTTTAGCACAGGGCTGTTTGGCCTAGGGCTGTTTGGCACAGGGCTGTTTGGCACAGATCTGTTTGGCACAGGGCTGTTTGGCACAGGGCTGTTTGGCACAGGGCTGTCTGGCCTAGGGCTGTTTGGCACAGGGCTGTTTGGCACAGGGCTGTTTGGCACAGGGCTGTCTGGCACAGGGCTGTTTGGTACAGGGCTGTTTGGCACATGGATGTTTACCACAGGGTTGTTTGGCACAGGGCTGGTTGGCACAGGGCTGGTTGGCACAGGTCTGTTTGGCACAGGTCTGTTCAGCACAGGGCTGTTCAGCAAAGGGCTGATCAGCACAGGGCTGTTCAGCACAGGGCTGTTTAGCACAGGGCTGTTTGGCAGAGGGCTGTTTGGCAGGGGGCTGTTTGGCACGGGGCTGTTTGGCACGGGGCTGTTTGGCACGTGGCTGTTTGGCCCAGGGCCGTTTGGCCCAGGGCTGTTTGGCACAGGGCTGTTTAGCACAGGGCTGTTTGGCACAGGGCTGTTTAGCACAGGGCTGTTTAGCACAGGGCTGTTTGGCACAGGGGTGTTTGGCACAGGGGTGTTTGGCACAGGGCTGTTTAGCACAGGGTTGTTTGGCAAAGGGCTGTTTGGCACAGGGCTGTTTAGCACAGGGCTGTTTAGCACAGGGCTGTTTGGCACAGGGCTGTTTAGCACAGGGCTGTTTAGCACAGGGCTGTTTAGCACAGGGCTGTTTGGCAAAGGGCTGTTTGGCACAGGGCTGTTTAGCACAGGGCTGTTTAGCACAGGGCTGTTTGGCACAGGGCTGTTTAGCACAGGGCTGTTTAGCACAGGGCTGTTTAGCACAGGGCTGTTTGGCACAGGGGTGTTTGGCACAGGGGTGTTTGGCACAGGGCTGTTTAGCACAGGGTTGTTTAGTACAGGGCTGTTTCGCACAGGGCTGTTTGGCGCAGGGCTGTTTGGCACAGGGCTGTTTGGCACAGGGCTGTTTGGCACAGGGCTGTTTGGCACAGGGATTTTCGGCCCAGGACTGTTTGGCACAGGGCTCTTTGAATCAGGGCTGTTTGACAACGTGTTGTTTGGCGCAGGGCTGTTTGACACAGGGCTGTTTGACACAGGGCTGTTTGGCGCAGGGGCGTTTGGCGCAGGGACGTTTTGCGCAGGGCTGTTTGCCGCAGGGCTGTTTGGCGCAGGGCTGTTTGGCGCAGGGGCGTTTGGCGCAGGGCTGTTTGGCACAGGGATCTTTGGCGCAGGGATCTTTGGCGCAGGGCTGTTTGGCACAGGGCTGTTTGGCACAGGTCTGTTTGGCACAGGGCTGTTTGGCACAGGGCTGTTTGGTACAGGGCTGTTTGGCACATGGATGTTTACCACAGGGTTGTTAGGCACAGGGCTGTTTGGCACAGGTCTGTTTGGCACAGGGCTGTTTGGCACAGGGCTGTTTGGCACAGGTCTGTTCAGCACAGGGCTGTTCAGCACAGGGCTGTTTGGCGTAGGGCTGTTTGGCGTAGGGCTGTTTGGCGTAGGGCTGTTTGGCACAGGGCTGTTTGGCACTGGGCTGTTTGGCACAGGACTGATTCGCACAGCGGTGTTTGGCACAGGACTGTTTCGCACAGGGCTGTTCAGCACAGGGCTGTTTAGCACAGGGCTGTTTGTCAGAGGGCTGTTTGGCAGGGGGCTGTTTGGCAGGGGGCTGTTTGGCACGGGGCTGTTTGGCACAAGGCTGTTTGGCACGGGGCTGTTTGGCACGGGGCTGTTTGGCACGGGGCTGTTTGGCCCAGGGCTGTTTGGCCCAGGGCTGTTTGGCACAGGGCTGTTTGGCACAGGGCTGTTTGGCACAGGGCTGTTTAGCACAGGGCTGTTTAGCACAGGGCTGTTTGGCACAGGGGTGTTTGGCACAGGGATGTTTGGCACAGGTCTGTTTGGCACAGGGTTGTTTAGTACAGGGCTGTGTAGCACAGGGCTGTTTTGCGCTGGTCTGTTTAGGCGCAGGGATATTTGGCGCAGGGCTGTTTGGCGCAGGGCTGTTTCGCACAGGGCTGTTTGGCGCAGGGCTGTTTGGCACAGGGATGTTTGGCACAGGGCTGTTTGGCGCAGGGCTGTTTGGCGCAGGGCTGTTTGGCACAGGGCTATTTGGCACAGGGATTTTCGGCCCAGGACTGTTTGGCACAGGGCTCTTTGAATCAGGGCTGTTTGACAGCGTGTTGTTTGGCGCAGGGCTGTTTGACACAGGGCTGTTTGACACAGGGCTGTTTGGCGCAGGGGCAGTTGGCGCAGCGACGTTTGCCGCAGGGCTGTTTGGCGCAGGGCTGTTTGGCGCAGGGGCGTTTGGCGCAGGGGCGTTTGGCGCAGGGGCGTTTGCCGCAGGGCTGTTTGCCGCAGGGCTGTTTGGCGCAGGGCTGTTTGGCGCAGGGCTGTTTGGCGCAGGGCTGTTTGGCGCAGGGCTGTTTGGCGCAGGGCTGTTTGGCGCAGGGCCGTTTTGCACAGGGCTGTTTATCACAGGGCTGTTTAGTACAGGGCTGTTTAGCACAGGGCTGTTTAGTACAGGGCTGTTTAGTACAGGGCTGTTTAGCACAGGGCTGTTTAGTACAGGGCTGTTTAGCACAGGGCTGTTAAGCGCTGGTCTGATTAGGCGCAGGGATATTTGGCGCAGGCTGTTTGGCACAGGGCAGTTTGGCACAGGGATTATTGGCTCAGGACTGTTTGGCAGAGGGCTGTTTGGCAGAGGGCTGTTTGGCAGAGGGCTGCTTGGCACAGGGCTGTTTGGCAGAGGGCTGCTTGGCACAGGGCTCTTTGGCAGAGGGCTGTTTGGCAGAGGGCAGCTTGGCACAGGGCTCTTTGGCAGAGGGGTGTTTTGCACAGGGCTGTTTATCACAGGGCTGTTTAGTACAGGGCTGTTTAGCACAGGGCTGTTTAGTACAGGGCTGTTTAGCACAGGGCTGTTTAGCGCTGATCTGATTAGGCGCAGGGATATTTGGCACAGGGCTGTTTGGCACAGGGCTGTTTGGCACAGGGACTTTCGGCCCAGGACTGTTTGGCACAGGGCTCTTTGGATCTGGGCTGTTTGACAGCGTGTTGTTTGGCAGAGGGCTGTTTGACACAGTGCTGTTTAGCGCAGGGCTGTTTGGCGCAGGGCTGTTTGACACATGGCTGTTTGGCGCAGGGGCGTTTGGCGCAGGGGCGTTTGGCGCAGGGACGTATGGCGCAGGGACGTTTGGCGCAGGGCTGTTTGGCGCAGGGACGTTTGGCGCAGGGCTGTTTGGCGCAGGGCTGTTTGGCACAGGGCTCTTTGGCGCAGGGCTCTTTGGCGCAGGGCTCTTTGGAGCAGGGCTCTTTGGAGCAGGGCTGTTTGGGACATGACTGTTTGGCACAGGGGTGTTTGGCACAGGGGTGTTTGGCACAGGGGTGTTTGGCACAGGGGTGTTTGGTACAGGGGTGTTTGGTACAGTGCTGCTTGGCACAGGGCTGTTTGGCACAGAGCTGTTTAGCACAGAGCTGTTTAGCACAGAGCTGTTTGGCCTAGGGCTGTTTGACACAGGGCTGTTTGGCACAGGGCTGTTTGACACAGGGCTGTTTGGCACAGGGCTGTTTGGCACAGGGCTGTTTGGCACAGGTCTGTTTGGCACAGGTCTGTTTGGCGCAGGGCTGTTTGGCGCAGGGCTGTTTGGCGCAGGGCTGTTTGGCACAGGGCTGTTTGGCACAGGGCTGTTTGGCACAGGGCTGTTTGGCACAGGGCTGTTTGGCACAGGTCTGTTTGGCACAGGTCTGTTTGGCGCAGGGCTGTTTGGCGCAGGGCTGTTTGGCGCAGGGATCTTTGGCGCAGGGATGTTTGGCGCAGGGCTGTTTGGCGCAGGGGCGTTTGGCGCAGGGCTGTTTGGCGCAGTGCTGTTTGCCGCAGGGCTGTTTGGCGCAGGGCTGTTTGGCGCAGGGCTGTTTGGCGCAGGGCTGTTTGGCGCAGGGCTGTTTATCACAGGGCTGTTTAGTACAGGGCTGTTTAGTACAGGGCTGTTTTGCACAGGGCTGTTTAGTACAAGGCTGTTTAGCACAGGGCTGTTTAGCGCTGATTTGATTAGGCGCAGGGATATTTGGCGCATGGCTGTTTGGCACAGGGCAGTTTGGCACAGGGATTATTGGCTCAGGACTGTTTGGCAGAGGGCTGTTTGGCAGAGGGCTGTTTGGCAGAGGGCTGTTTGGCAGAGGGCTGCTTGGCACAGGGCTGTTTGGCAGAGGGCTGCTTGGCACAGGGCTCTTTGGCAGAGGGCTGTTTGGCACAGGGATTTTCGGCCCAGGACTGTTTGGCACAGGGCTCTTTGGATCTGGGATGTTTGACAGCGTGTTGTTTGGCAGAGGGCTGTTTGACACAGTCCTGTTTCGCGCAGGGCTGTTTGGCGCAGGGCTGTTTGGCGCAGGGGCGTTTGGCGCAGGGACGTTTGGCGCAGGGTCGTTTGGCGCAGGGCTGTTTGGCGCAGGGCTGTTTGGCGCAGGGCTGTTTGGCGCAGGGCTGTTTGGCGCAGGGCTGTTTGGCACAGGGGTGTTTGGCACAGGGGTGTTTGGCACAGGGGTGTTTGGCACAGGGGTGTTTGGTACAGTGCTGCTTGGCACAGGGCTCTTTGGATCAGGGCTGTTTGACAGCGTGTTCTTTGGCAGAGGGCTGTTTGACGCAGTGCTGTTTGGCGCAGGGCTGTTTGGCACAGGGCTCATTGTTGCAGGGCTGTTTGGCACAGGGCTCATTGTTACAGGGCTGTTTGGCGCAATGGCGTTTGGCGCAGGGGCGTTTGGCACAGGCTCGTTTGACGCAGGGCTCTTTGGCGCAGGGCTCTTTGGCGCAGGGCTGTTTGGCGCAGGGCTGTTTGGCGCAGGGATGTTTGGCGCAGGGCTGTTTGGCGCAGGGCTGTTTGGCAGAGGGCTGTTTGGCACAGGGCTTTTTGACACAGCGCTGTTTGGCAGAGGGCTGTTTGGCAGGGGGCTGTTTGGCACGGGGCTGTTTGGCACGGGGCTGTTTGGCACGTGGCTGTTTGGCCCAGGGCCGTTTGGCCCAGGGCTGTTTGGCACAGGGCTGTTTAGCACAGGGCTGTTTGGCACAGGGCTGTTTAGCACAGGGCTGTTTAGCACAGGGCTGTTTGGCACAGGGGTGTTTGGCACAGGGGTGTTTGGCACAGGGCTGTTTAGCACAGGGTTGTTTGGCAAAGGGCTGTTTGGCACAGGGCTGTTTAGCACAGGGCTGTTTAGCACAGGGCTGTTTGGCACAGGGCTGTTTAGCACAGGGCTGTTTAGCACAGGGCTGTTTAGCACAGGGCTGTTTGGCAAAGGGCTGTTTGGCACAGGGCTGATTAGCACAGGGCTGTTTAGCACAGGGCTGTTTGGCACAGGGCTGTTTAGCACAGGGCTGTTTAGCACAGGGCTGTTTAGCACAGGGCTGTTTGGCACAGGGGTGTTTGGCACAGGGGTGTTTGGCACAGGGCTGTTTAGCACAGGGTTGTTTAGTACAGGGCTGTTTCGCACAGGGCTGTTTGGCGCAGGGCTGTTTGGCACAGGGCTGTTTGGCACAGGGCTGTTTGGCACAGGGCTGTTTGGCACAGGGATTTTCGGCCCAGGACTGTTTGGCACAGGGCTCTTTGAATCAGGGCTGTTTGACAACGTGTTGTTTGGCGCAGGGCTGTTTGA
Source organism: Scyliorhinus torazame (assembly GCF_047496885.1). NCBI lineage: Eukaryota > Metazoa > Chordata > Chondrichthyes > Carcharhiniformes > Scyliorhinidae > Scyliorhinus > Scyliorhinus torazame. The sequence goes on along the minus strand of NC_092709.1, from coordinate 358,504,646 downwards.
CACAGGGCTGTTTGACACAGGGCTGTTTGGCGCAGGGGCGTTTGGCGCAGGGACGTTTTGCGCAGGGCTGTTTGCCGCAGGGCTGTTTGGCGCAGGGCTGTTTGGCGCAGGGGCGTTTGGCGCAGGGCTGTTTGGCACAGGGATCTTTGGCGCAGGGATCTTTGGCGCAGGGCTGTTTGGCACAGGGCTGTTTGGCACAGGTCTGTTTGGCACAGGGCTGTTTGGCACAGGGCTGTTTGGTACAGGGCTGTTTGGCACATGGATGTTTACCACAGGGTTGTTTGGCACAGGGCTGTTTGGCACAGGGCTGGTTGGCACAGGGCTGGTTGGCACAGGGCTGTTTGGCACAGGTCTGTTCAGCACAGGGCTGTTCAGCACAGGGCTGTTTGGCGTAGGGCTGTTTGGCGTAGGGCTGTTTGGCGTAGGGCTGTTTGGCACAGGGCTGTTTGGCACTGGGCTGTTTGGCACAGGACTGATTCGCACAGCGGTGTTTGGCACAGGACTGTTTCGCACAGGGCTGTTCAGCACAGGGCTGTTTAGCACAGGGCTGTTTGTCAGAGGGCTGTTTGGCAGGGGGCTGTTTGGCAGGGGGCTGTTTGGCACGGGGCTGTTTGGCACAAGGCTGTTTGGCACGGGGCTGTTTGGCACGGGGCTGTTTGGCACGGGGCTGTTTGGCCCAGGGCTGTTTGGCCCAGGGCTGTTTGGCACAGGGCTGTTTGGCACAGGGCTGTTTGGCACAGGGCTGTTTAGCACAGGGCTGTTTAGCACAGGGCTGTTTGGCACAGGGGTGTTTGGCACAGGGATGTTTGGCACAGGTCTGTTTGGCACAGGGTTGTTTAGTACAGGGCTGTGTAGCACAGGGCTGTTTTGCGCTGGTCTGTTTAGGCGCAGGGATATTTGGCGCAGGGCTGTTTGGCGCAGGGCTGTTTCGCACAGGGCTGTTTGGCGCAGGGCTGTTTGGCACAGGGATGTTTGGCACAGGGCTGTTTGGCGCAGGGCTGTTTGGCGCAGGGCTGTTTGGCACAGGGCTATTTGGCACAGGGATTTTCGGCCCAGGACTGTTTGGCACAGGGCTCTTTGAATCAGGGCTGTTTGACAGCGTGTTGTTTGGCGCAGGGCTGTTTGACACAGGGCTGTTTGACACAGGGCTGTTTGGCGCAGGGGCGTTTGGCGCAGCGACGTTTGCCGCAGGGCTGTTTGGCGCAGGGCTGTTTGGCGCAGGGGCGTTTGGCGCAGGGGCGTTTGGCGCAGGGGCGTTTGCCGCAGGGCTGTTTGCCGCAGGGCTGTTTGGCGCAGGGCTGTTTGGCGCAGGGCTGTTTGGCGCAGGGCTGTTTGGCGCAGGGCTGTTTGGCGCAGGGCTGTTTGGCGCAGGGCCGTTTTGCACAGGGCTGTTTATCACAGGGCTGTTTAGTACAGGGCTGTTTAGCACAGGGCTGTTTAGTACAGGGCTGTTTAGTACAGGGCTGTTTAGCACAGGGCTGTTTAGTACAGGGCTGTTTAGCACAGGGCTGTTAAGCGCTGGTCTGATTAGGCGCAGGGATATTTGGCGCAGGCTGTTTGGCACAGGGCAGTTTGGCACAGGGATTATTGGCTCAGGACTGTTTGGCAGAGGGCTGTTTGGCAGAGGGCTGTTTGGCAGAGGGCTGTTTGGCAGAGGGCTGCTTGGCACAGGGCTGTTTGGCAGAGGGCTGCTTGGCACAGGGCTCTTTGGCAGAGGGCTGTTTGGCAGAGGGCAGCTTGGCACAGGGCTCTTTGGCAGAGGGGTGTTTTGCACAGGGCTGTTTATCACAGGGCTGTTTAGTACAGGGCTGTTTAGCACAGGGCTGTTTAGTACAGGGCTGTTTAGCACAGGGCTGTTTAGCGCTGATCTGATTAGGCGCAGGGATATTTGGCACAGGGCTGTTTGGCACAGGGCTGTTTGGCACAGGGACTTTCGGCCCAGGACTGTTTGGCACAGGGCTCTTTGGATCTGGGCTGTTTGACAGCGTGTTGTTTGGCAGAGGGCTGTTTGACACAGTGCTGTTTAGCGCAGGGCTGTTTGGCGCAGGGCTGTTTGACACATGGCTGTTTGGCGCAGGGGCGTTTGGCGCAGGGGCGTTTGGCGCAGGGACGTATGGCGCAGGGACGTTTGGCGCAGGGCTGTTTGGCGCAGGGACGTTTGGCGCAGGGCTGTTTGGCGCAGGGCTGTTTGGCACAGGGCTCTTTGGCGCAGGGCTCTTTGGCGCAGGGCTCTTTGGAGCAGGGCTCTTTGGAGCAGGGCTGTTTGGGACATGACTGTTTGGCACAGGGGTGTTTGGCACAGGGGTGTTTGGCACAGGGGTGTTTGGCACAGGGGTGTTTGGTACAGGGGTGTTTGGTACAGTGCTGCTTGGCACAGGGCTGTTTGGCACAGAGCTGTTTAGCACAGAGCTGTTTAGCACAGAGCTGTTTGGCCTAGGGCTGTTTGGCACAGGGCTGGTTGGCACAGGGGTGTTTGGCACAGGGCTGTTTGGCACAGGGCTGTTTGGCACAGGGCTGTTTGGCACAGGGCTGTTTGGTACAGGTCTGTTTGGCACAGGTCTGTTTGGCGCAGGGCTGTTTGGCGCAGGGCTGTTTGGCGCAGGGATCTTTGGCGCAGGGATGTTTGGCGCAGGGCTGTTTGGCGCAGGGGCGTTTGGCGCAGGGCTGTTTGGCGCAGTGCTGTTTGCCGCAGGGCTGTTTGGCGCAGGGCTGTTTGGCGCAGGGCTGTTTGGCGCAGGGCTGTTTGGCGCAGGGCTGTTTATCACAGGGCTGTTTAGTACAGGGCTGTTTAGTACAGGGCTGTTTTGCACAGGGCTGTTTAGTACAGGGCTGTTTAGCACAGGGCTGTTTAGCGCTGATCTGATTAGGCGCAGGGATATTTGGCGCATGGCTGTTTGGCACAGGGCAGTTTGGCACAGGGATTATTGGCTCAGGACTGTTTGGCAGAGGGCTGTTTGGCAGAGGGCTGTTTGGCAGAGGGCTGTTTGGCAGAGGGCTGCTTGGCACAGGGCTGTTTGGCAGAGGGCTGCTTGGCACAGGGCTCTTTGGCAGAGGGCTGTTTGGCACAGGGATTTTCGGCCCAGGACTGTTTGGCACAGGGCTCTTTGGATCTGGGATGTTTGACAGCGTGTTGTTTGGCAGAGGGCTGTTTGACACAGTCCTGTTTCGCGCAGGGCTGTTTGGCGCAGGGCTGTTTGGCGCAGGGGCGTTTGGCGCAGGGACGTTTGGCGCAGGGTCGTTTGGCGCAGGGCTGTTTGGCGCAGGGCTGTTTGGCGCAGGGCTGTTTGGCGCAGGGCTGTTTGGCGCAGGGCTGTTTGGCGCAGGGCTGTTTGGCACAGGGGTGTTTGGCACAGGGGTGTTTGGCACAGGGGTGTTTGGCACAGGGGTGTTTGGTACAGTGCTGCTTGGCACAGGGCTCTTTGGATCAGGGCTGTTTGACAGCGTGTTCTTTGGCAGAGGGCTGTTTGACGCAGTGCTGTTTGGCGCAGGGCTGTTTGGCACAGGGCTCATTGTTGCAGGGCTGTTTGGCACAGGGCTCATTGTTACAGGGCTGTTTGGCGCAATGGCGTTTGGCGCAGGGGCGTTTGGCACAGGCTCGTTTGACGCAGGGCTCTTTGGCGCAGGGCTCTTTGGCGCAGGGCTGTTTGGCGCAGGGCTGTTTGGCGCAGGGATGTTTGGCGCAGGGCTGTTTGGCGCAGGGCTGTTTGGCAGAGGGCTGTTTGGCACAGGGCTTTTTGACACAGCGCTGTTTGGCAGAGGGCTGTTTGGCACTGGTCTGTTTGGCGCAGGGTTATTTGGCGCAGGGCTGTTAGGCACAGGGTGGTTTGGCACAGGGATTATTGGCTCATGACTGTTTGGCAGAGGGATGTTTGGCAGAGGGCTGCTTGGCACAGGGCTCTTTAGCACAGGGTATTTAGCACAGGGGTGTTTTGCACAGGGCTGTTTAGTACAGGGCTGTTTAGCACAGGGCTGTTTTGCGCTGGTCTGATTAGGCGCAGGGATATTTGGCACAGGGCTGTTTGGCACAGGGCTGTTTGGCACAGGGCTGTTACGCACAGGGACTTTCGGCCCAGGACTGTTTGGCACAGGGCTCTTTGGATCTGGGCTGTTTGACAGCGTGTTGTTTGGCGCAGGGCTGTTTGGCGCAGGTCTGTTTGGCGCAGGTCTGTTTGGCGCAGGGCTGTTTGGCGCAGGGCTGTTTGGCGCAGGGATCTTTGGCGCAGGGATGTTTGGCGCAGGGCTGTTTGGCGCAGGGGCGTTCGGCGCAGGGCTGTTTGGCGCAGTGCTGTTTGCCGCAGGGCTGTTTGGCGCAGGGCTGTTTGGCGCAGGGCTGTTTGGCGCAGGGCTGTTTGGCGCAGGGCTGTTTATCACAGGGCTGTTTAGTACAGGGCTGTTTAGTACAGGGCTGTTTTGCACAGGGCTGTTTAGTACAGGGCTGTTTAGCACAGGGCTGTTTAGCGCTGATCTGATTAGGCGCAGGGATATTTGGCGCATGGCTGTTTGGCACAGGGCAGTTTGGCACAGGGATTATTGGCTCAGGACTGTTTGGCAGAGGGCTGTTTGGCAGAGGGCTGTTTGGCAGAGGGCTGTTTGGCAGAGGGCTGCTTGGCACAGGGCTGTTTGGCAGAGGGCTGCTTGGCACAGGGCTCTTTGGCAGAGGGCTGTTTGGCACAGGGATTTTCGGCCCAGGACTGTTTGGCACAGGGCTCTTTGGATCTGGGATGTTTGACAGCGTGTTGTTTGGCAGAGGGCTGTTTGACACAGTCCTGTTTCGCGCAGGGCTGTTTGGCGCAGGGCTGTTTGGCGCAGGGGCGTTTGGCGCAGGGACGTTTGGCGCAGGGTCGTTTGGCGCAGGGCTGTTTGGCGCAGGGCTGTTTGGCGCAGGGCTGTTTGGCGCAGGGCTGTTTGGCGCAGGGCTGTTTGGCGCAGGGCTGTTTGGCACAGGGGTGTTTGGCACAGGGGTGTTTGGCACAGGGGTGTTTGGCACAGGGGTGTTTGGTACAGTGCTGCTTGGCACAGGGCTCTTTGGATCAGGGCTGTTTGACAGCGTGTTCTTTGGCAGAGGGCTGTTTGACGCAGTGCTGTTTGGCGCAGGGCTGTTTGGCACAGGGCTCATTGTTGCAGGGCTGTTTGGCACAGGGCTCATTGTTACAGGGCTGTTTGGCGCAATGGCGTTTGGCGCAGGGGCGTTTGGCACAGGCTCGTTTGACGCAGGGCTCTTTGGCGCAGGGCTCTTTGGCGCAGGGCTGTTTGGCGCAGGGCTGTTTGGCGCAGGGATGTTTGGCGCAGGGCTGTTTGGCGCAGGGCTGTTTGGCAGAGGGCTGTTTGGCACAGGGCTTTTTGACACAGCGCTGTTTGGCAGAGGGCTGTTTGGCAGGGGGCTGTTTGGCACGGGGCTGTTTGGCACGGGGCTGTTTGGCACGTGGCTGTTTGGCCCAGGGCCGTTTGGCCCAGGGCTGTTTGGCACAGGGCTGTTTAGCACAGGGCTGTTTGGCACAGGGCTGTTTAGCACAGGGCTGTTTAGCACAGGGCTGTTTGGCACAGGGGTGTTTGGCACAGGGGTGTTTGGCACAGGGCTGTTTAGCACAGGGTTGTTTGGCAAAGGGCTGTTTGGCACAGGGCTGTTTAGCACAGGGCTGTTTAGCACAGGGCTGTTTGGCACAGGGCTGTTTAGCACAGGGCTGTTTAGCACAGGGCTGTTTAGCACAGGGCTGTTTGGCAAAGGGCTGTTTGGCACAGGGCTGTTTAGCACAGGGCTGTTTAGCACAGGGCTGTTTGGCACAGGGCTGTTCAGCACAGGGCTGTTTAGCACAGGGCTGTTTAGCACAGGGGTGTTTGGCACAGGGGTGTTTGGCACAGGGGTGTTTGGCACAGGGCTGTTTAGCACAGGGTTGTTTAGTACAGGGCTGTTTCGCACAGGGCTGTTTGGCGCAGGGCTGTTTGGCACAGGGCTGTTTGGCACAGGGCTGTTTGGCACAGGGCTGTTTGGCACAGGGATTTTCGGCCCAGGACTGTTTGGCACAGGGCTCTTTGAATCAGGGCTGTTTGACAACGTGTTGTTTGGCGCAGGGCTGTTTGACACAGGGCTGTTTGACACAGGGCTGTTTGGCGCAGGGGCGTTTGGCGCAGGGACGTTTTGCGCAGGGCTGTTTGCCGCAGGGCTGTTTGGCGCAGGGCTGTTTGCCGCAGGGGCGTTTGGCGCAGGGCTGTTTGGCACAGGGATCTTTGGCGCAGGGATCTTTGGCGCAGGGCTGTTTGGCACAGGGCTGTTTGGCACAGGTCTGTTTGGCACAGGGCTGTTTGGCACAGGGCTGTTTGGTACAGGGCTGTTTGGCACATGGATGTTTACCACAGGGTTGTTTGGCACAGGGCTGTTTGGCACAGGGCTGGTTGGCACAGGGCTGGTTGGCACAGGGCTGTTTGGCACAGGTCTGTTCAGCACAGGGCTGTTCAGCACAGGGCTGTTTGGCGTAGGGCTGTTTGGCGTAGGGCTGTTTGGCGTAGGGCTGTTTGGCACAGGGCTGTTTGGCACTGGGCTGTTTGGCACAGGACTGATTCGCACAGCGGTGTTTGGCACAGGACTGTTTCGCACAGGGCTGTTCAGCACAGGGCTGTTTAGCACAGGGCTGTTTGTCAGAGGGCTGTTTGGCAGGGGGCTGTTTGGCAGGGGGCTGTTTGGCACGGGGCTGTTTGGCACAAGGCTGTTTGGCACGGGGCTGTTTGGCACGGGGCTGTTTGGCACGGGGCTGTTTGGCCCAGGGCTGTTTGGCCCAGGGCTGTTTGGCACAGGGCTGTTTGGCACAGGGCTGTTTGGCACAGGGCTGTTTAGCACAGGGCTGTTTAGCACAGGGCTGTTTGGCACAGGGGTGTTTGGCACAGGGATGTTTGGCACAGGTCTGTTTGGCACAGGGTTGTTTAGTACAGGGCTGTGTAGCACAGGGCTGTTTTGCGCTGGTCTGTTTAGGCGCAGGGATATTTGGCGCAGGGCTGTTTGGCGCAGGGCTGTTTCGCACAGGGCTGTTTGGCGCAGGGCTGTTTGGCACAGGGATGTTTGGCACAGGGCTGTTTGGCGCAGGGCTGTTTGGCGCAGGGCTGTTTGGCACAGGGCTATTTGGCACAGGGATTTTCGGCCCAGGACTGTTTGGCACAGGGCTCTTTGAATCAGGGCTGTTTGACAGCGTGTTGTTTGGCGCAGGGCTGTTTGACACAGGGCTGTTTGACACAGGGCTGTTTGGCGCAGGGGCGTTTGGCGCAGCGACGTTTGCCGCAGGGCTGTTTGGCGCAGGGCTGTTTGGCGCAGGGGCGTTTGGCGCAGGGGCGTTTGGCGCAGGGGCGTTTGCCGCAGGGCTGTTTGCCGCAGGGCTGTTTGGCGCAGGGCTGTTTGGCGCAGGGCTGTTTGGCGCAGGGCTGTTTGGCGCAGGGCTGTTTGGCGCAGGGCTGTTTGGCGCAGGGCCGTTTTGCACAGGGCTGTTTATCACAGGGCTGTTTAGTACAGGGCTGTTTAGCACAGGGCTGTTTAGTACAGGGCTGTTTAGTACAGGGCTGTTTAGCACAGGGCTGTTTAGTACAGGGCTGTTTAGCACAGGGCTGTTAAGCGCTGGTCTGATTAGGCGCAGGGATATTTGGCGCAGGCTGTTTGGCACAGGGCAGTTTGGCACAGGGATTATTGGCTCAGGACTGTTTGGCAGAGGGCTGTTTGGCAGAGGGCTGTTTGGCAGAGGGCTGTTTGGCAGAGGGCTGCTTGGCACAGGGCTGTTTGGCAGAGGGCTGCTTGGCACAGGGCTCTTTGGCAGAGGGCTGTTTGGCAGAGGGCAGCTTGGCACAGGGCTCTTTGGCAGAGGGGTGTTTTGCACAGGGCTGTTTATCACAGGGCTGTTTAGTACAGGGCTGTTTAGCACAGGGCTGTTTAGTACAGGGCTGTTTAGCACAGGGCTGTTTAGCGCTGATCTGATTAGGCGCAGGGATATTTGGCACAGGGCTGTTTGGCACAGGGCTGTTTGGCACAGGGACTTTCGGCCCAGGACTGTTTGGCACAGGGCTCTTTGGATCTGGGCTGTTTGACAGCGTGTTGTTTGGCAGAGGGCTGTTTGACACAGTGCTGTTTAGCGCAGGGCTGTTTGGCGCAGGGCTGTTTGACACATGGCTGTTTGGCGCAGGGGCGTTTGGCGCAGGGGCGTTTGGCGCAGGGACGTATGGCGCAGGGACGTTTGGCGCAGGGCTGTTTGGCGCAGGGACGTTTGGCGCAGGGCTGTTTGGCGCAGGGCTGTTTGGCACAGGGCTCTTTGGCGCAGGGCTCTTTGGCGCAGGGCTCTTTGGAGCAGGGCTCTTTGGAGCAGGGCTGTTTGGGACATGACTGTTTGGCACAGGGGTGTTTGGCACAGGGGTGTTTGGCACAGGGGTGTTTGGCACAGGGGTGTTTGGTACAGGGGTGTTTGGTACAGTGCTGCTTGGCACAGGGCTGTTTGGCACAGAGCTGTTTAGCACAGAGCTGTTTAGCACAGAGCTGTTTGGCCTAGGGCTGTTTGACACAGGGCTGTTTGGCACAGGGCTGTTTGGCACAGGGCTGTTTGGCACAGGGCTGTTTGGCACAGGGCTGTTTGGCACAGGGCTGTTTGGCACAGGTCTGTTTGGCACAGGTCTGTTTGGCGCAGGGCTGTTTGGCGCAGGGCTGTTTGGCGCAGGGATCTTTGGCGCAGGGATGTTTGGCGCAGGGCTGTTTGGCGCAGGGGCGTTTGGCGCAGGGCTGTTTGGCGCAGTGCTGTTTGCCGCAGGGCTGTTTGGCGCAGGGCTGTTTGGCGCAGGGCTGTTTGGCGCAGGGCTGTTTGGCGCAGGGCTGTTTATCACAGGGCTGTTTAGTACAGGGCTGTTTAGTACAGGGCTGTTTAGTACAGGGCTGTTTTGCACAGGGCTGTTTAGTACAGGGCTGTTTAGCACAGGGCTGTTTAGCGCTGATCTGATTAGGCGCAGGGATATTTGGCGCATGGCTGTTTGGCACAGGGCAGTTTGGCACAGGGATTATTGGCTCAGGACTGTTTGGCAGAGGGCTGTTTGGCAGAGGGCTGTTTGGCAGAGGGCTGTTTGGCAGAGGGCTGCTTGGCACAGGGCTGTTTGGCAGAGGGCTGCTTGGCACAGGGCTCTTTGGCAGAGGGCTGTTTGGCACAGGGATTTTCGGCCCAGGACTGTTTGGCACAGGGCTCTTTGGATCTGGGATGTTTGACAGCGTGTTGTTTGGCAGAGGGCTGTTTGACACAGTCCTGTTTCGCGCAGGGCTGTTTGGCGCAGGGCTGTTTGGCGCAGGGGCGTTTGGCGCAGGGACGTTTGGCGCAGGGTCGTTTGGCGCAGGGCTGTTTGGCGCAGGGCTGTTTGGCGCAGGGCTGTTTGGCGCAGGGCTGTTTGGCGCAGGGCTGTTTGGCGCAGGGCTGTTTGGCACAGGGGTGTTTGGCACAGGGGTGTTTGGCACAGGGGTGTTTGGCACAGGGGTGTTTGGTACAGTGCTGCTTGGCACAGGGCTCTTTGGATCAGGGCTGTTTGACAGCGTGTTCTTTGGCAGAGGGCTGTTTGACGCAGTGCTGTTTGGCGCAGGGCTGTTTGGCACAGGGCTCATTGTTGCAGGGCTGTTTGGCACAGGGCTCATTGTTACAGGGCTGTTTGGCGCAATGGCGTTTGGCGCAGGGGCGTTTGGCACAGGCTCGTTTGACGCAGGGCTCTTTGGCGCAGGGCTCTTTGGCGCAGGGCTGTTTGGCGCAGGGCTGTTTGGCGCAGGGATGTTTGGCGCAGGGCTGTTTGGCGCAGGGCTGTTTGGCAGAGGGCTGTTTGGCACAGGGCTTTTTGACACAGCGCTGTTTGGCAGAGGGCTGTTTGGCACTGGTCTGTTTGGCGCAGGGTTATTTGGCGCAGGGCTGTTAGGCACAGGGTGGTTTGGCACAGGGATTATTGGCTCATGACTGTTTGGCAGAGGGATGTTTGGCAGAGGGCTGCTTGGCACAGGGCTCTTTAGCACAGGGTATTTAGCACAGGGGTGTTTTGCACAGGGCTGTTTAGTACAGGGCTGTTTAGCACAGGGCTGTTTTGCGCTGGTCTGATTAGGCGCAGGGATATTTGGCACAGGGCTGTTTGGCACAGGGCTGTTTGGCACAGGGCTGTTACGCACAGGGACTTTCGGCCCAGGACTGTTTGGCACAGGGCTCTTTGGATCTGGGCTGTTTGACAGCGTGTTGTTTGGCGCAGGGCTGTTTGGCGCAGGTCTGTTTGGCGCAGGGCTGTTTGGCGCAGGGCTGTTTAGCGCAGGGCTGTTTGGCGCAGGGCTGTTTGGCGCAGGGCTGTTTGACACATGGCTGTTTGGCGCAGGGGCGTTTGGCGCAGGGCTGTTTGGCGCAGGGCTGTTTGGCGCAGGGCTGTTTGGCGCAGGGGCGTTTGGCGCAGGCGGTTTGGCGCAGGGACATATGGCGCAGGGCCGTTTGGCGCAGGGCCGTTTGACGCAGGGCCCTTTGGCGCAGGCCGTTTGGCGCAGGGCTGTTTGGCGCAGGTCTGTTTGGCGCAGGCCGTTTGGCGCAGGGCTGTTTGGCGCAGGTCTGTTTGGCGCAGGGCTGTTTAGCGCAGGGCTGTTTAGCGCAGGGCTGTTTAGCGCAGGGCTGTTTGGCGCAGGTGTGTTTGGCGCAGGCCGTTTGGCGCAGGGCTGTTTGGCGCAGGTCTGTTTGGCGCAGGCCGTTTGGCGCAGGGCTGTTTGGCGCAGGTCTGTTTGGCGCAGGGCTGTTTAGCGCAGGGCTGTTTAGCGCAGGGCTGTTTAGCGCAGGGCTGTTTGGCACAGGGCTGTTTGGCGCTGGTCTGTTTGGCGCAGGGCTGTTTAGCGCAGGGCTGTTTGGCGCAGGGCTGTTTGGCGCAGGTCTGTTTGACACATGGCTGTTTGGCGCAGGGGCGTTTGGCGCAGGGACGTTTGGCGCAGGGACGTTTGGCGCAGGGCTGTTTGGTGCAGGGCTGTTTGGAGCAGGGCTGTTTGGCGCAGGGGCGTTTGGCGCAGGGACGTTTGCCGCATACGGCATGCTTGTCTTCATTGGCCGGGGCATTGAGTATAAGAATTGGCAAGTCATGTTGCAGCTGTATAGAACCTTAGTTAGGCCACACCTGGAGTATAGTGTTCAATTCTGGTCGCCACACTACCAGAAGGATGTGGAGGCTTTAGAGAGGGTGCAGAAGAGATTTACCAGAATGTTGCCTGGTATGGAGGGCATTAGCTATGAGGAGCGGTTGAATAAACTCGGTTTGTTCTCACTGGAACGAAGGAGGTTGAGGGGAGACCTGATAGAGGTATACAAAATTATGAGGGGCATAGACAGAGTGGATAGTCAGAGGCTTTTCCCCAGGGTAGAGGGGTCAATTACTAGGGGACATAGGTTTAAGGTGAGAGGGGCAAGGTTTAGAGTAGATGTACGAGGCAAGTTTTTTACGCAGAGGGTAGTGGGTGCCTGGAACTCGCTACCAGAGGAGGTAGTGGAAGCAGGGACGATAGGGACATTTAAGGGGCATCTTGACAAATATATGAATAGGATGGGAATAGAAGGATACGGACCCAGGAAGTGTAGAAGATTGTAGTTTAGTCGAGCAGCATGGTCGGCGCGGGCTTGGAGGGCCGAAGGGCCTGTTCCTGTGCTGTACATTTCTTTGTTCTTTGTTTGACTGGAGGATAGCAAATGTGGTCCCTTTGTTCAAAAAGGGGAGCAGAGACAACCCCGGCAACTATAGACCGGTGAGCCTCACGTCTGTAGTGGGTAAAGTCTTGGAGGGGATTATAAGAGACAAGATTTATCATCATCTAGATAGGAATAATATGATCAGGGATAGTCAGCATGGCTTTGTGAAGGCTAGGTCATGCCTCACAAACCTTATCGAGTTCTTTGAGAAGGTGACTGAACAGGTAGATGAGGGTAGAGCAGTTGATGTGGTGTATATGGATTTCAGCAAAGCATTTGATAAGGTTCCCCACGGTAGGCTATTGCAGAAAATACGGAGGCTGGGGATTGAGGGTGATTTAGAGATGTGGATCAGAAATTGGCGAGCTGAAAGAAGACAGAGGGTGGTGGTTGATGGGAAATGTTCAGAATGGAGTTCAGTTGCAAGTGGAGTACCACAAGGACCTGCTCTGGGGCCGTTGCTGTTTGTCATTTTTATCAATGACCTCGAGGAAGGCGCAGAAGGGTGGGTGAGTAAATTTGCACACGATACTAAAGTCGGTGGTGTTGTCGATAGTGTGGAAGGATGTAGCAGGTTACAGAGGGATATAGATAAGCTGCAGAGCTGGGCTGAGAGGTGGCAAATGGAGTTTAATGTAGAGAAGTGTGATGTGATTCACTTTGGAAGGAATAACAGGAATGCAGAATATTTGGCTAATGCTAAAGTTCTTGGAAGTGTGGATGAGCAGAGGGATCTAGGTGTCCATGTACATAGATCCCTGAAAGTTGCCACCCAGATTGATAGGGTTGTGAAGAAGGCCTATGGAGTGTTGGCCTTTATTGGTAGAGGGATTGATTTCCGGAGTCAGGAGGTCATGTTGCAGCTGCACAGAACTCTGGTACGGCCGCATTTGGAGTATTGCGTACAGTTCTGGTCACCGCATTATAGGAAGGACGTGCAGGCTTTGGAGCGGGTGCAGAGGAGATTTACCAGGATGTTGCCTGGTATGGAGGGAAAATCTGGAGGTTGTTTTCATTGGAGAGAAGAAGGTTAAGAGGAGACTTAATAGAGGCATACAAAATGATCAGGGGGTTAGATAGGGTGGACAGTGAGAACCTTCTCCCGCGGATGGAAATGGCTGGCACGAGGGGACATAGCTTTAAACTGAGGGGTAACAGATATAGGACAGAGGTCAGAGGTAAGTTCTTTACGCAAAGCGTAGTGAGGCCGTGGAATGCCCTACCTGCTACAGTAGTGAACTCACCAACATTGAGGGCATTTAAAAGTTTATTGGATAAACATATGGATGATAATGGCATAGTGTAGGTTAGATGGCTTTTGTTTCGGTGCAACATCGTGGGCCGAAGGGCCTGTACTGCGCTGTATCGTTCTATGTTCTATGTTCTATGTTGCACACTATTTGTCAGTATCTGTCAGTAACAGAGAATGTTGTACGCTATCTATCAGTATCTGTCAGTAACAGGCAATGATGCACACTACCTGTCAGTAACAGGTAATGTTGGACACTATATGTCAGTAACAGACAATGTTGGACTCTATCTGTCAGTAACAGAGAATGTTGGACACTATCTGTCAGTAACAGACAATGTTGGACACCAACAGTCAGTATCTGTCAGTAACAGACAAAGTTAGAACATAGAACATAGAACATTGAAAAATACAGCACAGATCAGGCCCTTCGGCCCACGATGTTGTGCCGAACCTTTGTCCTAGATTAATCATAGATTATGATTGAATTTACAGTGCAGAAGGAGGCCATTTGGCCCATTGAGTCTGCACCGGCTCTTGGAAAGAGCACCTTACCCACGGTCAACACCTCCACCCTATCCCCATAACCCAGTAACCCCACCCAACACTAAGAGCAATTTTGGACACTCAGGACAATTTATCATGGCCAATCCACCTAACCTGCACATCTTTGGACTGTGGGAGGAAACCGGAGGAAACCCACGCACACACGTGGATGATGTGCAGACTCCGCACAGACAGTGACCCAAGCCGGAATCGAACCTGGGACCCTGGAGCTGTGAAGCAATTGTGCTATCCACAATGCTACCGTGCTGCCCTTAAGAACAAATAAATCTACACTATATCATTTTACCGTAATCCATGTACCTATCCAATAGCTGCTTGAAGGTCCCTAATATTTCCGACTCAACTACTTCCACAGGCAGTGCATTCCATGCCCCCACTACTCTCTGGGTAAAGAACCTACCTCTGACATCCCCCCTAGATCTTCCACCATTCACCTTAAATTTATGTCCCCTTGTAATGGTTTGTTTCACCCGGGGAAAAAGTCTCTGAGTGTCTACTCTCTCTATTCCCCTGATCATCTTATAAACCTCTATCAAGTCACCCCTCAACCTTCTCCGTTCTAATGAGAAAAGGCCTAGCACCCTCAACATTTCCTCGTAAGACCTACTCTCCATTCCAGGCAACTTCCTGGTACATCTCCTTTGCACCTTTTCCAAAGCTTCCACATCCTTCCTAAAATGAGGCGACCAGAACTGTACACAATACTCCAAATGTGGCCTTACCAAAGTTTTGTACAGCTGCATCATCACCTCACGGCTCTTAAATGCAATCCCTCTGTTAATGAACGCTAGCACAACATAGGCCTTCTTCACAGCTCTATCCACGAGTGGCAACTTTCAAAGATGTATGAACATAGACCCCAAGATCTCTCTGCTCCTCCACATTGCCAAGAACTCTACCGTTAACCCTGTATTCCGCATTCATGTTTGTCCTTCCAAAATGGACAACCTCACACTTTTCAGGGTTAAACTCCATCTGCCACTTCTCAGCCCAGCTCTGCATCCTATCTATGTCTCTTTGCAGCCAAAAACAGCCCTCCTCACTATCCACAACTCCACCAATCTTCGTATCGTCTGCAAATTTACTGACCCACCCTTCAACTCCCTCTTCCCAGTCATTAATGAAAATCATAAACAGCAGAGGACCCATAACTGATCCCTGAGGTACACCACTGGTAACTGGGATCCAGGCTGAATATTTGCCATCCACCACCACTCTCTGACTTCTGTCGGTTAGCCAGTTCGTTATCCAACTGGCCAATTTCCCACTATCCCATGCCTCCTTACTTTCTGCAGAAGCCTACCATGGGGAACCTTATCAAATGCCTTACTAAAATCCATGTACACTACATCCACTGCTTTACCTTCATCCACATGCTTGGTCACCTCCTCAAAGAATTCAATAACACTTGTAAGGCAAGACCTACCCCTCACAAATCTGTGCTGACTATCCCTAATCAAGCAGTGTCTTTCCAGATGCTCAGAAATCCTATCCTTCAGTACCCTTTCCATTACTTTGCCTACCACTGAAGTAAGACTAACTGGCCTGTAATTCCCAGGGTTATCCCTAGTCCCTTTTTTGAACAGGGGCACGACTTTCGCCACTCTCCAATCCCCTGGTACCACCCCTGTTGACAGTGAGGACGAAAAGATCATTGCCAACGGCTCTGCGATTTCATCTCTTGCTTCCCACAGAATCCTTGGATATATCCCGTCAGGCCCGGGGGACTTGTCTATCCTCAAGTTTTTCAAAATGCCCAACACATCTTCCTTCCTAACAAGTATTTCCTCGAGCTTACCAGTCTGTTTCACACTGTCCTCTCCAACAATATGGCCCCTCTCATTTGTAAATACAGAAGAAAAGTACTCGTTCAAGACCTCTCCTATCTCTTCAGACTCAATACACAATCTCCCGCTACTGTCCTTGATCGGACCTACCCTCGCTCTAGTCATTCTCATATTTCTCACATATGTGTAAAAGGCCTTGGGGTTTTCCTTGGTCCTACCCGCCAAAGATTGTTCATGCCCTCTCTTAGCTCTCCTGATCCCTTTCTTCAGTTCCCTCCTGGCTATCTTGTATCCCTCCAATGCCCTGTCTGAACCTTGTTTCCTCAGCCTTACATAAGTCACCTTTTTCCTCTTAAGACATTCAACCTCTCTTGTCAACCATGGTTCCCTCACTCGACCATCTCTTCCCTGCCTGACAGGGACATACCTATCAAGGACACGTAGCACCTGTTCCTTGAACAAGTTCCACATTTCACTTGTGTCCTTCCCTGCCAGCCTATGTTCCCAACTTATGTACTTCAATTCTTGTCTGACAACATCGTATTTACCCTTCCCCCAATTGTAAACCTTGCCCTGTTGCACGCACCTATCCCTCTCCATTACTAAAGTGAAAGTCACAGAATTGTGGTCACTATCTCCAAAATGCTCCCCCACTAACAAATCTATCACTTGCCCTGGTTCATTACCAAGTACCAAATCCAATATTGCCTCTCCTCTGGTCGGACAATCTGCATACTGTATTACAAAAGCTTCCTGGACACACTGCACAAACACCACCCCATCCAAACTAGTTGATCTAAAGAGTTTCCACTCAATGTTTGGGAAGTTAAAGTCACCCATGACTACTGCCCTGTGAATTCTGTACCTTTCCAAAATCTGTTTCCCAATCTGTTCCTCCACATCTCTGCTACTATTGGGGGGCCTATAGAAAACTCCTAACAAGGTGGCTGCTCCTTTCCTATTTCTGACTTCAACCCATACTACCTCAGTAGGCAGATGCTCCTCGAACTGCCTTTCGACAGCTGTTATACTATCTCTAATTAACAATGCCCCGACCTTTTACCACCCTCCCTAATCTTATTGAAACATCTGTAACCAGGGACCTACAACAACCATTTCTGCCCCTCTTCTATCCAAGTTTCCGTTATGGCCACCACATCGCAGTCCCAAGTACTGATCCACCTTAAGTTCACCCACCTTATTCCTGATGCTTCTTGCGTTGAAGTATACACACTTCAACCCATCTCCGTGCCTGCAAGTACTCTCCTTTGTCAGTGTTCCCTTCCCCACTGCCTCACTACACGCTTTGGCATCCTGAATATCGGCTACCTTAGTTGCTGGACTACAAATCCGGTTCCCATTCCCCTGCCAAATTAGTTTAAACCCTCCCGAAGAGTACTAGAAAACCTTCCTCCCAGGATATTGGTGCCCCTCTGTTTCAGATGCAACCCGTCCTGCTTGTACAGGTCCCACCTTCCCCAGAATGCACTCCAATTATCCAAATACCTGAAGCCCTCCCCTCTACACCATTCCTGCAGCCACGTGTTCAGCTGCACTCTCTCCCTATTCCTAGCCTCGCTATCACATGGAACCGGCAACGAACCAGAGATGACAACTCTGTCTGTCCTATCTTTTAACTTCCAGCCTAACTCCCTAAACTCGTGTATTACCTCCACACCCCTTTTCCTACCTACGTCGTTGGTACCAATGTGCACCACAACTTCTGGCTGCTCCCCCTCCCCCTTAAGGATCCTGAAGACAGGATCCGAGACATCCCTGGCCCTGGCACCCGGGAGGCAACATACCTTCCGGGAGTCTCGCTCGCGACCACAGAATCTCCTATCTATTCCCCTAACCATTGAATCTCCTACTACTATTGCTTTTCTATTCTCCCCTCTTCCCTTCTGTTCCCCAGAGCCAGACTCAGTGCCAGAGACCTGGCCGCTAGGGCCTTCCCCCGGTAGGTCATCCCCCCCAACAGCATCCAAAACGGTATACTTGTTTTGAAGGGGAACGGCCACGAGGGATCCCTGCACTGTCTGCCTGTTTGTTTTCTTTCCCCTGACTGTAACCCAGCTATTCTTGTCCTGTACCTTGGGTGTGATTACCTCCGTGTAAGTCTTCTCTATCACCCCCTCTGCCTCCCGGATGATCCGAAGATCATCCATCTTCAGCTCCAGTTCCCTAACACGGTCTTTGAGGAGTTGGAGGTGGGTGCACTTCCCACAGGTATAATCAGTGGGGACACCGGTGGTATCCCTCACCTCCCACAGCCTACAGGAGGAGCATGCAACTGGCCGAGCCTCCATCCCTTCTTATCTTACGTAATGTAGCTGCCCTGTGGACCAACTGGACCTCCGCCCTCCGACTCTGCTCCCAGTCAGCTGCACTCTCTGTAAACTCCTGACTCTCTCCTCACTCTTTGCGGAAATGGAGGAAACAAAATGAAAGGAGCACCTTACTCCCTCCTCACCTAACTCCCTCAGTCACCAAACTCTCACTATAGCACTCAAATGCATCAAATTCAGCACTCCCTCAGTCACCAAACTCTCACTACAGCACTCAAATGCACCAAGTTCAGCACTCAGTGCAAACAAAGTCTGCACTGTAGGGGATCACTTTTATACTGTGAATCTAGCCTCCGAAAACTGGCCTTATCCAATTAACTAATTAACAAGCTCCAGCTGCAAGTATCTACAAGTAGAAGCTTTGTTTGAAGCTGATTGAAAATTCACCTTCTTCGAAAGCAAACAGCAACTTTTAAGTTAATTAACTAAATAAAATAAAGACTATACTTTAGATAAAAATGAAGACTTATACTCCCTCGGTCACCAAACTCTCACTATAGCACTCAAATGCACCAAATTCAGCACTCAGTGCAAACTGTCAGTAGCTGTCAGTATCAGTGAATGTCTGTCAGTGTCAGGGAGTATCTGTGAGTGACAGTGAGTACCTGTCAGTATCAGTGAATGTCTGTCAGTGTCAGTGAGAATGTGTCAGTGTCAGTGAGTATCAGTCAGCATCAGTGAGTAGCTGTTAGTATCAGTGAGTGACTGTGAGTATCAGTGAGTATCTGTCAGGATCAGGGAGTGTCTGTCAGTGTCGGTGAGAATGTGTCAGTGTCAGTGAGTATCAGTCAGCATCAGTGAGTAGCTGTTAGTATCAGTGAGTGACTGTGAGTATCAGTGAGTATGCGCCAGTACCAGTGAGTGTCTGGCAGTATCAGTGAGTAGCTGTTAGTATCAGTGAGTGACAGTCAGTAGCAGTGAATATCTGTGAGTTTAAGTGAGTATCTGTCAGTATCAGTGAGTACCTATCAATATAAGTGAGTGTCTGTCTGCATCAGTGAGTGTCTGTCAGTATCAGGGAGTATCTGTCAGTATCAGTGAGCACCTGTCAGTATCAGTGAGTGTCTGTCAGTGTCAGTGAGAATGTGTCAGTGTCAGTGAGTATGGGTCTGTATCAGTGAGCATGGGTCTGTATCAGTGAATATTTGTCAGCATCAGTGAGTACTTATCAATATCAGTGAGTGTCTGTCAGTATAAGTGAGTATCTGTGAGTATCAGTGTGTATGTCAGGATCAGTGAGTATCTGTCAGTATCAGGGAATATCTGTCAGTATCAGTGAGTATCTGTTAACCTCAGTGAGTATCTGTCAGTATCAGTGAGTATCTGTCAGTATCAGGGAATATCTGTCAGTATCAGATTGTATCAGTCAGTATCAGTGAGTGACTGTCAGTATCAGTGAGTATCTGTCAGTATCAGTGAGTATCTGTTAGTGTCAGTGAGTGTCTGACAGTATCAGTGAGTATCTGTCAGATTCTGTGAGTGACTGTCAGTATCAGAGAGTATCTGTCAGTATCAGTGAGTATCTGTCAGTATCAGTGAGTGACTGTCAGTATCAGTGAGTATCTGTCAGTATCAGTGAGTGACTGTCGGTATCAGTAAGTATCTGTGAGTATCTGTTAGTGTCACTGAGTGTCAGTCAGTATCAGTGATTATCTGCCTGTACCTGTGAGTGTCTGTCAGTATCAATAAGTATCTGGCAGGATCAGTGAGTATCGATCAGTATCAGTGAGTATCTGAAAGTATCAGTGTGTATCTGTCAGTATGAGTGAGTATCTGACAGTATCAGTGAGTATCTGTCAGTATCATTGAGTGGATGTCAGTATCAGTGGGTATCTGTCAGTATCAGTGAGTATCTGTCAGTATCAGTCAGTATCTGTCAGTATGAGTGAATATTTGTCAGTATCAGTGACGATGTGTCAGTATCAGTGAGTGTCTGTCAGTATCAGCGTGTATCTGTCAGTATCAGTGAGTATCTGACGGCATCAGTGAGCATCTGTCCATATCAGTGAATGTGTGTCAGTATCAGTGAGTGACTCTCATTATCAGTGAGTATCTGTAAACATCAGTGAGTTTCTGTCAGCATCAGTGAGTACCTGTGCGTGTCAGTGAGTGTGTCAGTATCAATGAGTATCGGCCAGTAACAGGGAGTATCTGTCAGTAACAGGGAGTAACTGTCAGTATCAGAGAGTATCTGTGAGGATCAGTTAGTACCTGTCAGTATCAGATAGTGTCTGTCAGTATCAGATAGTGTCTGTCAGTATCAGATAGTGTCTGTCAGTATCAGTGAGTATCTGCCAGTACCAGTGAATGTCTGCCAGTATCATTGAGTGTCTGTCAGTATCAGTGAGTGTCGGTCAGTATCTGTGAGTGTCTGTCAGTATCAGTAAGTATCTGACAATATGAGTGAGAATCAGGCAGTATCAGTGAGTGTCTGTCAGTATCAGGTTGTTTCTGTCAGTATCAGTCAGTGTATGTCAGTATCAGTGAGTATCTGTCAGTATCAGTGAGTATCTGTCAGTATCAGTGAGTGTCTGTCAGTATCAGTGAGTGTCTGTCAGTATCAGTGAGTATCTGTTAGTATCAGTGAGTATCTGACAGTATGAGTGAGAATCTGTCAGTATCAGTGAGTGTCTGTGAGTATCAATGAGTGTCTGTCAGTATCACTCAGTGTATATCAGTATCAGAGAGTATCTGTCAGTATCAGTGTGTGTCTGATTGTATTAGTGAGTGCCAGTCAGTGTCAGATAGTGTCTGTCGGTTTCAGTGAGTATCTGTCGGTATCAGTGAGAATCTGTCAGTATCAGTGAGTATCCGTCAGTATCAGGGAGTATCTGTCAGTATCAGTGAGGATATGTTAGCATTACTGAGTATCTGTCAGTGCCAGTGAGTATCTGTCAGTATCAGTGAGTAGCTGTCAGTATCAGTGAATGTGTGTCAGTATCAGTGAGTGACTCTCAGTATCAGTGAGTATCTGTAAATATCAGTGAGTATCTGTCAGCATCAGTGAGTATTTGTCAGTGTCACTGAGTGTGTCAGTATCAATGAGTATCTGCCAGTACCAGCTTGGGTCTGTCAGTATCAGTGAGTATCTGTCAGTATCAGTGAGTATCTGTCAGTATCAGGGAGTATCTGTCAGTATCAGTGTGTATATTCCAGTAACAGTGAGTATCTGTAAGCATCAGCGAGTATCAGTCAGTATAATTGCAGAAATGTCAGAATCAGTGAGCATCTGTCTGTGTGAGTGAGCATCCGGTAGTATCAGATACTATCTGTCAGTATCAGTGAGTGTCTGTCAGTATCAGTGAGTGTCTGTCAGTATCAGTCAGTACCTGTCAGTATCAGTTTGTATCTGTCAGTATCAGGGAGTATCTGTCAGTATCAGTGAGTATCTGTCAGCATCAGTGAGTATCTGTCAGCATCAGTGAGTATCTGTCAGCATCAGTGAGTATCTGTCAGCATCAGTGAGTATCTGTCAGCATCAGAGTATCTGTCAGCATCAGTGAGTATCTGTCAGTATCAGTGAGTATATGTGAGCATTAGTGAGTGTCTGTCAGTGAGTATCTGTCAGTGTCAGTGAGTATCTGTCAGTATCAATGAGTATCTGTCAGCATCAGTGAGTATCTGTCAGTGTCAGTGAGTTTCTGTCAGTCTCAGTGAGTGTCTGTCAGTGTCAGTGAGTATCTATCAATATCAGTGTGTATCTGTCAGTCTCAGAGAGTATCTGTGAGGATCCGTTAGTACCTGTCAGTATCAGTGAGTACCTGTCAGTATCAGTGAGTACCTGTCAGTATGAGTGAGTGCCTGTCAGTATCAGTGAGTGTCTGTCAGTATCAGATAGTGTCTGCCAGTATCAGTGAGTATCTGCCCGTATCAGTGAATGTCTGCCAGTATCAGTGAGTTTCGGTCAGTATCAGTGAGTGTCTGTCTGTATCAGTGAGTGTCTGTCAGTATCCGATAGTGTCTGTCAGTATCAGTGAGTATCTGCCAGTATCAGTGAATGTCTGCCAGTATCAGTGAGTTTCGATCGGTATCAGTGAGTGTCTGTCTGTATCAGTGAGTGTCTGTCTGTATCAGTGAGTGTCTGTCAGTATCAGTGAGTGTCTGTCAGTATCAGTCAGTACCTGTCAGGATCAGTGAGTGTCTGTCAGTATCAGTGAGTATCTGTTAGTATCAGAGAGTTTCTGACAGTATGAGTGAGAATCTGTCAGTATCAGTGAGTGTCTGTCAGTATCAGTGGGTAATTGTCAATATCAGTGAGTATCTGTCAGTATCAATGATTGTCTGTCAGTATCAGGGCGTGTTTCTCAGCATCAGTCAGTATCAGTCAGTATCAGTGAGTATCTGTCAGCATCAGTGAGTATTTGTCAGTGTCACTGAGTGTGTCAGTATCAATGAGTATCTGCCAGTACCAGCTTGGGTCTGTCAGTATCAGTGAGTATCTGTCAGTATCAGTGAGTATCTGTCAGTATCAGGGAGTATCTGTCAGTATCAGTGTGTATATTCCAGTAACAGTGAGTATCTGTAAGCATCAGCGAGTATCAGTCAGTATAATTGCAGAAATGTCAGAATCAGTGAGCATCTGTCTGTGTGAGTGAGCATCCGGTAGTATCAGATACTATCTGTCAGTATCAGTGAGTGTCTGTCAGTATCAGTGAGTGTCTGTCAGTATCAGTCAGTACCTGTCAGTATCAGTGAGTATCTGTCAGCATCAGTGAGTATCTGTCAGCATCAGTGAGTATCTGTCAGCATCAGTGAGTATCTGTCAGCATCAGTGAGTATCTGTCAGCATCAGAGTATCTGTCAGCATCAGTGAGTATCTGTCAGTATCAGTGAGTATATGTGAGCATTAGTGAGTGTCTGTCAGTGTCAGTGAGTATCTGTCAGTGTCAGTGAGTATCTGTCAGTATCAATGAGTATCTGTCAGCATCAGTGAGTATCTGTCAGTGTCAGTGAGTTTCTGTCAGTCTCAGTGAGTGTCTGTCAGTGTCAGTGAGTATCTATCAATATCAGTGTGTATCTGTCAGTCTCAGAGAGTATCTGTGAGGATCCGTTAGTACCTGTCAGTATCAGTGAGTACCTGTCAGTATCAGTGAGTACCTGTCAGTATGAGTGAGTGCCTGTCAGTATCAGTGAGTGTCTGTCAGTATCAGATAGTGTCTGCCAGTATCAGTGAGTATCTGCCCGTATCAGTGAATGTCTGCCAGTATCAGTGAGTTTCGGTCAGTATCAGTGAGTGTCTGTCTGTATCAGTGAGTGTCTGTCAGTATCCGATAGTGTCTGTCAGTATCAGTGAGTATCTGCCAGTATCAGTGAATGTCTGCCAGTATCAGTGAGTTTCGATCGGTATCAGTGAGTGTCTGTCTGTATCAGTGAGTGTCTGTCTGTATCAGTGAGAGTCTGTCAGTATCAGTGAGTGTCTGTCAGTATCAGTCAGTACCTGTCAGGATCAGTGAGTGTCTGTCAGTATCAGTGAGTATCTGTTAGTATCAGAGAGTATCTGACAGTATGAGTGAGAATCTGTCAGTATCAGTGAGTGTCTGTCAGTATCAGTGGGTAATTGTCAATATCAGTGAGTATCTGTCAGTATCAATGATTGTCTGTCAGTATCAGGGCGTGTTTCTCAGCATCAGTCAGTATCAGTCAGTATCAGTGAGTATCTGTCAGCATCAGTGAGTATTTGTCAGTGTCACTGAGTGTGTCAGTATCAATGAGTATCTGCCAGTACCAGCTTGGGTCTGTCAGTATCAGTGAGTATCTGTCAGTATCAGTGAGTATCTGTCAGTATCAGGGAGTATCTGTCAGTATCAGTGTGTATATTCCAGTAACAGTGAGTATCTGTAAGCATCAGCGAGTATCAGTCAGTATAATTGCAGAAATGTCAGAATCAGTGAGCATCTGTCTGTGTGAGTGAGCATCCGGTAGTATCAGATACTATCTGTCAGTATCAGTGAGTGTCTGTCAGTATCAGTGAGTGTCTGTCAGTATCAGTCAGTACCTGTCAGTATCAGTTTGTATCTGTCAGTATCAGGGAGTATCTGTCAGTATCAGTGAGTATCTGTCAGCATCAGTGAGTATCTGTCAGCATCAGTGAGTATCTGTCAGCATCAGTGAGTATCTGTCAGCACCAGTGAGTATCTGTCAGCATCAGTGAGTATCTGTCAGCATCAGTGAGTATCTGTCAGTATCAGTGAGTATATGTGAGCATTAGTGAGTGTCTGTCAGTGTCAGTGAGTATCTGTCAGTGTCAGTGAGTATCTGTCAGTATCAATGAGTATCTGTCAGCATCAGTGAGTATCTGTCAGTGTCAGTGAGTTTCTGTCAGTCTCAGTGAGTGTCTGTCAGTGTCAGTGAGTATCTATCAATATCAGTGTGTATCTGTCAGTCTCAGAGAGTATCTGTGAGGATCCGTTAGTACCTGTCAGTATCAGTGAGTACCTGTCAGTATCAGTGAGTACCTGTCAGTATGAGTGAGTACCTGTCAGTATCAGTGAGTGTCTGTCAGTATCAGATAGTGTCTGCCAGTATCAGTGAGTATCTGCCCGTATCAGTGAATGTCTGCCAGTATCAGTGAGTTTCGGTCAGTATCAGTGAGTGTCTGTCTGTATCAGTGAGTGTCTGTCAGTATCCGATAGTGTCTGTCAGTATCAGTGAGTATCTGCCAGTATCAGTGAATGTCTGCCAGTATCAGTGAGTTTCGATCGGTATCAGTGAGTGTCTGTCTGCATCAGTGAGTGTCTGTCTGTATCAGTGAGTGTCTGTCAGTATCAGTGAGTGTCTGTCAGTATCAGTCAGTACCTGTCAGGATCAGTGAGTGTCTGTCAGTATCAGTGAGTATCTGTTAGTATCAGAGAGTATCTGACAGTATGAGTGAGAATCTGTCAGTATCAGTGAGTGTCTGTCAGTATCAGTGGGTAATTGTCAATATCAGTGAGTATCTGTCAGTATCAATGATTGTCTGTCAGTATCAGGACGTGTTTCTCAGCATCAGTCAGTATCAGTCAGTATCAGTGAGTATCTGATGGTATCAGTGAGTATCTGTCCAAATGAGTCAGTAGCTGTCAGTATCAGTGAATGTGTTTCCTTCTTCATTGGAAATTCTATGAAATCATCAGTGAGTGACTCTCAGTATCAGTGTGTATCTGAAAATATCAGTGAGTTTCTGTCAGCATCAGTGAGTACCTGTCAGTGTCAGTGAGTGTGTCAGTATCATTGTGAGTATCTGTGAGCATCAGTGTGTAGCTGTCAGTACCAGTGAGTATCTGTCAGTATTAGCGAGTATTAGGATCAGTGTCAGTATTAGGGAGTATCCTTCTCCGTTCTAATGAGAAAAGGCCTAGCACCCTCAACCTTCCTCGTAAGACCTACTCTCAATTCCAGGCAACATCCTGGTAAATCTTCTTTGCACCTATTCCAAAGCTTCCACATCCTTCCTAAAATGAGGCGACCAGAACTGTACACAGTACTCCAAATGTGGCCTTACCAAAGTTTTGTACAGCTGCATCATCACCTCACGGCTCTTAAATTCAATCCATCTGTTAATGAACGCGAGCACACCATAGGCCTTCTTCACAACTCTATCCACTTGAGTGGCAACTTTCAAAGATGTATGAACATAGATCCCAAGATCTCTCTGCTCCTCCACATTGCCAAGAACTCTACCGTTAACCCTGTATTCTGCATTCATATTTGTCCTACCAAAATGGACAACCTCACACTTTTCAGGGTTAAACTCCATCTGCCACTTCTCAGCCCAGCTCTGCATCCTATCTATGTCTCTTTGCAGCCGACAACAGCCCTCCTTACTATCCACAACTCCACCAATCTTCGTATCGTCTGCAAATTTACTGACCCACCCTTCAACTCCCTCATCCTAGTCATTAATGAAAATCACAAACAGCAGAGGATCCAGAACTGATCCCTGTGGTACGCCACTGGTAACTGGGATCCAGGCTGAATATTTGCCATCCACCACCACTCTCTGACTTCTATCGGTTAGCCAGTTCGTTATCCAACTGGCCAAATTTCCCACTATCCCATGCCTCCTTACTTTCTGCATAAGCCTACCATGGGAACTTTATCAAATGCCTTACTAAAATCCATGTACACTACATCCACTGCTTTACCTTCATCCACATGCTTGGTTACCTCCTCAAAGAATTCAATAAGACTTGTAAGGCAAGACCTACCCCTCACAAATCCGTGCTGACTATCCCTAATCAAGCAGTGTCTTTCTAGATGCTCAGAAATCCTATCGTTCAGTACCCTTTCCATTACTTTGCCTACCACCGAAGTAAGACTAACTGGCCTATAATTCACAGGGTTATCCCTAGTTCCTTTTTTGAACAGGGGCACGACATTCGCCACTCTCCAATCCCCTGCTTCCACCCCTGTTGACAGGGAGGACGAAAAGATCATTGCCAACGGCTCTGCAATTTCATCTCTTGTTTCCCATAGAATCCTTGGATATATCCCGTCAGGCCCGGGGGACTTGTCTATCCTCAAGTTTTTCAAAATGCCCAACACATCTTCGTTCCTAACAAGTATTTCCTCGAGCTTACCAATCTGTTTCACACTGTCCTCTCCAACAATATCGCCCCTCTCATTTGTAAATACAGAAGAAAAGTACTCGTTCAAGACCTCTCCTATCTCTTCAGACTCAATACACAATCTCCCGCTACTGTCTTTGATCGGACCTACTCTCGCTTTAGTCATTCTCATATTTCTCAAATATGTGTAAAAGGCCTTGGGGTTTTCCTTGATCCTACCCGCCAAAAATTGTTCATGCCCTCTCTTAGCTCTCCTAATTCCTTTCTTCAGTTCCCTCCTGGCTATCTTGTATCCCTCCAATGCCCTGTCTGAACCTTGTTTCCTCAGCCTTACATAAGTCACCTTTTTCCTCTTAACAAGACAGTCAACCTCTCTTGTCAACCATGGTTCCCTCACTCGACCATCTCTTCCCTGCCTGACAGGGACATACATATCAAGGACACGTAGCACCTGTTCCTTGAACAAGTTCCACATTTCACTTGTGTCCTTCCCTGCCAGCCTATGTTCCCAACTTATGCACTTCAATTCTTGTCTGACAACATCGTATTTACCCTTCCCCCAATTGTAAACCTTGCCCTGTTGCACGTACCTATCCCTCTCCATTACTAAAGTGAAAGTCACAGAATTGTGGTCACTATCTCCAAAATGCTCCCCCACTAACAAATCTATCACTTGCCCTGGTTCATTACCCAATACTAAATCCAATATTGCCCCTCCTTTGGTCGGACAATCTACATACTGTGTTAGAAAAGCTTCCTGGACACACTGCACAAACACCACCCCATCCAAACTATTTGATCTAAAGAGTTTCCACTCAATATTTGGGAACTTAAAGTCGCCCATGACTACTACCCTATGACTTCTGCACCTTTCCAAAATCTGTTTCCCAATCTGTTCCTCCACATCTCTGCTACTATTGGGGGGCCTATAGAAAACTCCTAACAAGGTGACTGCTCCTTTCCTATTTCTGACTTCAACCCATACTACCTCAATCGGGTGATACTCCTCGAACTGCCTTTCTGCAGCTGTTATACTATCTCTAATTAATAATGCCACCCCCCCCCCCACCTCTATTACCACCCTCCCTAATCTTATTGAAACATCTATAACCAGGGACCTCCAACAACCATTTCTGCCCCTCTTCTATCCAAGTTTCCGTGATGGCCACCACATCGTAGTCCCAAGTACCGATCCATGCCTTAAGTTCACCCACCTTATTCCTGATGCTTCTTGCGTTGAAGTATACACACTTCAACCCATCTCCGTGCCTGCAAGTACTCTCCTTTGTCAGTGTTCCCTTCCCCACTGCCTCATTACACACTTTGGTGTCCTGAATATCGGCGACCTTAGTTGCTGGACTATAAATCCGGATCCCATTCCCCTGCCAAATTAGTTTAAACCCTCCCGAAGAGTACTAGAAAACCTCCCTCTCAGGATATTGGTGCCCCTCTGGTTCAGATGCAACCCGTCCTGCTTGTACAGGTCCCACCGTGCCCAGAATGCGCTCCAATTATCCAAATACCTGAAGCCCTCCCTCCTACACCATTCCTGCAGCCACGTGTTCAACTGCACTCTCTCCCTATTCCTAGCCTCGCTATCACGTGGCACCGGCAACAAACCAGAGATGACAACTCTGTCTGTCCTGGCTTTTAACTTCCAGCCTAACCCTCTAAACTTGTTTATTACCTCCACACCCCTTTTCCTACCTATGTCGGTGGTACCAATGTGCACCACGACTTCTGGCTGCTCCCCCTCCACCTTCAGGATCCTGAAGACACGATCCGAGACATCCCTGGCCCTGGCACCCGGGAGGCAACATACCTTCCGGGAGTCTCGCTCGCGACCACAGAATCTCCTATCTATTCCCCTAACCATGGAATCTCCTACAACTATTGCTTTTCTATTCTCCCCCTTTCCCTTCTGAGCCCCAGAGCCAGGCTCAGTGCCAGAGACCTGGCCGCTAGGGCCTTCCCCCGGTAGGTCATCACCCCAACAGCATCCAAAACGGTATACTTGTTTTGAAGGGGAACGGCCTCGAGGGATCCCTGCACTGTCTGCCTGTTTGTTTTTTTCCCCCTGACTGTAACCCAGCTATTCTTGTCCTGTACCTTGGGTGTGGTTACCTCCCTATAACTCTTCTCAATCACCCCCTCTGCCTCCCGGATGATCCGAAGTTCATCCAGCTTCAGCTCCAGTTCCCTAACACGGTCTTTGAGGAGCTGGAGTTGGGTGCATTTCCCGCAGGTATAGTCAGTGGGGACACCGGTGGTATCCCTCACCACCCACATCCTACAGGAGGAGCATGTAACTGGCCTAGCCTCCATCCCCTCTTACCTTACAGAATATAGCTGCCCTGTGGACTAACGAGATCTCCACCCTCCGACTCTGCTCCCAGTCAGCTACACTTCCTGTAAACTCCTGACTCTCTCCTCACTCTTTGCAGAAATGTCGGAAACAAAATGAAAGGAACACCTTACTCCCTCCTCACCTAACTCCCTCGGTCACCAAACTCTCACTATAGCACTCAAATGCACCAAATTCAGCACTCCCTCGGTCACCAAACTCTCACTATCGCACTCAAATGCACCAAGTTCAGCACTCAGTGCAAACAAAGTCTGAACTGTAGGGGATCACTTTTATAATGTGAATCTAGCCTCTGAAAACTGGCCTAATCCAATAAACTAATGAACACACTCCAGCTGCAAGTGCCTACAAGTAGAAGCTTGGTTAAAGCTGCTTGAAAATTTACCTTCTTCTAAACCAAACAGCAAGTTTTAAGTTAATTAACTAAATAAAAGAAAGACTAAACTTTAGATAAAAATGAAGCCTTATACTCCCTCGGTCACCAAACTCTCACTATCGCACTCAAAAAGCACCAAATTCAGCACTCAGTGCAAGCTGTCAGTAGCTGTCAGTATCAGTGAATATCTGCAGTGTCAATGATTATCTGCCAGTATCAGGGAGTGTATCTCAGCATCAGTGAGTATCTGACAGTATCAGTGAATATCTGCAGTATCAATGATTATCTGCCAGTATCAGGGAGTGTTTCTCAGCATCAGTGAGTATCTGTCAGTATCAGTGAGTGACTGTCAGTGTCAGTGAGAATGTGTCAGTGTCAGTGAGTATCAGTCAGCATCAGTGAGTAGCTGTTAGTATCAGTGAGTGACTGTGAGTATCAGTGAGTATGCGTCAGTACCAGTGAGTGTCTGGCAGTATCAGTGAGTAGCTGTTAGTATCAGTGAGTGTCTGTCAGTAGCAGTGAATATCTGTCAGTATCAGTGAGTATCTGTCAGTATCGCTGAGTGTTTGTCAGTATCAGTGAGTATACGTTAGTATCAGTGAGTATCTGTCAGTATCAGTGAATATCTGCAGTATCAATGATTATCTGCCAGTATCAGGGAGTGTTTCTCAGCATCAGTGAGTATCTGTCAGTATCAGTGAGTGACTGTCGGTATCAGTGAATATCTGTCCATATCAGTGAGTAGCTGTCAGTATCGGTGAATGTGTGTCAGTACCAGTGAGCGTGTGTCAGTATCAGTGAGTGTCTGTCAGTGTCAGTGAGTATCTGTCAGTGTCAGTGAGTATCCGTCAGTATCAGTGTGTATATGTTGAGTATCAGTGAGTATTTGGCAGTATCAGTGAGTGTCTATCAGTATCAGTGAATATCTGCAGTATCAATGATTATCTGCCAGTATCAGGGAGTGTTTCTCAGCATCAGTGAGTATCTGTCAGTATCAGTGAGTAACTGTCGGTATCAGTGAATATCTGTCCATATCAGCGAGTAGCTGTCAGTATCAGTGAATGTGTGTCAGTACCAGTGAGCGTACGTCTGTATCAGTGAGTATCTGTCAGTGTCAGTGAGTGTGTCAGTATCAGTGAGTATCCGTCAGTATCATGTGTATATGTCAGTATCAGTGATTGTCTGTCAGTGTCTGTCAGTGTCAGTGAGTATCTGTCAGTATCAGATGTATCTGACAGTATCAGTGAGTAGCTGTTAGTATCAGTGAGAGTCTGTAAGTATCAGTGAAAATCTGTCAGTATATGTCAGTACCTGTCAGTATCAGTGAGTATCTGTCAGTATCAGTGAGTGTCTGTCAGTATCAGTGAGTGTCTGTCAGTATCAGTGAGTATCTGTCAGTATCAGTGAATATCTGTCAGTATCAGTGAGTACCTGTCAGTATCAGAGAGTGTCTGTCAGTATCTGTGTCTGTCAGTATCAGTGAGTGCCTGTCATTATTAGTGGGTGACTGTCAGTATCAGTGAGTGTCTGCCACTATCAGTGAGTGCCTGTCAGTATCAGTGAGTATCTGTCAGTATCAGTGAGTACCTATCAGTGTAAGTGAGTATCTGTCAGTATCAATGAGTGTCTGTCAGTATCAGTGAGTATCTGTCATTATCAGTGATTATCTGTCAGTATCAGTGAATATCTGTCAGTATCAGTGAGTATCTGTCAGTATCAGTGAGTGTCTGTCAGTATCAGTCAGTACCAGTCAGTATCAGTGAATATCTGTCAGTATCAGTCAGTACCTGTCAGTATCAGTGATGTCTGTCAGTATCAGTGAGTATCTGTCTGTATCAGTGAGTGGCTGTCAGTATCAGTGAGTATGCGTTAGTATCAGTGAGTATCTGTCAGTATCATTGAGTATCCGTAGTATCAGTGGGTATATGTCACGATCAGGGAGCATCAGTCTGTATAAGTGAGTGCCTGTCAGTATCAGTGAGTATCTGTCGGTATCAGTGAGTATCTAACAGTTGGAGCGAGTGTCTGTCAGTGTATGTGAGTATCTGTCGGTTTCAGTGAATATCTGTCAGTATCAGTGATTGTCTGCCAGTATCAGTGAGCGTCTGTCAGTATCAGTGAGTACCTGTCAGTATCAGTGAGTACCTATCAGTATCAGAGAGTGTCTGTCAGTATCAGTGAGTCTCTGTCAGTATCAGTGAGTGTCTGTCAGTATCAATGAGTGTCTGTCAGTATCAGTGAGTGTCTGTCACTATCATTGAATGTCTGTCAGTGTCAGTGAGTATCTGTCTGTATCAGTGAATGTCTATCAGTATCAGTGAGAATCTGTCAGCAGTGAGTTCTGTCAGTATCAGTGAGTATGTGTCAGCATCAGTGAGTACCTATCAGTATCAGAGATTATCTGCCAGAATGTGTGAGTATCTGTCAGTATCAGTGAGTGTCTGTCAGTCTCAGTGAATATCTGTCTGTATCAGTGAGTGTCTGTCAGTATCATTGAGAATCTGTCAGTATCTGTGAGTATCTTCCAGTTTCAGTGAGTATCTGTCGGTATCACTGTGTGCCTGTCAATATCAGTGAGTATGTGTCAGCTTCAGTGAGTACCTATTAGTATCAGTGAGTGTCTGTCAGTATCAGTCAGTGTCTGTCAGTATCAGTGAGTACCCGTCGGTATCAGTGAGTGTCTGTCAGTATCAGTGAGTTTCTGTCAGTATCACGGTGTATCTGTCAGTATCAGTGAGTATCTGTCAGCATCAGTGTGTATATGTCAGTATCAGTGAACATCTGTCAGTATCAATGAATATATGTCAGTACCGGTGAGTATATGTCAGTATCAGTGTGTGTCTTTCAGTATCAGTGAGTATCCTTCAGTATCAGGTAGTGTCTGTCAGGATTAGGGAGTGTCTGTCAGTGTCGGTGAGAATGTGTCAGTGTCAGTGAGTATCAGTCAGTATCAGTAAGTATCCGTCAGCATCAGTGAGTGTCTGTCAGTATCAGTGAGTAGCTGTTAGTATCAGTGAGTGACTGTGAGTATCAGTGAGTATCCGTCAGTACCAGTGAGTGTCTGGCAGTATCAGTGAGTAGCTGTTAGTATCAGTGAGTGTCTGTCAGTTGCAGTGAATATCTGTCAGTATCAGTGAGTGACTGTCAGTATCAGTCAGTACCTGTCAGTATCAGTCAGTACCTGTCAGTATCAGTGAATATCTGTCAGTGTCAGTCAGTACCTGTCAGTATCAGTGAGTATCTGTCAGTATCAGTGAATATCTGCAGGATCAATGATTATCTGTCTGTATCAGTGATTGTCTGTCAGTGTCAGTGAGTGTCTGTCAGAATCAGTGAGTGTCTGTCAGTATCAGTGAATATCTGCCAGTATCAGTGAATATCTGCCAGTATCAGTGAGTGTCTCTCAGCTTCAGTGAGTGTCTGACAGTGTCAGTGAGTATCTGTCAGTATCAGATGTATCTGACAGTATCAGTGAGTAGCTGTCAGTATCAGTGAGAGTCTGTCAGTATCAGTGAAAATCTGTCAGTATCAGGGAGTATCTGTCAGTATCAGTGAGTATCTGTCAGTATCAGTGTGTATATGTCAGAATCAATGAGTACCTGTCAGTATCAGTGAGAATCTGTCAGCATCAGTGAGTATCTGTCACTATCAGTGAGGTTCTGTCAGCATCAGTGCGTATATATCTGTATCATTGAGTGCCTGTCAGTATCAGTGAGTATCTGTCAGTGTCAGGGAGTATCTGTCAGTATCAGTGAGTGTCTGTCAGTATCAGTGAGTATGCGTTAGTATCAGTGAGTATCTGTCAGTATCATTGAGTATCCGTAGTATCAGTGTGTATATGTCACGATCAGGGAGCATCAGTCTGTATAAGTGAGTGCCTGTCAGTGTAAGTGAGTATCTGTCAGTATCAGTGAATATCTGTCAGTATCAGTGATTGTCTGCCAGTATCAGTGAGTGTCTGTCAGTATCAGTGAGTACCTGTCAGTATCAGTGAGTACCTATCAGTATCAGAGAGTGTCTGTCAGTATCAGTGAGTCTCTGTCAGTATCAGTGAGTGTCTGTCAGTATCAATGAGTCTCTGTCAGTATCAGTGAGTGTCTGTCACTATCATTGAGTGTCTGTCAGTGTCAGTGAGTATCTGTCTGTATCAGTGAATGTCTATCAGTATCAGTGAGAATCTGTCAGTAGCAGTGAGTATCTGTCAGTATCAGTGAGTATCTGCCAGTATCAGTGAGTATCTGCCAGTATCAGTGAGTTCTGTCAGTATCAGTGAGTATGTGTCAGCATCAGTGAGTACCTATCAGTATCAGAGATTATCTGCCGTAATGTGTGAGTATCTGTCAGTATCAGTGAGTGTCTGTCAGTTTCAGTGAATATCTGTCTGTATCAGTGAGTGTCTGTCAGTATCAGTTAGAACCTGTCAGTATCTGTGAGTATCTGCCAGTATCAGTGAGTATCTGTCGGTATCACTGTGTGCCTGTCAGTATCAGTGAGTATGTGTCAGCTTCAGTGAGTACCTGTTAGTATCAGTGAGTGTCTGTCAGTATCAGTCAGTGTCTGTCAGTATCAGTGAGTTTCTGTCAGTATCACGGTGTATCTGTCAGTATCAGTGAGTATCTGTCAGCATCAGTGTGTATATGTCAGTATCAGTGAACATCTGTCAGTATCAATGAATATATGTCAGTACCGGTGAGTATATGTCAGTATCAGTGTGTGTCTTTCAGTATCAGTGAGTATCCTTCAGTGTCAGGTAGTGTCTGTCAGGATTAGGGAGTGTCTGTCAGTGTCGGTGAGAATGTGTCAGTGTCAGTGAGTATCAGTCAGTATCAGTGAGTACCCGTCAGTATCAGTGAGTGTCTGGCAGTATCAGTGAGTAGCTGTTAGTATCAGTGAATGACTGTCAGTATCAGTCAGTACCTGTCAGTATCAGGGAGTATCTGTCAGTATCAGTGAAAATCTGTCAGTATCAGGGAGTATCTGTCAGTATCAGTGAGTATCTGTCAGTATCAGTGTGTATATGTCAGAATCAATGAGTACCTGTCAGTATCAGTGAGAATCTGTCAGCATCAGTGAGTATCTGTCACTATCAGTGAGGTTCTGTCAGCATCAGTGCGTATATATCTGTATCATTGAGTATCTGTCAGTATCAGTGAGTATCTGTCAGTGTCAGGGAGTATCTGTCAGTATCAGTGAGTAGCTGTCAGTATCAGTGAATGTCTGTCAGTGTCAGGGAGTATCTGTGAGTAACAGTGAGTACCTGTCAGTATCAGTGAATGTCTGTCAGTGTCAGTGAGAATGTGTCAGTGTCAGTGAGTATCAGTCAGCACCAGTGAGTGTCTGGCAGTATCAGCGAGTAGCTGTTAATATTAGTGAGTGTCTGTCAGTAGCAGTGAATATCTGTCAGTATCAGTGAGTGACTGTCAGTATCAGTCAGTACCTGTCAGTATAAGTGAGTATCTGTCAGTATCGCTGAGTGTTTGTCAGTATCAGTCAGTACCTGTCAGTATCAGTGAATGTCTGTCAGTATCAGTGAGTATACGTTAGTATCAGTGAGTATCTGTCAGTATCAGTGAATATCTGCAGTATCAATGATTATCTGCCAGTATCAGGGAGTGTTTCTCAGCATCAGTGAGTATCTGTCAGTATCAGTGAGTGACTGTCGATATCAGGGAATATCTGTCCATATCAGTGAGTAGCTGTCAGTATCAGTGAATGTGTGTCAGCTTCAGTGAGTACCTATTAGTATCAGTGAGTGTCTGTCAGTATCAGTCAGTGTCTGTCAGTATCAGTGAGTTTCTGTCAGTATCACGGTGTATCTGTCAGTATCAGTGAGTATCTGTCAGCATCAGTGTGTATATGTCAGTATCAGTGAACATCTGTCAGTATCAATGAATATATGTCAGTACCGGTGAGTATATGTCAGTATCAGTGTGTGTCTTTCAGTATCAGTGAGTATCCTTCAGTATCAGGTAGTGTCTGTCAGGATTAGGGAGTGTCTGTCAGTGTCGGTGAGAATGTGTCAGTGTCAGTGAGTATCAGTCAGTATCAGTGAGTATCCATCAGTATCAGTGAGTGTCTGTCAGTATCAGTGAGTAGCTGTTAGTATCAGTGAGTGACTGTGAGTATCAGTGAGTATCCGTCAGTACCAGTGAGTGTCTGGCAGTATCAGTGAGTAGCTGTTAGTATCAGTGAGTGTCTGTCAGTTGCAGTGAATATCTGTCAGTATCAGTGAGTGACTGTCAGTATCAGTCAGTACCTGTCAGTATCAGTCAGTACCTGTCAGTATCAGTGAATATCTGTCAGTATCAGTGAGTGACTGTCAGTATCAGTCAGTACCTGTCAGTATCAGTGAATATCTGTCAGTGTCAGTCAGTACCTGTCAGTATCAGTGAATGTCTGTCAGTATCAGTCAGTATACGTTAGTATCAGTGAGTATCTGTCAGTATCAGTGAATATCTGCAGTATCAATGATTATCTGCCAGAATCATGGAGTGTTTCTCAGCATCAGTGAGTATCTGTCAGTGCCAGTGTGTGTCTGTCAGTATCAGTGAGTATCTGTCAGTATCAGTGAATATCTGCAGGATCAATGATTATCTGTCTGTATCAGTGATTGTCTGTCAGTGTCAGTGAGTGTCTGTCAGAAACAGTGAGTGTCTGTCAGTATCAGTGAATATCTGCCAGTATCAGTGAATATCTGCCAGTATCAGTGAGTGTCTCTCAGCTTCAGTGAGTGTCTGTCAGTGTCAGTGAGTATCTGTCAGTATCAGATGTATCTGACAGTAACAGTGAGTAGCTGTTAGTATCAGTGAGAGTCTGTCAGTATCAGTGAAAATATGTCAGTATCAGGGAGTATCTGTCAGTATCAGTGAGTATCTGTCAGTATCAGTGTGTATATGTCAGAATCAATGAGTACCTGTCAGTATCAGTGAGAATCTGTCAGCATCAGTGAGTATCTGTCACTATCAGTGAGGTTCTGTCAGCATCAGTGCGTATATATCTGTATCATTGAGTGCCTGTCAGTATCAGTGAGTATCTGTCAGTGTCAGGGAGTATCTGTCAGTATCAGTGAGTGTCTGTCAGTATCAGTGAGTATGCGTTAGTATCAGTGAGTATCTGTCAGTATCATTGAGTATCCGTAGTATCAGTGTATATGTCACGATCAGGGAGCATCAGTCTGTATAAGTGAGTGCCTGTCAGTATCAGTGAGTATCTGTCGGTATCAGTGAGTATCTAACATTTGGAGCGGGTGTCTGTCAGTGTAAGTGAGTATCTGTCAGTATCAGTGAATATCTGTCAGTATCAGTGATTGTCTGCCAGTATCAGTGAGTGTCTGTCAGTATCAGTGAGTGTCTGTCAGTATCAGTGAGTACCTATCAGTATCAGAGAGTGTCTGTCAGTATCAGTGAGTCTCTGTCAGTATCAGTGAGTGTCTGTCAGTATCAATGAGTCTCTGTCAGTATCAGTGAGTGTCTGTCACTATCATTGAGTGTCTGTCAGTGTCAGTGAGTATCTGTCTGTATCAGTGAATGTCTATCAGTATCAGTGAGAATCTGTCAGTAGCAGTGAGTATCTGTCAGTATCAGTGAGTAACTGCCAGTATCAGTGAGTTCTGTCAGTATCAGTGAGTATGTGTCAGCATCAGTGAGTACCTATCAGTATCAGAGATTATCTGCCATAATGTGTGAGTATCAGTCAGTATCAGTGAGTATCCGTCAGTATCAGTGAGTGCCTGTCAGTATCAGTGAGTATCTGTCAGTGTCAGGGAGTATCTGCCAGTATCAGTGAGTAGCTGGCAGTATCAGTAAATGTCTATCATTGTCAGGGAGTATCTGTGAGTAACAGTGAGTACCTGTCAGTATCAGTGAATGGCTGTCAGTGTCAGTGAGAATGTGTCAGTGTCAGTGAGTATCAGTCAGCATCAGTGAGTAGCTGTTAGTATCAGTGAGTGTCTGTCAGTAGCAGTGAATATCTGTCAGTATCAGTGAGTGACTGTCAGTATCAGTCAGTACCTGTCAGTATAAGTGAGTATCTGTCAGTATCGCTGAGTGTTTGTCAGTATCAGTCAGTACCTGTCAGTATCAGTGAATGTCTGTCAGTATCAGTGAGTATGCGTTAGTATCAGTGAGTATCTGTCAGTATCAGTGAATATCTGCAGTATCAATGATTATCTGCCAGTATCAGGGAGTGTTTCTCAGCATCAATGAGTATCTGTCAGTATCAGTGAATATCTGCAGTATCAATGATTATCTGCCAGTATCAGGGAGTGTTTCTCAGCATCAGTGAGTATCTGTCAGTATCAGTGAATGACTGTCGATATCAGGGAATATCTGTCCATATCAGCGAGTAGATGTCAGTATCAGTGAATGTGTGTCAGTACCAGTGAGCGTGTGTCAGTATCAGTGAGTATCCGTCAGTATCAGTGAGTATCTGTCAGTATCAGTGAATATCTGCAGTATCAATGATTATCTGCCAGTATCAGGGAGTGTTTCTCAGCATCAGTGAGTATCTGTCAGTATCAGTGAGTGACTGTCGATAACAGGGAATATCTGTCCTTATCAGTGAGTAGCTGTCAGTATCAGTGAATGTGTGTCAGTACCAGTGAGCGTGTGTCAGTATCAGTGAGCATCTGTCAGATTCAGTGAATATCTGTCAGTGTCAGTGAGTGTGTCAGTATCAGTGTGTATCTGCCAGTGCCAGTGTGTGTCTGTCAGATTCAGTGAATATCTGTCAGTGTCAGTGAGTGTGTCAGTATCAGTGTGTATCTGCCAGTGCCAGTGTGTGTCTGTCAGTATCAGTGAGTATCTGTCAGTATCAGTGAGTATCCGTCAGTATCAGTGTGTATATGTCAGTATCAGTGTGTATCTGGCAGTATCAGTGTGTATCTGGCAGTATCAGTGAGTGTCTATCAGTATCAGTGAATATCTGCAGTATCAATGATTATCTGCCAGTATCAGGGAGTGTTTCTCAGTATCAGTGAGTATTTGTCAGTATCAGTGAGTAACTGTCATATCAGTGAATATCTGTCCATATCAGCGAGTAGCTGTCAGTATCAGTGAATGTGTGTCAGTACCAGTGAGCGTGTGTCAGTATCAGTGAGTATCCGTCAGTATCAGTGTGTATATGTCAGTATCAGTGTGTATCTGTCAGTATCAGGGAGTATCTGTCAGTCTCAGGAAGTATCCGTCAGTATCAGTGTGTCTCTGTCAGTATCAGTGAGTATCTGTCAGTATCAGTGAGTATCTGTCAGTGTCAGGGAGCATCTGTCTGTATCAGTGATTGTCTGTCAGTATCAGTGACGATCTGCCAGTATCAGTGAGTGTCTCTCAGGTTCAGTGAGTGTCTGTCAGTGTCAGTGAGTATCTGTGAGTGTCAGGTGTACCTGACAGTATCAGTGAGTAGCTGTTAGTATCAGTGAGAGTCTGTCAGTATCAGTGAAAATCTGTCAGTATCAGTGAGTGCCTGTCAGTATATGTCAGTACCTGTCAGTATCAGTGAGTATCTGTCAGTATCAGTGAGTGTCTGTCAGTATCAGTCAGTACCTGTCAGTATCAGTGAATATCTGTCAGTATCAGTCAGTACCTGTCAGTATCAGTGAATGTTTGTCAGTACCAGTGAGTATCTGTCAGTATCAGTGAGTATACGTTAGTATCAGTGAGTATCTGTCAGTATCATTGAGTATCCGCCAGTATCAGTGTGTATATGTCACTATCAGTGAGCATCTGTCTGTATAAGTGAGTGTCTGTCAGTATCAGCGAGTATCTGTCGGTATCAGTGAGTATCTGTCATTATCAGTGAGTTTCTGTCAGTATCAGTGAATATCTGTCAGTATCAGTGAGTGTCTGTCAGTATCAGTCAGTGTCTGCCACTATCAGTGAGTGCCTGTCAGTATCAGTGAGTGTCTGTCAGTATCAATGAGTCTCTGTCAGTATCAGTGAGTGTCTGTCACTATCATTGAGTGTTTGTCAGAGTCAGTGAGTATCTGTCTGTATCAGTGAGTGTCTGTCAGTGTCAGTGAGTATCTGTCAGTATCAGTGAGTGTCTGTCAGTATCAGTGTGTCTCTGTCAGTATCAGTGAATATCTGTCTGTATCAGTGAGTGTCTGTCACTATCATTGAGTGTCTGTCAGTATCAGTGAGAATCTGTCAGTATCTGTGAGTATCTGACAGTATCAGTGAGTATCTGCCGGTATCAGTGTGTGTCTGTCAGTATCAGTGAGTATGTGTCAGCTTCAGTGAGTCCCTATTAGTATCAGTGAGTGTCTGTCAGTATCAGTCTGTCTGTCAGTATCAGTGAGATTCTGTCAGTATCACGGTGTATCTGTCAGTATCAGTGAGTATTTGTCAGCATCTGTGTGTATATGTCAGTATCAGTGAGTATGTGTCAGCTTCAGTGAGTCACTATTAGTATCAGTGAGTGTCTGTCAGTATCAGTCTGTCTGTCAGTATCAGTGAGATTCTGTCAGTATCACGGTGTATCTGTCAGTATCAGTGAGTATCTGTCAGCATCAGTGTGTATATGTCAGTATCAGTGAGTATGTGTCAGCTTCAGTGAGTCCCTATTAGTATCAGTGAGTGTCTGTCAGTATCAGTCTGTCTGTCAGTATCAGTGAGATTCTGTCAGTATCACGGTGTATATGTCAGTATCAGTGAATATCTGTCAGTATCAATGAATATATGACAGTACCGGTGAGTATATGTCAGTATCAGTGTGTGTCTTTCAGTGTCAGTGAGTATCCTTCAGTATCAGTGAGTATCTGTCAGTATCAGTGAGTGTCTGACAGTGTCAGTGAGTGTCTGTCAGTATCAGTGAGTGTCTGACAGTATCAGTGAGTGTCTGTCAGTATCAGTGAGTACCTGTCAGTATCAGTGAGTACATTTCAGTATAAGAGAGTGTCTGTCAGTATCAGTGTCTGTCAGTATCAGTGAGTGCCTGTCATTATCAGTCGGTGTCTGTCAGTATCAGTGAGTGTCTGCCACTATCAGTGAGTGCCTGTCAGTATCAGTGAGTATCTGTCAGTATCAGTGAGTATCTGTCAGTACCAGTGAGTGTCTGTCAGTATCAGTGTGTATCTGCCAGTGCCAGTGTGTGTCTGTCATTGTCAGTGAGTGTGTCAGTATCAATGTGTCTCTGTCAGTATCAGTGAGTGCCTGTCGGAATTAGTGAATGTCTGTCAGTATCAGTGAGTGTCTGTCAGTATCAGTGTGTGTCTGTCAGCATCAGTGAGTATCTGTCAGTATCAGATGTATCTGACAGTATCAGTGAGTAGCTGTCAGTATCAGTGAGTATCTGTCAGTGTCTGTGAGTGTGTCAGTATCAGTGTGTATCTGCCAGTGCCAGTGTGTATATGTCAGTTTCAGTGAGTATCTGTCAGTATCAGTGAGTATCTGTCAGTGTCAGGGAGCATTTGTCTGTATAAATGATTGTCTGTCAGTGTCAGTGAGTGCCTGTCAGAATCAGTGAGTATCTGTCAGTATCAGTGAGTGTGTGTCAGAATCAGTGAGTATCTAGAGTGTCAGTGTGTGTTTGTCAGTATCAGTGAGTATCTTTCAGTATCAGGGAGTATATGTCAGTCTCAGGAAATATCCGTCAGTATCAGTGTGTCTCTGTCAGTATCAGTGAGTATCTGTCAGTATCAGTGAGTATTTGTCAGTGTCAGGGAGCATCTGTCTTTATCAGTGATTGTCTGCCAGTATCAGTGAGTATCTGTCAGTATCAGTGAGTAGCTGTCAGTATCAGTCAGTATCAGTCAGTATTAGTCAGTATCTGTCAGTACCTGTCAGTACCTGTCAGTACCTGTCAGTACCTGTCAGTATCAGTGAGCATCTGTCAGTATCAGTGAGTGTTTGTCAGTATCAGTCAGTACCTGTCAGTATCAGTGAATGTCTGTCAGTATCAGTGAGTATCTGTCAGTTTCAGTGAGTGTCTGTCAGTGTCGGTGAGAATGTGTCAGTGTCAGTGAGTATCAGTCAGTATCAGTGAGTAGCTGTTCGTATCAGTGAGTGACTGTGAGTATCAGTGAGTATCCGTCAGTATCAGTGAGTGTCTGTCAGTAGCAGTGCACATCTGTCAGTATCAGTGAGTGACTGTCAGTATCAGTCAGTACCTGTCAGTATCAGTGAGTATCTGTCAGTGTCAGTCAGTACCTGTCAGTTTTAGTGAATGTCTGTCAGTGTCAGTGAATATTTGTCAGGTTCAGTGAGTATATGTTAGTATCAGTGAATATCTGTCAGTATCTGTGAGTATCTGTCAGTATCAGGGAGTGTTTCTCAGTATCAGTGAGTAACTGTCGGTATCCGTGAATATCTATCCATATCAGTGAGTCGCTGTCTGTATCAGTGAATGTGTGTCAGTATCAGTGAGCGTGTGTCAGTATCAGTGAGTATCTGTCAGTGTCAGTGAGTATCTGTCAGTGTCAGTGACTGTGCCAGTATCAGTGTGTATCTGCCAGTGCCAGTGTGTGTCTGTCAGTATCAGTGAGTGTCTGTCAGTACCAGTCAGTACCTGTCAGTATCAGTGAGTGTCTGTCAGTATCAGTGAGTATCTGTCAGTATCAGTGAGTACCTATTAGTTGAAGAGAGTGTCTGTCAGTATCAGTGTCTGTCAGTATCAGTGAGTGCCTGTCAGTATCAGTGAGTATCTTTCAGTATCAATGAGTGTCTGTCAGTATCAGTGAGTATCTGTCATTATCAGTGAGTATCTGTCATTATCAGTGAGTATCTGTCATTATCAGTGAATATCGGTCAGTATCAGTGAGTGTCTGACAGTATCAGTGAGTGTCTGTCAGTATCAGTGAGTACCTGTCAGTATCAGTGAGTAACTATCAGTATAAGAGAGTGTCTGTCAGTATCAGTGTCTGTCAGTATCAGTGAGTGCCTGTCATTATCAGTGGGTGTCTGTCAGTATCAGTGAGTGTCTGCCACTATCAGTGAGTGCCTGTCAGTATCAGTGAGTATCTGTCAGTATCAGTGAGTGCCTATCTGTATCAGAGCGTGTCTGTCAGTATCAGTGTCTGTCAGTATCAGTGAGTGTCTGTCAGTATCAGTGAGTGTATGTCAGTGTCAGTGAGTATCTGTCACTATCATTGAGTGTCTGTCAGTATCAGTGAGTATGTGTCAGCATCAGTGAGTACCTATCAGTATCAGAGATTATCTGCCAGAATGAGAGAGTATCTGTCAGTATCAGTGAGTGTCTGTCAGTATCAGTGTGTCTCTGTCAGTATCAGTGTGTCTCTGTCAGTATCGGTGAGTGTCTGTCGGAATTAGTGAGTGTCTGTCACTATCAGTGAGTGTCTGTCAGTGAATATCTGTCTGTATCAGTGAGTGCCTGTCAGTATCAGTGAGAATCTGTCAGTATCTGTCAGTATCAGTGAGTAGCTGTCGGTATCAGTGTGTGTCTGTCAGTATCAGTGAGTGTGTGTCAGTATCAGTGAGTATCTGTCAGTTTAAGTGAGTAACTATCAGTATCAGAGAGTGTCTGTCAGTACAGTGTCCGTCAGTATCAGTGAGTCTCTGTCAGTATCAGTCAGTGTCTGTCTGCATCAAAGAGTCTCTTACAGTATCAGTGAGTATCTGTCGGTATCAGTGTGTGTCTGTCAGTATCAGTGAGAATCTGTCAGTATCTGTGAGTGTCTGTCAGCTTCAGTGAGTATGCGTTAATATCAGTGAATGTGTGTCAGTGCCAGTGAGCGTGTGTCAGTATCAGTGAGTATCTGTCAGTGTCAGTGAGTATCTGTCAGTGTCAGTGACTGTGCCAGTATCAGTGTGTATCTGCCAGTGCCAGTGTGTGTCTGTCAGTATCAGTGAGTGTCTGTCAGTACCAGTCAGTACCTGTCAGTATCAGTGAGTGTCTGTCAGTATCAGTGAGTACCTGTCAGTATCAGTGAGTACCTATTAGTAGAAGAGAGTGTCTGTCAGTATCAGTGTCTGTCAGTATCAGTGAGTGCCTGTCAGTATCAGTGAGTATCTGTCAGTATCAATGAGTGTCTGTCAGTATCAGTGAGTATCTGTCATTATCAGTGAGTATCTGTCATTATCAGTGAGTATCTGTCATTATCAGTGAGTATCTGTCAGGATCAGAGTATCTGGCAGTATCAGTGAGTAACTGTCAGTATCAGTGAATATCGGTCAGTATCAGTCAGTGTCTGTCTGCATCAAAGAGTCTCTTTCAGTATCAGTGAGTATCTGTCGGTATCAGTGTGTGTCTGTCAGGATCAGTGAGTATACTTTAGTATCAGTAAGTATCTGTCAGTATGAGGGAGTATCTGTCAGTATCAGTGAGTATCTGTCGGTATCAGTGTGTGTCTGTCAGTATCAGTGAGAATCTGTCAGTATCTGTGAGTGTCTGTCAGCTTCAGTGAGTACCTGTCGGTATCAGTGTGTGTCTGTCAGTATCAGTCAGTGTCTGTCAGTATCAGTGAATATCTGTCAGTATCAATGAATATATGTCAGTACTGGTGAGTATATGTCAGTATCAGTGTGTGTCTTACAGTATCAGTGAGTATCCTTCAGTATCAGGTAGTGTCTGTCAGGATCAGGGAGTGTCTGTCAGTGTCGGTGAGAATGTGTCAGTGTCAGTGAGTATCAGTCAGTATCAGTGAGTAGCTGTTAGTATCAGTGAGTGACTGTGAGTATCAGTGAGTATCCGTCAGTATCAGTGAGTGACTGTCAGTACCAGAGAGTGTCTGTCAGTATCAGTGAGTAGCTGTTAGTATCAGTGAGTGTCTGTCAGTAGCAGTGCATATCTGTCAGTATCAGTGAGTGTTTGTCAATATCAGTCAGTACCTGTCAGTACCAGTGAATATCTGTCAGTGTCAGTCAGTACCTGTCAGGATCAGTGAGTATCTGTCAGTATCAGTGAGAATCTGTCAATATAAGTGAGAATCTGTCAGTAACTGTGAGTGTCTGTCAGTGTCAGGGAGTGTTTCTCAGCATCAGTGAGTATCTGTCAGTGTCAGTGACTGTGCCAGTATCAGTGTGTATCTGCCAGTGCCAGTGTGTGTCTGTCAGTATCAGTGAGTGTCAGTCAGTACCAGTCAGTACCTGTCAGTATCAGTGAGTACCTATTAGTAGAAGAGAGTGTCTGTCAGTATCAGTGTCTGTCAGTATTAGTGAGTGCCTGTCAGTATCAGTGAGTATCTGTCGGCATCAGTGTGTGTCTGGCAGAATCAGTGAGAATGTGTCAGCTTCAGTGAGTACCTATTAGTATCAGTGAGTGTCTGTCAGTATCAGTGAGAATCTGTCAGTATCTGTGAGTATCTGTCAGCTTCAGTGAGTACCTGTCGGTATCAGTGTGTGTCTGTCAGTATCAGTCAGCGTCTGTCAGTATCAGTGAGTTTCTGTCAGTATCACGGTGTATCTGTCAGTATCAGTGAGCATCTGTCAGCATCTGTGTGTATATGTCAGTATCAGTGAATATCTGTCAGTATCAATGAATATATGTCAGTACCGGTGAGTATATGTCAGTATCAGTGTGTGTCTTTCAGTATCAGTGAGTATCCTTCAGTATCAGGTAGTGTCTGTCAGGATCAGGGAGTGTCTGTCAGTGTCGGTGAGAATGTGTCAGTGTCAGTGAGTATCAGTCAGTATCAGTGAGTAGCTGTTAGTATCAGTGAG
Organism: Scyliorhinus torazame; assembly: GCF_047496885.1. NCBI lineage: Eukaryota > Metazoa > Chordata > Chondrichthyes > Carcharhiniformes > Scyliorhinidae > Scyliorhinus > Scyliorhinus torazame. Next base: position 358,460,110 of record NC_092709.1, on the reverse strand, counting down.
TGACTGTTAGTATCAGTGAGTATCCGTCAGTATCAGTGAGTGACTGTCAGTACCAGAGAGTGTCTGTCAGTATCAGTGAGTAGCTGTTAGTATCAGTGAGTGACTGTCAGTACCAGAGAGTGTCTGTCAGTATCAGTGAGTAGCTGTTAGTATCAGTGAGTATCTGACAGTATCAGTGAGAATCTGTCAGTATCAGTGAGTGACTGTCAGTACCTGTCAGTATCAGTGAGTATCTGTCAGTATCACTGAGTGTTTGTCAGCATCAGTCAGCACCTGTCAGTATCAGTGAATATCTGTCAGTGTCAGTCAGTACCTGTCAGTATCAGAGAATGTCTGTCAGTATCAGTGAGTATCTGTCAGGATCAGTGAGTATACGTTAGTATCAGTGAGTATCTGTCAGTATCAGTGAGAATCTGTCAGTAACTGTGAGTGTCTGTCAGTATCAGAGAGTGTTTCTCAGCATCAGTGAGTATCTGTCAGTGTCAGTGACTGTGCCAGTATCAGTGTGTATCTGCCAGTGCCAGTGTGTGTCTGTCAGTATCAGTGAGTGTCTGTCAGTATCAGTGAGTATCTGTCGGTATCAGTGTGTGTCTGTCAGAATCAGTGAGTATGTGTCAGCTTCAGTGAGTACCTATTAGTATCAGTGAGTGTCTGTCAGTAACAGTGAGAATCAGTCAGTATCTGTGAGTATCTGTCAGCTTCAGTGAGTACCTGTCGGTATCAGTGTGTGTCTGTGTGTCTGTCAGTATCAGTCAGTGTCTGTCTGAGTTTCTGTCAGTATCACGGTGTATCTGTCAGTATCAGTGAGCATCTGTCAGCATCAGTGTGTATATGTCAGTATCAGTGAATATCTGTCTGTATCAATGAATATATGTCAGTACCGGTGAGTATATGTCAGTATCAGTGTGTGTCTTTCAGTATCAGTGAGTATCCTTCAGTATCAGGTAGTGTCTGTCAGGATCAGGGAGTGTCTGTCAGTGTCGGTGAGAATGTGTCAGTGAGTATCAGTCAGTATCAGGGAGTGACTGTGAGTATCAGTGTGTATCCATCAGTATCAGTGAGTGACTGTCAGTACCAGAGAGTGTCTGTCAGTATCAGTGAGTAGCTGTTAGTATCAGTGAGTGTCTGTCAGTAGCAGTGCATATCTGTCAGTATCAGTGAGTGACTGTCAGTACCTGTCAGTATCAGTGAGTATCTGTCAGTATCACTGAGTGTTTGTCAGTATCAGTCAGTACCTGTCAGTATCAGTGAATATCTGTCAGTGACAGTCAGTACCTGTCAGTATCAGAGAATGTCTGTCAGTATCAGTGAGTATCTGTCAGGATCAGTGAGTATCTGTCAGTGTCAGTGAGTGTGCCAGTATCAGTGTGTATCTGCCAGTGCCAGTGTGTGTCTGTCAATATCAGTGAGTGTCTGACAGTACCAGTCAGTAGCTGTCAGTATCATTGAATGTCTGTCAGTATCAGTGAGTATCTGTCAGGATCAGTGAGTATACGTTAGTATCAGTGAGAATATCTGTCAGTATCAGTGAGTATCTGTCAGTGTCAGTGAGTGTGCCAGTATCAGTGTGTATCTGCCAGTGCCAGTGTGTGTCTGTCAGTATCAGTGAGTGTGTGTCAGTACCAGTCAGTACCTGTCAGTATGAGTGAATGTCTGTCAGTATCAGTGTGTGTCTGTCATTATCAGTGAGTATCTGTCAGTATCAGTGAATATCTGTCAGTATCAGTGGGTGTCTGCCAGTATCAGTGAGTGTCTGTCAGTATCAGTGAGTACCTGTCAGTATCAGTGAGTACCTATCAGGAAAGAGAGTGTCTGTCAGTATCAGTGTCTGTCAGTATCAGTGAGTGCCTGTCATTATCAGTGGCTGCCTGTCAGTATCAGTGAGTGTCTGCCACTATCAGTGAGTGCCTGTCAGTATCACTGAGTATCTGTCAGTATCAGTGAGTACCTATCAGTATCAGAGAGTGTCTGTCAGTATCAGTGTCTGTCAGTATCAGTGAGTGTCTGTCAGTATCAGTGAGAACCTGTCAGTATCAGTGAGTGTCTGCCACTATCACTGTGTGTCTGTCAGTATCAGTGAGTATGTGTCAGCTTCAGTGAGTACCTATTAGTATCAGTCAGTGTCTGTCAGTATCAGTGAGCTTCTGTCAGTATCACGGTGTATCTGTCAGTATCAGTGAGTATCTGTCAGCATCAGTGTGTATATGTCAGTATCAGTGGGTGTCTTTCAGTATCAGTGAGTATCCTTCAGTATCAGGTAGTGTCTGTCAGGATCAGGGAGTGTCTGCCAGTGTCGGTGAGAATGTGTCAGTGTCAGTGAGTATCAGTCAGTATCAGTGAGTATCCGTCAGTATCAGTGAGTGTCTGTCAGTACCAGAGAGTGCCTGTCAGTATCAGTGAGCAGCTGTTAGTGTCAGTAAGTGTCTGTCAGTAGCAGTGCATATCTGTCAGTATCAGTGAGTGCCTGTCAGTATCAGTCACTACCTGTCAGTATCAGTCAGGAGCTGTCAGTATCAGTGAGTGACTGTCAGTATCAGACAGTACCTGTCAGTGTCAGTGAGTATCTGTCAGTATCTCTGAGTGTTTGTCAGTACCTGTCAGTAGCAGTGAATATCTGTCAGTGTCAGTCAGTACCTGTCAGTATCAGTGAATAACTGTCAGTATCAGTGAGTATCTGTCAGAATCAGTGAGTATACGTTAGTATCAGTGAGTATCTGACAGTATCAGTGAGAATCTGTCAGTATCTGTGAGTGTCTGTCAGTAGCAGTGATTAACTGTCGGTATCCGTGAATATCTGTCCATATCAGTGAGTAGCTGTCAGTATCAGTGAATGTGTGTCAGTACCAGTGAGCGTGTGTCAGTATCAGTGAGTATCTGTCAGTGTCAGTCAGTGTCAGTCAGTGTCAGTGAGTATCAGTGTGTATCTGCCAGTGCCAGTGTGTGTCTGTCAGTATCAGTGAGTATCTGTCAGTATCAGGGAGTATCTTTCAGTATCAGTGAGTATCTGTCAGTATCAGTGTGTATATTTCAGTATCAGTGAGTATCTGTCAGGATCAGTGAGTATCTGTCAATATAAGTGAGTGTCTGTCAGTATCAGTGTGTGTCTGTCAGCATCAGTGAGTATCTGTCAGTATCAGAAGTACCTGACAGTATCAGTGAGTAGCTGTCAGTATCAGTCAGTACCTGTCAGTATCAGTGAGCATCTGTCAGTATCAGTCAGTGTTTGTCAGTATCAGTCAGTATGAGTCAGTACCAGTCAGCATCAGTGAGTATCTGTCAGTATGAGTGAGTGTCTGTCAGTATCAGTCAGTACGTGTCAGTATCAGTGAATGTCTGTCAGTATCAGTGAGTGTCTGTCAGTATCAGTGAGAATCTGTCAGTATCATTTAGTATCGGTCAGTATCAGTGAGTATCTGTTGGTATCAGTGTGTGTCTGTCAGTATCTGTGAGTATGTGTCAGCTTCAGTGAGTACCTATTAGTGTCAGTGAGTGTCTGTCAGTATCAGTCAGTGTCTGTCAGTATCAGTGAGTTTCTCTCATTATCACGGTGTATCTGTCAGTGGCAGTGAGTATCTGTCAGCATCAGTGTGTATATGTCAGTATCAGTGAATGTCTGTCAGTATCAATGATTATATGTCAGTACCGGTGAGTATATGTCAGTATCAGTGTGTGTCTTTCAGTATCTGCGAGTATCCTTCAGTATCAGGTAGTGTCTGTCAGGAATAGGGAGTGTCTGTCAGTGTCGGTGAGAATGTGTCAGTGTCAGTGAGTATCAGTCAGTATCAGTGAGTAGCTGTTAGTATCAGTGAGTGTCTGTCAGTACCAGAGAGTGTCTGTCAGTATCAGTGAGTAGCTGTTAGTATCAGTGAGTGTCTGTCAGTAGCAGTGCATATCTGTGAGTATCAGTGAGTGCCTGTCAGTATCAGTCAGTCCCTGTCAGTATCAGTGAGTATTTGTCAGTATCAGTGAGTGTCTGTCAGTATCAGTGAAAGTCTGTCAGTATCAGTGAGTATCTGTCAGGGTCAGTGAGTATACGTTAGTATCAGTGAGTATCTGTCAGTCTCAGTGAGAATCTGTCAGTATCTGTGAGTGTCTGTCAGTATCACGATGTGTTTCTCGGCATCAGTGAGTATCTGTCAGTATCAGTGAGTAACTGTCAGTATCCGTGAATATCTGTCCATATCAGTGAGTAGCTGTCAGTATCAGTGAATGTGTGTCAGTACCAGTGAGCGTGTGTCAGTATCAGTGAGTATCTGTCAGTATCAGTGAGTGACTGTGAGAATCAGTGAGTATCCGTCAGTATCAGTGAGTGTCTGTCAGTACCAGAGAGTGTCTGTCATTATCAGTGGCTGCCTGTCAGTATCAGTGAGTGTCTGCCACTATCAGTGAGTGCCTGTCAGTATCACTGAGTATCTGTCAGTATCAGTGAGTACCTCTCAGTATCAGTGAGTATCTGTCAGTATCAGTGAGAATCTGTCAGTAACTGTGAGTGTCTGTCAGTATCAGGGAGTGTTTCTCAGCATCAGTGAGTATCTGTCAGTGTCAATGACTGTGCCAGTATCAGTGTGTATCTGCCAGTGTGTGTCTGTCAGTATCAGTGAGTGTCTGTCAGTACCAGTCAGTACCTGTCAGTATCAGTGAGTGTCTGTCAGTATCAGTGAGTACCTGTCAGTATCCGTGAGTACCTATTAGTAGAAGAGAGTGTCTGTCAGTATCAGTGTCTGTCAGTATCAGTGAGTGCCTGTCAGTATCAGTGAGTATCTGTCGGTATCAGTGTGTGTCTGTCAGAATCAGTGAGTATGTGTCAGCTTCAGTGAGTACCTATTAGTATCAGTGAGTGTCTGTCAGTAACAGTGAGAATCTGTCAGTATCTGTGAGTATCTGTCAGCTTCAGTGAGTACCTGTCGGTATCAGTGTGTGTCTGTGTGTCTGTCAGTATCAGTCAGTGTCTGTCTGAGTTTCTGTCAGTATCACGGTGTATCTGTCAGTATCAGTGAGCATCTGTCAGCATCAGTGTGTATATGTCAGTATCAGTGAATATCTGTCAGTATCAATGAATATATGTCAGTACCGGTGAGTATATGTCAGTATCAGTGAGTATCCTTCAGTATCAGGTAGTGTCTGTCAAGATCAAGGAGTGTCTGTCAGTGTCGGTGAGAATGTGTCAGTGTCAGTGAGTATCAGTCAGTATCAGTGAGTAGCTGTTAGTATCAGTGAGTGACTGTGAGTATCAGTGTGTATCCATCAGTATCAGTGAGTGACTGTCAGTACCAGAGAGTGTCTGTCAGTATCAGTGCGTAGCTGTTAGTATCAGTGAGTGTCTGTCAGTAGCAGTGCATATCTGTCAGTATCAGTGAGTGACTGTCAGTACCTGTCAGTATCAGTGAGTATCTGTCAGTATCACTGAGTGTTTGTCAGTATCAGTCAGTACCTGTCAGTATCAGTGAATATCTGTCAGTGTCAGTCAGTACCTGTCAGTATCAGAGAATGTCTGTCAGTATCAGTGAGTATCTGTCAGGATCAGTGAGTATCTGTCAGTGTCAGTGAGTGTGCCAGTATCAGTGTGTATCTGCCAGTGCCAGTGTGTGTCTGTCAATATCAGTGAGTGTCTGACAGTACCAGTCAGTAGCTGTCAGTATCATTGAATGTCTGTCAGTATCAGTGAGTATCTGTCAGGATCAGTGAGTATACGTTAGTATCAGTGAGAATAGCTGTCAGTATCTGTGAGTGTCTGTCAGTACCAGAGAGTGTCTGTCAGTATCTGTGAGCAGCTGTTAGTGTCAGTGAGTGTCTGTCAGTAGCAGTGCATATCTGTCAGTATCAGTGAATGCCTGTCAGTATCAGTCAGTACCTGTCAGTATCAGTGAATAACTGTCAGTATCAGTGAGTATCTGTCAGGATCAGTGAGTATACGTTAGTATGAGTGAGTATCTGTCAGTATCAGTGAGAATCTGTCAGTATCTGTGAGTGTCTCCAGTATCAGGGAGTGATTCTCAGCATCAGTTAGTATCTGTCAGTATCAGTGATAAACTGTCGGTATCCGTGAATATCTGTCCATATCATTGAGTAGCTGTCAGTATCAGTGAATGTGTGTCAGTGCCAGTGAGCATGTGTAGTATCAGTGAGTATCTGTCAGTGTCAGTGAATATCTGTCAGTGTCAGTGAGTGTGTCAGTATCAGTGTGTATCTGCCAGTGCGTGTCTGTCAGTATCAGTGAGTATCTGTCAGTATCAGGGAGTATCTTTCAGTATCAGTGAGTATCCGTCAGTAACAGTGTGTATATTTCAGTATCAGTAAGTATCTGTCAGTATCAATGAGTATCTGTCAGTGTCAGGGAGCATCTGTCTGTATCAGTGATTGTCTGACAGTGTCAGTGAGTGTCTGTCAGTATCAGTGAGTATCTGTCAGTATCAGTGATTGTCTGACAGTGTCAGTGAGTGTCTGTCAGTATCAGTGTGTATATGTCAGTATCAGTGAGTATCTGTTAGTATCAGTGAGTATCTGACAGTATTAGTGAATATCTGTCAGTGTCAGGGAGCATCTGTCTGTATCAGTGATTGTCTGTCAGTGTCAGTGAGTGTCTGTCAGTATCAGTGAGTATCTGTCAGTATCAGTGAGTGTCTGTCAGTGTCAGTGAGTATCTGTCAGTATCAGTGAGTGTCTGTCAGTGTCAGTGGTATCTGTCTGTATCAGTGATTGTCTGTCAGCATCCGTGAGTATCTGTCAGTATCAGATGTATCTGACAGTATCAGTGAGTAGCTGTCAGTATCAGTCAGTACCTGTCAGTATCAGTGAGCATCTGTCAGTATCAGTGAGTGTTTGTCAGTATCAGTCAGTACCTGACAGCATCAGTGAGTATCTGTCAGTATCAGTGAGTGTCTGTCAGTATCAGTCAGTACCTGTCAGTATCAGTGAATATCTGTCAGTATCAGTGAGTACCTATTAGTATCAGTGAGTGTCTGTCAGTATCAGTGAGAATCTGTCAGTATCATTTAGTATCTGTCAGTATCAGTGAGTATCTGTCGGTATCAGTGTGTGTCTGTCAGTATCAGTGAGTATATGTCAGTATCAGTCAGTGTCTGTCAGTATCAGTGAGTTTCTTTCATTATCACGGTGTATCTGTCAGTGTCAGTGAGTATCTGTCAGCATCAGTGTGTATATGTCAGTATCAGTGAATATCTGTCAGTACCGGCGAGTATATGTCAGTATCAGTGTGTGTCTTTCAGTATCTGTGAGTATCCTTCAGTATCAGGTAGTGTCTGTCAGGATCAGGGAGTGTCTGTCAGTGTCGGTGAGAATGTGTCAGTGTCAGTGAGTATCAGTCAGTATCAGTGAGTAGCTGTTAGAATCAGTGAGTGACTGTGAGTATCAGTGAGTATCCGTCAGTATCAGTGAGTGTCTGTCAGTACCAGAGAGTGTCTGTCAGTATCAGTGAGTAGCTGTTAGTATCAGTGAGTGTCTGTCAGTAGCAGTGCATATCTGTCAGTCTCAGTGAGTGCTTGTCAGTATCAGTCAGTACCTGTCAGTATCAGTGAGTATCTGTCAGTATCACTGAGTGTTTGTCAGTGTCAGTCAGTACCTGTCGGTATCAGTGAACGTCTGTCAGTATCAGTGAGTATCTGTCAGGGTCAGTGAGTATACGTTAGTATCAGTGAGTATCTGTCAGTATCAGTGAGAATCTGTCAGTATCTGTGAGTGTCTGTCAGTATCAGGGAGTGTTTCTGAGCATCAGTGAGTATCTGTCAGTATCAGTGAGTAACTGTCGGTATTCGTGAATATCTGTCCATATCAGTGAGTAGCTGTCAGTATCAGTGAATGTGTGTCAGTACCAGTGAGCGTGTGTCAGTATCAGTGAGTATCTGTCAGTGTCAGTGAGTATCTGTCAGTATCAGTGAGTATCTGTCAGTATCAGTGAGTATCCACCAGTATCAGTGTGTATAGGTCAGTATCAGTGAGTATCTGCCAGTATCAGTGATTGTCTGTCAGTGTCAGAGAGTGTCTGTCAGAATCAGTGAGTATCTGTCAGTATCAGTGAGTTTCTGTCAGAATCAGTGAGTGTCTGTCAGGATCAGTGAGTGTCTGACAGTATAAGTGAGTGTCTGTCAGTGTCAGTGAATATCTACAGTGTCAGTGTGTGTCTGTCGGTATCAGTGAGTATCTGTCAGTATCAGGGAGTATCTGTGAGTATCAGTGAGTATATGTCAGTATCAGTGAGTATCTGTCAGTATCAGTGAGTGTCTGTCAGGATCAGTGAGTTTCTGACAGTATAAGTGACTGTCTGTCAGTGTCAGTGAATATCTACAGTGTCAGTGTGTGTCTGTCGGTATCAGTGAGTATCTGTCAGTATCAGTGAGTATCAGTGAGTATCAGTGAGTATCTGTCAGTATCAGTGAGTATCTGTCAGTATCAGTGAGTGTCTGTCAGTAGCAGCGAGTATCTGTCAGTATCAGCGATTGTCTGCCAGTGTCAGTGAGTGTCTGCCAGTATCGGTGAGTGTCTGTCAGTGTCAATGAGTATCTGTCAGTATCAGTGAGTGTCAGTCAGTAGCTGTCAGTATCAGTGAGTGTTTGTCAGTATCACTCAGTTCCTGTCAGTATCAGTGAATATCTGTCAGAATCAGTCAGTACCTGTCAGTATCCGTGAATGGTTGTCAGTATCAGTGAGTATCTGTCAGTATCAGGGAGAATCTGTCTGTATAAGTGAGTGTCTGTCAGTAGCAGCGAGTATCTGTCGGTATCAGTGAGTATCTGTCAGTGTCAGTGTGTATCTGTCAGTGTCAGTGAGTGTCTGTCAGTGTCAGTGAGTGTCTGTCAGTATTAGTGAGTATCTGTCAGTATCAGTGAGTATCTGTCAGTGTCAGTGTGTATCTGTCAGTGTCAGTGAGTGTCTGTCAGTGTCAGTGAGTGACTGTCAGCATCAGTGAGTATCTGTCAGTATCAGTGAGTGTCTGTCAGTGTCAGTAAGTGTCTGTCAGTATCAGTGAGTATCTGTCAGTATCAGTGAGTATCTGTCAGTATCAGGGAGAATCTGTCTGTATAAGTGAGTGTCTGTCAGTAGCAGCGAGTATCTGTCGGTATCAGTGAGTATCTGTCAGTGTCAGTGTGTGTCTGTCAGTGTCAGTGAGTGTATGTCAGTGTCAGTGAGTGTCTGTCAGTATCAGTGAGTATCTGTCATTATCAGTGAGTATCTGTCAGTATCAGTGAGTAAATGTCAGTATCAGTGAGTATCTGTCAGTATCAGTGAATATCTGTCAGTGTCAGTGAGTGACTCTTCGTATCAGTGAATATCTGTAAATTGCAGTGAGTTTCTGTCAGCATCAGTGAGTATCTCTCAGTGTCAGTGTGTCTGTCAGTATCAGTGAGTATCTGTCAGTATCAGGGAATATCTGTCAGTATCAGTGAGTACCTGTTAGTTTCAGTGATTGTCTGTCAGTGTCAGGGAGTATCTGTCAGTATCAGTGAGTATCTCTCTGTATCAGTGAGCGTCTGTCAGCATCAGTGTGTATATATCTGTATCATTGAGTGTCTGTCAGTATCAGTGAGTATCTGTCAGTATCAGTGTTTGTCTGTCAGTGTCAGGGAGTATCTGTCAGTATCAGTGACTATCTGTCAGTATCAGTAAGTATCTGTCAGTATCAGTGAGTATCTGTCAGTATCAGTGAATATCTGTCTCTATCAGAGAGGGTCTGTCAGCATCAGTGCGTATATATCTGTATCATTGAGTGTCTGTCAGTATCAGTGAGTGTCTGTCAGTATCAGTGAGTGTCTGTCAGTGTCAGTGAGAATGTGTCAGTGTCAGTGAGTATCAGTCAGTATCAGTGAGTAACTGTTAGTATCAGGGAGTATCTGTCAGTATCAGTGATTATCTGTTAAATGCAGTGAGTATCTGTCAGTATCAGTTTGAATCTGTCAATATCAGTGAATATCTGTCAGTATCACTGAGTGTTTGTCATTATCAGTGAGTATCTCTCAGTATCAGTGAGTTTCTGTCAGAATCAGTGAGTACCTGTTAGTTTCAGTGATTGTCTGTCAGTGTCAGGGAGTATCTGTCAGTATCAGTGAGTATCTCTCTGTATCAGTGAGCGTCTGTCAGCATCAGTGTGTATATGTGTGTATCATTGAGTGTCTGTCAGTATCAGTGAGTATCTGTCAGTATCACTGTTTGTCTGTCAGTGTCAGGGAGTATCTGTCCGTATCAGTGAGTACTTCTCAGTGTCAGGGAATGTCTGTCAGTGTCAGTGAGAATGTGTCAGTACCAGTGAGTGTCAGTCAGTATCAGTGATTAGCTGTTAGTATCAGTGAGTGTCTGTCAGTATCAAGGAATATCTGTCAGTACCAGTGAGTGTCTGTCAGTATCAGTGAGTAGCTGTAAGTATCAGTGAGTGTCTGTCAGTACCAATGAATATCTGTCAATATCAGTGAGCGTCTGTCAGTATCAGACATGACCTGTCAGTATCAGTGAGTATCTGTCAGGATCAGAGGGTGTCTGTCAGTATCAGTGAGTATATGTCAATATCAGTGAGTATCTGTCAGTATCAATGATTATCTGTCAGTATCAGAGAGTTTTCCTCAGCATCAGTGAGTATCTGTCAGTATCAGTGAGCAACTGTCGGTATCAGTGAGTATCTGCCCATATCAGTGAGTTGCTGTCAGTATGAGTGAATGTGTGTCAGTATCAGTGAGTGTGTGTCAGTATCCGTGAGTCTCTGTCAGTATCAGGGAGTATCTGTCAGTATCAGTGAGTATCAGTTAACCTCAGAGAGTATCTGTCAGTATCAGTGTTAATCTGTCAGTTTCAGTGAGTATCTGTCAGTATCATTGAGTATCTGTCAGTATCAATGAATATCTGTCTGTATCAATGAATATATGTCAGTACCAGTGAGTATATGTCAGTATCAGTGAGTATCTGTCAGTTTCAGATAGTACCTTTCAGTATCAGTGAGATTCTGTCCGTATCTGGGAGCATCTGTCTGTATCAGTGAGTATCTGTCAGTATTACCGAGTGTGTACCAGTATCAGTGAGTGTCTGTCAGTATCAGTGAGTATCTGTCAGCATCAGTGAGTATCTGTTAGTATTCGTGAGTCTCTGTCAGTATAAGGGAGTATCTGTCAGTATCAGTGAGTATCTGTTAACCTCAGTGAGTGTCTGTCAGTATCAGTGAGTATCTGTCAGCACCACTGAGTGCCTGTCATTATCAGTGAGTATCTGACAAGATCAGGGAGTGTCTGACAGTATCAGTGAGTATCTGTCATTATCAGTGAGTATCTGTCAGTATCAGTGAGTAAATGTCAGTATCAGTGAGTAAATGTCAGTATCAGTGAATATCTGTCAGTATCAATGAGTGACTCTTCGTATCAGTGAATATCTGTAAATTTCAGTGAGTTTCTGTCAGCATCAGTGAGTATCTGTCAGTGTCAGTGTGTCTGTCAGTATCAGTGAGTATCTGTCAGTATCAGGTAGTATCTGTCAGTATCAGTGAGTACCTGTTAGTTTCAGTGATTGTCTGTCAGTGTCAGGGAGTATCTGTCAGTATCAGTGAGTATCTCTCTGTATCAGTGAGCGTCTGTCAGCATCAGTGTGTATATATCTGTATCATTGAGTGTCTGTCAGTATCAGTGAGTATCTGTCAGTGTCAGTGAATATCTGTCAGTGTCAGTGAGTGTGTCAGTATCAGTGTGTATCTGCCAGTGCGTGTCTGTCAGTATCAGTGAGTAACTGTCAGTATCAGGGAGTATCTTTCAGTATCAGTGAGTATCCGTCAGTAACAGTGTGTATATTTCAGTATCAGTATGTATCTGTCAGTATCAATGAGTATCTGTCAGTGTCAGGGAGCATCTGTCTGTATCAGTGATTGTCTGACAGTGTCAGTGAGTGTCTGTCAGTATCAGTGAGTATCTGTCAGTATCAGTGATTGTCTGACAGTGTCAGTGAGTGTCTGTCAGTATCAGTGTGTATATGTCAGTATCAGTGAGTATCTGACAGTATCAGTGAGTATCTGACAGTATCAGTGAATATCTGTCAGTGTCAGGGAGCATCTGTCTGTATCAGTGATTGTCTGTCAGTGTCACTGAGTGTCTGTCAGTATCAGTGAGTATCTGTCAGTATCAGTGAGTGTCTGTCAGTGTCAGTGAGTATCTGTCAGTATCAGTGAGTGTCTGTCAGTGTCAGTGGTATCTGTCTGTATCAGTGATTGTCTGTCAGCATCCGTGAGTATCTGTCAGTATCAGATGTATCTGACAGTATCAGTGAGTAGCTGTCAGTATCAGTCAGTACCTGTCAGTATCAGTGAGCATCTGTCAGTATCAGTGAGTGTTTGTCAGTATCAGTCAGTACCTGTCAGCATCAGCGAGTATCTGTCAGTACCAGTCAGTACCTGTCAGTATCAATGAATGTCTGTCAGTATCAGTGAGAATCTGTCAGTATCATTTAGTATCTGTCAGTATCAGTGAGTATCTGTCGGTATCAGTGTGTGTCTGTCAGTATCAGTGAGTATATGTCAGTATCAGTCAGTGTCTGTCAGTATCAGTGAGTTTCTTTCATTATCACGGTGTATCTGTCAGTGTCAGTGAGTATCTGTCAGCATCAGTGTGTATATGTCAGTATCAGTGAATATCTGTCAGTATCAATGAATATAAGTCAGTACCGGCGAGTATATGTCAGTATCAGTGTGTGTCTTTCAGTATCTGTGAGTATCCTTCAGTATCAGGTAGTGTCTGTCAGGATCAGGGAGTGTCTGTCAGTGTCGGTGAGAATGTGTCAGTGTCAGTGAGTATCAGTCAGTATCAGTGAGTAGCTGTTAGAATCAGTGAGTGACTGTGAGTATCAGTGAGTATCCGTCAGTATCAGTGAGTGTCTGTCAGTACCAGAGAGTGTCTGTCAGTATCAGTGAGTAGCTGTTAGTATCAGTGAGTGTCTGTCAGTAGCAGTGCATATCTGTCAGTATCAGTGAGTGCTTGTCAGTATCAGTCAGTACCTGTCAGTATCAGTGAGTATCTGTCAGTATCACTGAGTGTTTGTCAGTGTCAGTCAGTACCTGTCGGTATCAGTGAAAGTCTGTCAGTATCAGTGAGTATCTGTCAGGGTCAGTGAGTATACGTTAGTATCAGTGAGTATCTGTCAGTATCAGTGAGAATCTGTCAGTATCTGTGAGTGTCTGTCAGTATCAGGGAGTGTTTCTGAGCATCAGTGAGTATCTGTCAGTATCAGTGAGTAACTGTCGGTATTCGTGAATATCTGTCCATATCAGTGAGTAGCTGTCAGTATCAGTGAATGTGTGTCAGTACCAGTGAGCGTGTGTCAGTATCAGTGAGTATTAGTCAGTGTCAGTGAGTATCTGTCAGTATCAGTGAGTATCTGTCAGTATCAGTGAGTATCCGCCAGTATCAGTGTGTATAGGTCAGTATCAGTGAGTATCTGTCAGTATCAGTGATTGTCTGTCAGTGTCAGAGAGTGTCTGTCAGAATCAGTGAGTATCTGTCAGTATCAGTGAGTTTCTGTCAGAATCAGTGAGTGTCTGTCAGGATCAGTGAGTGTCTGACAGTATATGTGAGTGTCTGTCAGTGTCAGTGAATATCTACAGTGTCAGTGTGTGTCTGTCGGTATCAGCGAGTATCTGTCAGTATCAGGGAGTATCTGTGAGTATCAGTGAGTATCTGTCAGTATCAGTGAGTATCTGTCAGTATCAGTGAGTGTCTGTCAGTAGCAGCGAGTATCTGTCAGTATCAGTGATTGTCTGTCAGTGTCAGTGAGTGTCTGCCAGTATCAGTGAGTGTCTGTCAGTGTCAATGAGTATCTGTCAGTATCAGTGAGTGTCAGTCAGTAGCTGTCAGTATCAGTGAGTGTTTGTCAGTATCAGTCAGTACCTGTCAGTATCAGTGAATATCTGTCAGAATCAGTCAGTACCTGTCAGTATCCGTGAATGGTTGTCAGTATCAGTGAGTATCTGTCAGTATCAGGGAGAATCTGTCTGTATAAGTGAGTGTCTGTCAGTAGCAGCGAGTATCTGTAGGTATCAGTGAGTATCTGTCAGTGTCAGTGTGTATCTGTCAGTGTCAGTGAGTGTCTGTCAGTGTCAGTGAGTGTCTGTCAGTATCAGTGAGTATCTGTCAGTATCAGTGTGTATATGTCAGAATCAGTGAGTATCTGTCAGTATCAGTGAGTGTCTGTCAGTAGCAGCGAGTATCTGTCAGTATCAGTGAGTATCTGTCAGTGTCAGTGTGTATCTGTCAGTGTCAGTGAGTGTCTGTCAGTGTCAGTGAGTGACTGTCAGCATCAGTGAGTATCTGTCAGTATCAGTGTGTATATGTCAGAATCAGTGAGTATCTGTCAGTATCAGTGAGTGTCTGTCAGTGTCAGTGAGTGTCTGTCAGTATCAGTGAGTATCTGTCAATATCAGTGAGTATCTGTAGTATCAGGGAGAATCTGTCTGTATAAGTGAGTGTCTGTCAGTATCAGCGAGTATCTGTCGGTATCAGTGAGTATCTGTCAGTGTCAGTGTGTATCTGTCAGTGTCAGTGAGTGTATGTCAGTGTCAGTGAGTGTCTGTCAGTATCAGTGAGTATCTGTCATTATCAGTGAGTATCTGTCAGTATCAGTGAGTAAATGTCAGTATCAGTGAGTATCTGTCAGTATCAGTGAATATCTGTCAGTGTCAGTGAGTGACTCTTCGTATCAGTGAATATCTGTAAATTTCAGTGAGTTTCTGTCAGCATCAGTGGGTATCTGTCAGTGTCAGTGTGTCTGTCAGTATCAGTGAGTATCTGTCAGTATCAGGGAGTATCTGTCAGTACCAGTGAGTACCTGTTAGTTTCAGTGATTGTCTGTCAGTGTCAGGGAGTATCTGTCAGTATCAGTGAGTATCTCTCTGTATCAGTGAGCGTCTGTCAGCATCAGTGTGTATATATCTGTATCATTGAGTGTCTGTCAGTATCAGTGAGTATCTGTCAGTATCAGTGTTTGTCTGTCAGTGTCAGGGAGTATCTGTCAGTATCAGTGACTATCTGACAGTATCAGTGAGTATCTGTCAGTATCAGTGAGTATCTGTCAGTATCAGTGAATATCTGTCTCTATCAGAGAGGGTCTGTCAGCATCAGTGCGTATATATCTGTATCATTGAGTGTCTGTCAGTATCAGTGAGTGTCTGTCAGTGTCAGTGAGAATGTGTCAGTGTCAGTGAGTATCAGTCAGTATCAGTGAGTAACTGTTAGTATCAGGGAGTATCTGTCAGTATCAGTGATTATCTGTTAACCGCAGTGAGTATCTGTCAGTATCAGTTTGAATCTGTCAATATCAGTGAATATCTGTCCCTATCAGTGAGTATCTGTCAGTATCAGTGAGTTTCTGTCAGAATCAGTGAGTACCTGTTAGTTTCAGTGATTGTCTGTCAGTGTCAGGGAGTATCTGTCAGTATCAGTGAGTATCTCTCTGTATCAGTGAGCGTCTGTCAGCATCAGTGTGTATATGTCTGTATCATTGAGTGTCTGTCAGTGTCAGGGAGTATCTGTCCGTATCAGTGAGTACTTCTCAGTGTCAGTGAATGTCTGTCAGTGTCAGTGAGAATGTGTCAGTACCAGTGAGTGTCAGTCAGTATCAGTGATTAGCTGTTAGTATCAGTGAGTGTCTGTCAGTATCAGTGAGTAGCTGTAAGTATCAGTGAGTGTCTGTCAGTACCAATGAATATCTGTCAATATCAGTGAGTGTCTGTCAGTATCAGACATGACCTGTCAGTATCAGTGAGTATCTGTCAGGATCAGAGGGTGTCTGTCAGTATCAGTGAATATATGTCAATATCAGTGAGTATCTGTCAGTATCAATGATTATCTGTCAGTATCAGAGAGTTTTCCTCAGCATCAGAGAGTATCTGTCAGTATCAGTGAGTAACTGTCGGTATCAGTGAGTATCTGCCCATATCAGTGAGTTGCAGTCAGTATGAGTGAATGTGTGTCAGTATCAGTGAGTGTGTGTCAGTATCCGTGAGTCTCTGTCAGTATCAGGGAGTATCTGTCAGTATCAGTGAGTATCAGTTAACCTCAGAGAGTATCTGTCAGTATCAGTGTTAATCTGTCAGTTTCAGTGAGTATCTGTCAGTATCATTGAGTATCTGTCAGTATCAATGAATATCTGTCTGTATCAATGAATATATGTCAGTACCAGTGAGTATATGTCAGTATCAGTGAGTATCTGTCAGTTTCAGATAGTACCTTTCAGTATCAGTGAGATTCTGTCCGTATCTGGGAGCATCTGTCTGTATCAGTGAGTATCTGTCAGTATTACCGAGTGTGTATCAGTATCAGTGAGTGTCTGTCAGTATCAGTGAGTATCTGTCAGCATCAGTGAGTATCTGTTAGTATCCATGAGTCTCTGTCAGTATAAGGGAGTATCTGTCAGTATCAGTGAGTATCTGTTAACCTCAGTGAGTGTCTGTCAGTATCAGTGAGTATCTGTCAGCACCACTGAGTGCCTGTCATTATCAGTGAGTATCTGACAAGATCAGGGAGTGTCTGACAGTATCAGTGAGTATCTGTCATTATCAGTGAGTATCTGTCAGTATCAGTGAGTAAATGTCAGTATCAGTGAGTATCTGTCAGTATCAGTGAATATCTGTCAGTATCAATGAGTGACTCTTCGTATCAGTGAATATCTGTAAATTTCAGTGAGTTTCTGTCAGCATCAGTGAGTATCTGTCAGTGTCAGTGTGTCTGTCAGTATCAGTGAGTATCTGTCAGTATCAGGGAGTATCTGTCAGTATCAGTGAGTACCTGTTAGTTTCAGTGATTGTCTGTCAGTGTCAGGGAGTATCTGTCAGTATCAGTGAGTATCTCTCTGTATCAGTGAGCGTCTGTCAGCATCAGTGTGTATATATCTGTATCATTGAGTGTCTGTCAGTATCAGTGAGTATCTGTCAGTATCAGTGTTTGTCTGTCAGTGTCAGGGAGTATCTGTCAGTATCAGTGACTATCTGTCAGTATCAGTGAGTATCTGTCAGTATCAGTGAGTATCTGTCAGTATCAGTGAATATCTGTCTCTATCAGAGAGGGTCTGTCAGCATCAGTGCGTATATATCTGTATCATTGAGTGTCTGTCAGTATCAGTGAGTGTCAGTGAGAATGTGTCAGTGTCAGTGAGTATCAGTCAGTATCAGTGAGTAACTGTTAGTATCAGGGAGTATCTGTCAGTATCAGTGATTATCTGTTAACCGCAGTGAGTATCTGTCAGTATCAGTTTGAATCTGTCAATATCAGTGAATATCTGTCCCTATCAGTGAGTATCTGTCAGTATCACTGAGTGTTTGTCATTATCAGTGAGTATCTCTCAGTATCAGTGAGTTTCTGTCAGAATCAGTGAGTACCTGTTAGTTTCAGTGATTGTCTGTCAGTGTCAGTGAGTGTCTGTCAGTATCAGTGATTGTCTGTCAGTGTCAGGGAGTATCTGTCAGTATCAGTGATTATCTCTCTGTATCAGTGAGCGTCTGTCAGCATCAGTGTGTATATGTCTGTATCATTGAGTGTCTGTCAGTATCAGTGAGTATCTGTCAGTATCACTGTTTGTCTGTCAGTGTCAGGGAGTATCTGTCCGTATCAGTGAGTACTTCTCAGTGTCAGTGAATGTCTGTCAGTGTCAGTGAGAATGTGTCAGTACCAGTGAGTGTCTGTCAGTATCAGTGAGTAGCTGTAAGTATCAGTGAGTGTCTGTCAGTACCAATGAATATCTGTCAATATCAGTGAGCGTCTGTCAGTATCAGACATGACCTGTCAGTATCAGTGAGTATCTGTCAGGATCAGAGGGTGTCTGTCAGTATCAGTGAGTAACTGTCGGTATCAGTGAGTATCTGCCCATATCAGTGAGTTGCTGTCAGTATGAGTGAATGTGTGTCAGTATCAGTGAGTGAGTGTCAGTATCCGTGAGTCTCTGTCAGTATCAGTGATTTTCTGTCAGCATCAGTGAGTATCTGTCAGCATCAGTGAGTATCTGTCAGTATCAGTGAGCAACTGTCGGTATCAGTGAGTATCTGTCCATAGCAGTGAGTAGCTGTTGGTATCAGTGAGTATCTGTCCATATCAGTGAGTGTGTCAGTATCAGTGTGTATCTGCCAGTGCCAGTGTGTGTCTGTCAGTATCAGCGAGTATCTGTCAGTATCAGGGAGTATCTGTCTGCATCAGTGAGCATCTGTCTGGAAAGGTGAGTGTCTATCAGTATCAGCGAGTATCTGTCAGCATCAGCGAGTGTCTGTCAGTGTCAGGGAGTATCTGTCAGTATCAGTGAGTACTTCTCAGTGTCAGTGAATGTCTGTCAGTGTCAGTGAGAATGTGTCAGTGAAAGTGAGTATCTGTCAGTAGCAATGAAATCTGCCTGTCTCAGTGAGTGTCTGTCAGTACCAGTGAGTGACTGTCAGCATCAGTGAGTAGCTGTTAGTATCAGTGAATGTCTGTCAGTATCAGTGAGTATCCGTCAGTATCAGTGAGTGTCTCTCAGTACCAGTGAGTGTCTGTAAGTATCAGTGAGTAGCTTTTAGTGTCAGTGAATGTCTGTCAGTGGCAGTGAGAATGTGTCAGTTTCAGTGAGTATCTATCAGTATCAGTGAGTATATCTCTGTATCAGTGAGCCTCTGTCAGCATCAGTGTGTATATGTCTGTATCATTGAGTGACTGTCAGTATCAGTGAGTATCTGTCAGTATCAGGGAGTATCTGTCAGTATCAGAGAGCACCTGTCAGTATCAGTGAATGTCTGTCAGTGTCAGTGAGTGTCTGTCAGTACCAATGAATATCTGTCAGTATCAGTGAGTGTCTGTCAGTATCAGTGAGTGTCTGTCAGTATCAGACATGACCTGTCAGTATCAGTGAGTATCTGTCAGTACCAATGAATATCTGTCAGTATCAGTGAGTGTCTGTCAGTATCAGTGAGTATATGTCAATGTCAGTGAGTGTCTGTCAGTATCAATGATTATCTGTCAGTATCAGGGAGTTTATCTCATCATCAGTGAGTATCTGTCAGTATCACTGAGTAACTGTCGGTATCAGTGAGTATCTGCCCATAACAGTGAGTAGCTGTCAGTATCAGTGAATGTGTGTCAGTATCAGTGAGTGTGTGTCAGTAGCAGTGAGTATCTGTTAGTATCCGTGAGTCTCTGTCAGTATCAGTGAGTATCAGTTAACCTCAGAGATAGTACCTTTCAGTATCAGTGAGATTCTGTCTGTATCTGGGAGCATCTGTCTGTATCAGTGAGTATCTGTCAGTATTACCGTGTGTGTATAAGTATCAGTGAGTGTCTGTCAGTATCAGTGAGTATCTGTCAGTATCAGTGAGTGTCTGTCAGTATCAGTGAGTATCTGGCAGTGTCAGTGAGTGTCTGTCAGAATCAGTGAGTGTCTGTCAGTATCAGTGAGTGTCTGCCAGTATCAGTGAGTGTCTGTCAGTACCACTGAGTGCCTGTCATTATCAGTGAGTATCTGACAGGATCAGGGAGTGTCTGTCAGTATCAGTGAGTATATGTCAATATCAGTGAGTACCTTTCAGTATCAATAATTATCTGTCAGTATCAGGGAGTGTTTCTCAGCATCAGTGAGTATCTGTCAGTATAAGTGAGTATCTGTCAGTATCAGTGAATATCTGTCTGTATCAATGAATATATGTCACTACCAGTGAGTATATGTCAGTACCAGTGAGTATATGTCAGTATCAGTGAGTATATGTCAGTTTCAGGGAGTACCTTTCAGTATCAGTGAGATTCTGTCCGTATCAGGGAGCATCTGTCAGTATTACCGAGAGTGTATCAGTATCAGTGAGTGTCTGTCAGTATCAGTGAGTATCTGTAAGTATCACGGAGTGCCTGACATTATCAGTGAGTGCCTGTCAGTACCAGTGAGTTTCTGTCAGAATCAGTGAGTACTTCTCAGTGTCAGTGAATGTCTGTCAGTGTCAGTGAGTATCTGTCAGTATCAGTGAGTATCTGTCTGTATCAGTGAGCGTCTGTCAGCATCAGTGTGTGTATGTCTGTATCATTGAGTGTCTGTCAGTATCAGTGAGTATCTGTCAGTGTCAGGGAATATCTGTCAGTATCAGAGAGTGTCTGTCAGGATCAGGGAGTGTCTGTCAGTATCAGTGAGTATATGTCAATATCAGTGAGTATCTGTCAGTATCAATGATTATCTGTCAGTATCAGGAAGTGTTTCCCAGCATCAGTGAGTATCTGTCAGTATCAGTGAGCAACTGTCGGTATCAGTGAGTATCTGTCCATATCAGTGAGTAGCTGTCAGTATCAGTGAATGTGTGTCAGTATCAGTGAGCGTGTGTCAGTATCAGTGAGCGTGTGTTAGTATCAGTGAGTATCTGTCAGTGTCAATGTGTATATGTCAGTATCAGTGAGTATCTGTCAGAATCAATGAGTATCTGTCAGTATCAGTGAATGTCTATCAGTGTCAGGGAGTATCTGTCAGTAACAGTGAGTACCTGTCAGTATCAGTGAATGTCTGTCAGTGGCAGTGAGTGTCTGTCAGTATCAGTGAGTGTCTGTCAGTATCAGGGAGTGTCTGTCAGTATCAGTGAGTATCTGTCAGTATCAGTGTGTATATGTCAGTAATAGAGAGTCTATTTCAGCGCCTGTAAGTATCTGTCAGAATCAGTGAGTATCTGTCAGAATCAGTGAGTACCTGTCAGTATCAGTGAGGGTCTGTCATCATCAGTGCGTATATGTCTGTAGCTTTGAGTGTCTGTCAGTATCAGTGAGGATCTGTCAGTGTCAGGGAGTATCTGTCAGGAACAGTGAGTACCTGTCAGTATCAGTGAATGTCTGTCAGTGTCAGTGAGAATGTGTCAGTGAGTATCTGCATGTATCATTGAGTATCTGCCTGTATCAGTGAGTGTCTTTCAGTACCAGTGAGTGTCTGTCAGTATCAGTGAGTAGCTGTTAGTATCAGTGAGTGACTGTGAGTATTAGTAAGTATCCGTCAGTATCAGTGAGTAGCTGTTAGTATCAGTGAGTGTCTGTCAGTATCAGTGAATATCTGTCTGCATCAGTGAGTGCCTGTCAGTATAAGTCAGTACCTGTCAGTATCAGTGAGTATCTGTCAGTATCAGTGAGTGTCCGTCAGTATCAGTCAGTACCTGTCAGAATCAGTGAATCTCTGTCAGTATCAGTGAGTGTTTGTCAGTATCAGTGAGTGTCTGTCAGTATCAGTGAGTGTCTGTCAGGATCAGGGAGTGTCTGTCAGGATCAGGGAGTGTCTGTCAGTATCAGTGAGTATCTGTCAGTATCAATGATTATCTGTCAGTGTCAGGGAATGTTTCTCAGCATCAGTGAGCAACTGTCGGTATCAGTGAGTATCTGTCCATATCAGTGAGTAGCTGTCAGTGAGAATCTGTCAGTGTCAGTGAGTGTGTCAGTATCAGTGTGTATCTGCCAGTGCCAGTGCGTATCTGTCAGTATCAGTGAGTATCTGTCTGGAAAAGTGAGTGTCTGTCAGTATCAGCGAGGATCTGTCGGTATCAGTGGGTATCTGTCAGTAAAAGACAGTGTGGGTCAGTACAAGACAGTGTCGGTCAGTACAAGACAGTGTGGGTCAGTATAAGACAGTATGGGTCAGCATAAGACAGTGTCTGTCAGTATAAGACAGTGTCTGTCAGTATAAGACAGTGTGGGTCAGTATAAGACAGTGTCGGTCAGTATAAGACAGTGTGGGACAGTATCAGACAGTGTGGGTCAGTATAAGACAGTGTCTGTCGGTATAAGACAGTGTGTGTCAGTATAAGACAGTGTCTGTCAGTATAAGACAGTGTGGGACAGTATCAGACAGTGTCTGTCAGTATAAGACAGTGTGGGTCAGTATAAGACAGTGTCTGTCAGTATAAGACAGTGTGGGTCAGTATAAGACAGTGTCGGTCAGTATAAGACAGTGTCTGTCAGTATAAGACAGTGTGGGACAGTATCAGACAGTGTGGGTCAGTATAAGACAGTGTCTGTCAGTATAAGACAGTGTCGGTCAGTACAAGACAGTGTGTGTCAGTATAAGACTGTGTGGGTCAGTATAAGACAGTGTCTGTCAGTATAAGACAGTGTGTGTCAGTATGAGACAGTGTGTGTCAGTATAAGACAGTGTCTGTCAGTATAAGACAGTGTCTGTCAGTATAAGACAGTGTCTGTCAGTATAAGACAGTGTCTGTCAGTATAAGACAGTGTCTGTCAGTATAAGACAGTGTGTGTCAGTATCAGACAGTGTGGGTCAGTATAAGACAGTGTGTGTCATTATAAGACAGTGTCAGTCAGTAAAAGACACTGTGGGTCAGTATAAGACTGTGTGGGTCAGTATAAGACGGTGAGGGTCAGTATAAGGCAGTGTCAGTAAGTATAAGACGGTGTGGGTCAGTATAAGACAGTGTCTGTCAGTATAAGACAGTGTGGGTCAGGAGAATACAGTGTCAGTCAGTATAAGACAGTGTGGGTCAGTATAAGACAGTGTGGGTCAGTATAAGACAGTGTCGGTCAGAAAAAAACAGTGCCTGTCAGAATAAGGCAGTGCCTGTCAGATTAAGACAGTGTGGGTCGGTATAAGACAGTGTGTGTCAGTATAAGACAGTATGTGTCAGTATAAGACAGTGTGTGTCAGTATAAGACAGTGTGTGTCAGTATAAGGCAGTGTGTGTCAGTATAAGGCAGTGTGGGTCGGTATAAGACAGTGTGTGTCAGTATAAGACAGTGTGTGTCAGTATAAGACAGTGTGTCAGTATAAGGCAGTGTGTGTCAGTATAAGGCAGTGCCTGTCAGTATAAGGCAGTGCCTGTCAGTATAAGACAGTGTGGGTCAGTATAAGACAGTGTGGGTCAGTATAAGACAGTGTCTGTCAGTATAAGGCAGTGCCTGTCAGTATAAGACAGTGTGTGTCAGTATAAGACAGTGTGGGTCGGTATAAGACAGTGTGTGTCAGTATAAGACAGTGTGTGTCAGTATAAGACAGTGCCTGTCAGTATAAGACAGTGCGTGTCAGTATAAGACAGTGCGGGTCAGTATAAGACAGTGTGTGTCAGTATAAGACAGTGTGTGTCAGTATAAGACAGTGTCTGTCAGGATAAGACAGTGTGTGTCAGTATAAGACAGTGTCTGTCAGTATAAGACAGTGTGTGTCAGTATAAGACAGTGTGTGTCAGTATCAGACAGTGACTGTCCGTATAAGACAGTGCGTGTCAGTATAAGACAGTGTGTGTCAGTATAAGACAGTGTGTGTCAGTATAAGACAGTGTGTGTCAGTATAAGACAGTGTGTTTCAGTATAAGACAGTGTGTTTCAGTATAAGACAGTGTGGGTCAGTATAAGACAGTGTGTGTCAGTATAAGACAGTGTGGGTCAGTATAAGACAGTGTGTGTCAGTATAAGACAGTGTATGTCGGTATCAGACAGTGTGGGTCAGTATAAGACAGTGTGTGTCAGTATAAGACAGTGTGTGTCAGTATAAGACAGTGTGTATCAGTATAAGACAGTGTCGGTCAGTATAAGACAGTGTGTGTCAGTATAAGACAGTGTGGGTCAGTATAAGACAGTGTGTGTCAGTATAAGACAGTGTGGGTCAGGATAAGAGATTATTAGTCAGTATAAGACAGTGTGTGTCAGTATAAGACAGTGTGTGTCAGTATAAGACAGTGTGGGTCAGTATAAGACAGTGTGTGTCAGTAAAAGACAGTGTGGGTCAGTATAAGACAGTGTGTGTCAGTATAAGACAGTGTGTGTCAGTATAAGACTGTGTCAGTCAGTATAAGACAGTGACTGTCAGTATAAGACTGTGTGTGTCAGTATGAGACAGTGTGTGTCAGTATAAGACTGTGTCAGTCAGTATAAGACAGTGACCGTCAGTATAAGACAGTGTGTGTCAGTATAAGACAGTGTCTGTCAGTATAAGACAGTGTCTGTCAGTATAAGACAGTGTGTGTCAGTATGAGACAGTGTGTGTCAGTATAAGACTGTGTCAGTCAGTATAAGACAGTGTCTGTCAGTATAAGACAGTGTGGGTCAGGATAAGAGATTATTAGTCAGTATAAGACAGTGTCTGTCAGAAAAAGACAGTGCCTGTCAGAAAAAGACAGTGCCTGTCAGAAAAAGACAGTGCCTGTCAGTATAAGACAGTGTGTGTCAGTATAAGACAGTGTCTGTCAGTATAAGACAGTGTGGGTCAGTATAAGACAGTGTGGGTCAGTATAAGACAGTGTGTGTCAGTATAAGACAGTGTCAGTCAGTATAAGACAGTGTGTGTCAGTATAAGACAGTGTGTGTCAGTATAAGACTGTGTCAGTCAGTATGAGACTGTGTCAGTCAGTATAAGACAGTGTCTGTCAGTATAAGACAGTGTCTGTCAGTATAAGACAGTGTGTGTCAGTATGAGACAGTGTGTGTCAGTATAAGACTGTGTCAGTCA
The DNA here is from genome assembly GCF_047496885.1 of Scyliorhinus torazame. Taxonomy (NCBI): domain Eukaryota; kingdom Metazoa; phylum Chordata; class Chondrichthyes; order Carcharhiniformes; family Scyliorhinidae; genus Scyliorhinus; species Scyliorhinus torazame. The sequence continues at coordinate 358,435,714 of NC_092709.1, read as the reverse complement.
GTATAAGACAGTGCCTGTCAGTATAAGACAGTGTGTGTCAGTATAACACAGTGTCAGTCAGTATAAGACAGTGTCAGTCAGCATAAGACAGTGTGTGTCAGTGTCAGACAGTGTCTGTCAGTATAAGAGAGTGTGGTTCAGTATAACACAGTGTGTGTCCGTATAAGACAGTGTGTGTCAGTATAAGACAGTGTCTGTCAGTATAAGACAGTGTCTGTCCGTATAAGACAGTGTCTGTCTGTTTAAGACAGTGTGTGTCAGTATAAGACAGTGTGGGTCAGTATAAGACAGTGTGTGTCAGTATAAGACAGTGTCTATCAGTATAAGACAGTGTGGGTCAGTATAAGACAGTGTGTGTCAGTATAAGACTGTGTCAGTCAGTATAAGACAGTGTCTGTCAGTATAAGACAGTGTGTGTCAGTATAACACAGTGTCAGTCAGTATAAGACAGTGTCAGTCAGTATAAGACAGTGTGTGTCAGTGTCAGACAGTGTCTGTCAGTATAAGAGAGTGTGGTTCAGTATAACACAGTGTGTGTCCGTATAAGACAGTGTGTGTCAGTATAAGACAGTGTCTGTCAGTATAAGACAGTGTCTGTCCGTATAAGACAGTGTCTGTCTGTTTAAGACAGTGTGTGTCAGTATAAGACAGTGTGGGTCAGTATAAGACAGTGTGTGTCAGTATAAAACAGTGTCTATCAGTATAAGACTGTGTCCGTCAGTATAAGACAGTGTCGGTCAGAAAAAGACAGTGCCTGTCAGTATAAGGCAGTGTGGGTCAGTATAAGACAGTGTCTGTCAGTATAAGACAGTGTGTGTCGGTATAAGACAGTGTGTGTCAGTATAAGACAGTGTGTGTCAGTATAAGACAGTGTGGGTCAGTATAAGACAGTGTGGGTCAGTATAAGACAGTGTGTGTCAGTATAAGACAGTGTCTATCAGTATAAGACAGTGTGGGTCAGTATAAGACAGTGTCTGTCAGTATAAGACAGTGTCTGTCAGTATAAGACAGTGTCAGTCAGTATAAGACATTGTCTGTCAGTATAAGACAGTGTGGGTCAGTATAAGACAGTGTGTGTCAGTATAAGACAGTGTGTGTCAGTATAAGACAGTGTGGGTCGGTATAAGACAGTGTGTGTCAGTATAAGACAGTGTGTGTCAGTATAAGACAGTGTCTGTCAGTATAAGACAGTGTGGGTCAGTATAAGACAGTGTCTGTCAGTATAAGACAGTGTCAGTCAGTATAAGACATTGTCTGTCAGTATAAGACAGTGTCTGTCAGTATAAGGCAGTGCCTGTCAGTATAAGACAGTGTGTGTCAGTATAAGACAGTGTGGGTCGGTATAAGACAGTGTTTGTCAGTATAAGACAGTGTGGGTCGGTATAAGACAGTGTGTGTCAGTATAAGACAGTGTGGGTCAGTATAAGACAGTGTCTGTCAGTATAAGACAGTGTCAGTCAGTATAAGACATTGTCTGTCAGTATAAGACAGTGTCTGTCAGTATAAGGCAGTGCCTGTCAGTATAAGACAGTGTGTGTCAGTATAAGACAGTGTGTGTCAGTATAAGACAGTGTGTGTCAGTATAAGACAGTGTCTGTCAGTATAAGGCAGTGCCTGTCAGTATAAGACAGTGCGTGTCAGTATAAGACAGTGCGGGTCAGTATAAGACAGTGTGTGTCAGTATAAGACAGTGTGTGTCAGTATAAGACAGTGTCTGTCAGGATAAGACAGTGTGTGTCAGTATCAGACAGTGTCTGTCAGTATAAGACAGTGTGTGTCAGTATAAGACAGTGTGTGTCAGTATCAGACAGTGACTGTCAGTATAAGACAGTGCGTGTCAGTATAAGACAGTGTGTGTCAGTATAAGACAGTGTGTGTCAGTATAAGACAGTGTGTGTCAGTATAAGACAGTGTGTTTCAGTATAAGACAGTGTGTTTCAGTATAAGACAGTGTGGGTCAGTATAAGACAGTGTGTGTCAGTATAAGACAGTGTGGGTCAGTATAAGACAGTGTGTGTCAGTATAAGACAGTGTATGTCGGTATCAGACAGTGTGGGTCAGTATAAGACAGTGTGTGTCAGTATAAGACAGTGTGTGTCAGTATAAGACAGTGTGTATCAGTATAAGACAGTGTCGGTCAGTATAAGACAGTGTGTGTCAGTATAAGACAGTGTGGGTCAGTATAAGACAGTGTGTGTCAGTATAAGACAGTGTGGGTCAGTATAAGACAGTGTCGGTCAGTATAAGACAGTGTGTGTCAGTATAAGACAGTGTGGGTCAGTATAAGACAGTGTGTGTCAGTAAAAGACAGTGTGGGTCAGTATAAGACAGTGTGTGTCAGTATAAGACAGTGAGTGTCAGTATAAGACTGTGTCAGTCAGTATAAGACAGTGACTGTCAGTATAAGACTGTGTGTGTCAGTATGAGACAGTGTGTGTCAGTATAAGACTGTGTCAGTCAGTATAAGACAGTGACCGTCAGTATAAGACAGTGTGTGTCAGTATAAGACAGTGTCTGTCAGTATAAGACAGTGTCTGTCAGTATAAGACAGTGTGTGTCAGTATGAGACAGTGTGTGTCAGTATAAGACTGTGTCAGTCAGTATAAGACAGTGTCTGTCAGTATAAGACAGTGTGGGTCAGGATAAGAGATTATTAGTCAGTATAAGACAGTGTCTGTCAGAAAAAGACAGTGCCTGTCAGAAAAAGACAGTGCCTGTCAGAAAAAGACAGTGCCTGTCAGTATAAGACAGTGTGTGTCAGTATAAGACAGTGTCTGTCAGTATAAGACAGTGTGGGTCAGTATAAGACAGTTGGGTCAGTATAAGACAGTGTGTGTCAGTATAAGACAGTGTCAGTCAGTATAAGACAGTGTGTGTCAGTATAAGACAGTGTGTGTCAGTATAAGACTGTGTCAGTCAGTATGAGACTGTGTCAGTCAGTATAAGACAGTGTCTGTCAGTATAAGACAGTGTCTGTCAGTATGAGACAGTGTGTGTCAGTATAAGACTGTGTCAGTCAGTATAAGACAGTGTCTGTCAGTATAAGACAGTGTCTGTCAGTATAAGACAGTGTGTGTCAGTATGAGACAGTGTGTGTCAGTATAAGACTGTGTCAGTCAGTATAAGACAGTGTCTGTCAGTATAAGACAGTGTGTGTCAGTATAACACAGTGTCAGTCAGTATAAGACAGTGTCAGTCAGCATAAGACAGTGTGTGTCTGTGTCAGACAGTGTCTGTCAGTATAAGAGAGTGTGGTTCAGTATAACACAGTGTGTGTCCGTATAAGACAGTGTGTGTCAGTATAAGACAGTGTCTGTCAGTATAAGACAGTGTCTGTCCGTATAAGACAGTGTCTGTCTGTTTAAGACAGTGTGTGTCAGTATAAGACAGTGTGGGTCAGTATAAGACAGTGTGTGTCAGTATAAGACAGTGTCTATCAGTATAAGACAGTGTGGGTCAGTATAAGACAGTGTGTGTCAGTATAAGACTGTGTCAGTCAGTATAAGACAGTGTCTGTCAGTATAAGACAGTGTGTGTCAGTATAACACAGTGTCAGTCAGTATAAGACTGTGTCCGTCAGTATAAGACAGTGTCGGTCAGAAAAAGACAGTGCCTGTCAGTATAAGGCAGTGTGGGTCAGTATAAGACAGTGTCTGTCAGTATAAGACAGTGTCAGTCAGTATAAGACAGTGTGTGTCGGTATAAGACAGTGTGTGTCAGTATAAGACAGTGTGTGTCAGTATAAGACAGTGTGGGTCAGTATAAGACAGTGTGGGTCAGTATAAGACAGTGTGTGTCAGTATAAGACAGTGTCTATCAGTATAAGACAGTGTGGGTCAGTATAAGACAGTGTCTGTCAGTATAAGACAGTGTCTGTCAGTATAAGACAGTGTCAGTCAGTATAAGACATTGTCTGTCAGTATAAGACAGTGTGGGTCAGTATAAGACAGTGTGTGTCAGTATAAGACAGTGTGTGTCAGTATAAGACAGTGTGGGTCGGTATAAGACAGTGTGTGTCAGTATAAGACAGTGTGTGTCAGTATAAGACAGTGTCTGTCAGTATAAGACAGTGTGGGTCTGTATAAGACAGTGTCTGTCAGTATAAGACAGTGTCAGTCAGTATAAGACATTGTCTGTCAGTATAAGACAGTGTCTGTCAGTATAAGGCAGTGCCTGTCAGTATAAGACAGTGTGTGTCAGTATAAGACAGTGTGGGTCGGTATAAGACAGTGTGGGTCAGTATAAGACAGTGTGGGTCGGTATAAGACAGTGTGTGTCAGTATAAGACAGTGTGGGTCAGTATAAGACAGTGTATGTCAGTATAAGACAGTGTCAGTCAGAATAAGACATTGTCTGTCAGTATAAGACAGTGTCTGTCAGTATAAGGCAGTGCCTGTCAGTATAAGACAGTGTGTGTCAGTATAAGGCAGTGAGTGTCAGTATAAGACAGTGTGTGTCAGTATAAGACAGTGTGTGTCAGTATAAGGCAGTGCCTGTCAGTATAAGACAGTGTGTGTCAGTATAAGACAGTGAGTGTCAGTATAAGACAGTGTGTGTCAGTAGAAGACAGTGTGTGTCAGTATAAGGCAGTGCCTGTCAGTATAAGACAGTGTGTGTCAGTATAAGACAGTGTGGGTCAGTATAAGACAGTGTCTGTCAGTATAAGGCAGTGCCTGTCAGTATAAGACAGTGTGTGTCAGTATAAGACAGTGAGTGTCAGTATAAGACAGTGTGTGTCAGTATAAGACAGTGCCTGTCAGTATAAGGCAGTGCCTGTCAGTATAAGGCAGTGCCTGTCAGTATAAGACAGTGTGTGTCAGTATAAGACAGTGTGTGTCAGTATAAGACAGTGTGTGTCAGTATAAGACAGTGTGTGTCAGTATAAGACAGTGAGTGTCAGTATAAGACAGTGTGTGTCAGTATAAGACAGTGTCTGTCAGTATAAGGCAGTGCCTGTCAGTATAAGACAGTGTGTGTCAGTATAAGACAGTGTGGGTCAGTATAAGACAGTGTGTGTCAGTATAAGACAGTGTGTGTCAGTATAAGACAGTGTCAGTCAATATAAGACAGTGTGTGTCAGTATAAGACAGTGTCTGTCAGTATAAGACAGTGTCTGTCAGTATAAGACAGTGTCAGTCAGTATAAGACAGTGTCAGTCAGTATAAGACAGTGTGTGTCAGTATAAGACAGTGTCTGTCAGTATAAGACAGTGTGCGTCAGTATAAGACAGTGTCTGTCAGTATAAGACAGTGTCTGTCAGTATAAGACAGTGTGTGTCAGTATAAGACAGTGTGGGTCAGTATAAGACAGTGCCTGTCAGTATAAGACAGTGTGTGTCAGTATAAGACAGTGTCAGTCAATATAAGACAGTGTGTGTCAGTATAAGACAGTGTCTGTCAGTATAAGACAGTGTCTGTCAGTATAAGACAGTGTCAGTCAGTATAAGACAGTGTCAGTCAGTATAAGACAGTGTGTGTCAGTATAAGACAGTGTCTGTCAGTATAAGACAGTGTGCGTCAGTATAAGACAGTGTCTGTCAGTATAAGACAGTGTCTGTCAGTATAAGACAGTGTCAGTCAGTATAAGGCAGTGTCAGTCAGTATAAGGCAGTGCCTGTCAGTATAAGACAGTGTCTGTCAGTATCAGGCAGTGCCTGTCAGTATAAGACAGTGCCTGTCAGTATAAGGCAGTGTGGGTCAGTATAAGACAGTGTCTGTCAGTATAAGACAGTGTCAGTCAGTATAAGACAGTGTCTGTCAGTATAAGACAGTGTGGGTCAGTATAAGACAGTGTGTGTCAGTATAAGACAGTGTCTGTCAGTATAAGACAGTGTCAGTCAGTATAAGACAGTGTGGGTCAGTATAAGACGGTGTGTGTCAGTATAAGACAGTGTGGGTCAGTATAAGACAGTGTGTGTCAGTATAAGACAGTGTCTGTCAGTATAAGACAGTGTCAGTCAGTATAAGACAGTGTGTGTCAGTATAAGACAGTGTGTGTCAGTAGAAGACAGTGTGTGTCAGTATAAGGCAGTGCCTGTCAGTATAAGACAGTGTGTGTCAGTATAAGACAGTGTGGGTCAGTATAAGACAGTGTGTGTCAGTATAAGACAGTGTCTATCAGTATAAGACAGTGTCAGTCAGTATAAGACAGTGTGGGTCAGTATAAGACAGTGTGTGTCAGTATAAGACAGTGTCAGTCAGTATAAGACAGTGTCAGTCAGTATAAGACAGTGTGGGTCAGTATAAGACAGTGTCTGTCAGTATAAGACAGTGTCTGTCAGTATAAGACAGTGTCAGTCAGTATAAGACAGTGTCTGTCAGTATAAGACAGTGTGGGTCAGTATAAGACAGTGTGTGTCAGTATAAGACAGTGTGGGTCGGTATAAGACAGTGTGGGTCGGTATAAGACAGTGTGTGTCAGTATAAGACAGTGTGTGTCAGTATAAGACAGTGTGTGTCAGTATAAGGCAGTGCCTGTCAGTATAAGACAGTGTGTGTCAGTATAAGACAGTGTGGGTCAGTATAAGACAGTGTCTGCCAGTATAAGGCAGTGCCTGTCAGTATAAGACAGTGTGTGTCAGTATAAGACAGTGTGGGTCGGTATAAGACAGTGTGTGTCAGGATAAGACAGTGTCTGTCAGTATAAGGCTGTGCCTGTCAGTATAAGACAGTGTGCGTCAGTATAAGACAGTGTGTGTCAGTATAAGACAGTGTGGGTCAGTATAAGACAGTGTCTGTCAGTATAAGGCTGTGCCTGTCAGTATAAGACAGTGTGTGTCAGTATAAGACAGTGTGGGTCAGTATAAGACAGTGTGGGTCAGTATAAGACTGTGCCTGTCAGTATAAGACAGTGTCTGTCAGTATAAGACGGTGTCTGTCAGTATAAGACAGTGTGGGTCAGGATAAGAGATTATTAGTCAGTATAAGACAGTGTCTGTCAGAGTAAGACAGTGTCTGTCAGAAAAAGACAGTGTGTGTCAGTATAAGACAGTGTGTGTCAGTATAAGACAGTGTGGGTCAGTATAAGTCAGTGTGGGTCAGTATAAGGCAGTGCCTGTCAGCATAAGACAGTGTGGGTCAGACTAAGAGATTATTAGTCAGTATAAGACAGTGTCTGTCAGTATAAGACAGTGTGTGTCAGTATAAGACAGTGTGTGTCAGTATAAGACAGTGTGTGTCAGTATAAGACAGTGTGTGTCAGTATAAGACAGTGTGGGTCAGTATAAGACAGTGTGTGTCAGTATAAGACAGTGTGGGTCAGTATAAGACAGTGTGTGTCAGTATAAGACACTGTGTGTCAGTATAAGACATTGTGTGTCAGTATAAGACAGTGTGTTTCAGTATAAGACAGTGTGTTTCAGTATAAGACAGTGTGGGTCAGTATAAGACAGTGTGTGTCAGTATAAGACAGTGTGTGTCAGTATAAGACAGTGTGTGTCAGTATAAGACAGTGTGGGTCAGTATAAGACAGTGTATGTCGGTATCAGACAGTGTCAGTCAGTATAAGACAGTGTGGGTCAGTATAAGACAGTGTGTGTCAGTATAAGACAGTGTGGGTCAGTATAAGACAGTGTGGGTCAGTATAAGACAGTGTGTGTCAGTATAAGACAGTGTGGGTCAGTATAAGACAGTGTGGGTCAGTATAAGACAGTGTGGGTCAGTATAAGACAGTGTGTGTCAGTATAAGACAGTGTGGGTCAGTATAAGACAGTGTGGGTCAGTATAAGACAGTGTCAGTCAGTATAAGACAGTGTGGGTCAGTATAAGACAGTGTGTGTCAGTATAAGACAGTGTGGGTCATTATAAGACAGTGTGGGTCAGTATAAGACAGTGTGGGTCAGTATAAGACAGTGTGTGTCAGTATAAGACAGTGTGTGTCAGTATAAGACAGTGTGGGTCAGTATAAGACAGTGTCAGTCAGTATAAGACAGTGTCTGTCAGTATAAGACAGTGTCTGTCAGTATAAGACAGTGTCTGTCAGTATAAGACAGTGTGTGTCAGTATGAGACAGTGTGTGTCAGTATAAGACTGTGTCAGTCAGTATAAGACAGTGTCTGTCAGTATAAGACAGTGTGTGTCAGTATAACACAGTGTCAGTCAGTATAAGACAGTGTCAGTCAGTATAAGACAGTGTGTGTCAGTGTCAGACAGTGTCTGTCAGTATAAGAGAGTGTGGTTCAGTATAACACAGTGTGTGTCCGTATAAGACAGTGTGTGTCAGTATAAGACAGTGTCTGTCAGTATAAGACAGTGTCTGTCCGTATAAGACAGTGTCTGTCTGTTTAAGACAGTGTGTGTCAGTATAAGACAGTGTGGGTCAGTATAAGACAGTGTGTGTCAGTATAAGACAGTGTCTATCAGTATAAGACAGTGTGGGTCAGTATAAGACAGTGTCTGCCATTATAAGACTGTGTCCGTCAGTATAAGACAGTGTCGGTCAGAAAAAGACAGTGTCTGTCAGTATAAGGCAGTGTGGGTCAGTATAAGACAGTGTCTGTCAGTATAAGACAGTGTCAGTCAGTATAAGACAGTGTGTGTCGGTATAAGACAGTGTGTGTCAGTATAAGACAGTGTGTGTCAGTATAAGACAGTGTGGGTCAGTATAAGACAGTGTGGGTCAGTATAAGACAGTGTGTGTCAGTATAAGACAGTGTCTATCAGTATAAGACAGTGTGGGTCAGTATAAGACAGTGTCTGTCAGTATAAGACAGTGTCTGTCAGTATAAGACAGTGTCAGTCAGTATAAGACATTGTCTGTCAGTATAAGACAGTGTGGGTCAGTATAAGACAGTGTGTGTCAGTATAAGACAGTGTGGGTCGGTATAAGACAGTGTGTGTCAGTATAAGACAGTGTGTGTCAGTATAAGACAGTGTCTGTCAGTATAAGACAGTGTGGGTCAGTATAAGACAGTGTCTGTCAGTATAAGACAGTGTCAGTCAGTATAAGACATTGTCTGTCAGTATAAGACAGTGTCTGTCAGTATAAGACAGTGTGTGTCAGTATAAGACAGTGTGGGTCGGTATAAGACAGTGTGTGTCAGTATAAGACAGTGTGGGTCGGTATAAGACAGTGTGTGTCAGTATAAGACAGTGTGGGTCAGTATAAGACAGTGTCTGTCAGTATAAGACAGTGTCAGTCAGGATAAGACATTGTCTGTCAGTATAAGACAGTGTCTGTCAGTATAAGGCAGTGCCTGTCAGTATAAGACAGTGTGTGTCAGTATAAGACAGTGAGTGTCAGTATAAGACAGTGTGTGTCAGTATAAGGCAGTGCCTGTCAGTATAAGACAGTGCGTGTCAGTATAAGACAGTGAGTGTCAGTATAAGACAGTGTGTGTCAGTAGAAGACAGTGTGTGTCAGTATAAGGCAGTGCCTTTCAGTATAAGACAGTGTGTGTCAGTATAAGACAGTGTGGGTCAGTATAAGGCTGTGCCTGTCAGTATAAGACAGTGTGTGTCAGTATAAGACAGTGTGTGTCAGTATAAGACAGTGTGTGTCAGTATAAGACAGTGTGTGTCAGTATAAGACAGTGTCTGTCAGTATAAGGCAGTGCCTGTCAGTATAAGACAGTGTGTGTCAGTATAAGACAGTGTGTGTCAGTATAAGACAGTGTGTGTCAGTATAAGACAGTGTCTGTCAGTATAAGACAGTGTCTGTCAGTATAAGACAGTGTGTGTCAGTATAAGACAGTGAGTGTCAGTATAAGACAGTGTGTGTCAGTATAAGACAGTGTCTGTCAGTATAAGGCAGTGCTTGTCAGTATAAGACAGTGTGTGTCAGTATAAGACAGTGTGGGTCAGTATAAGACAGTGTGGGTCAGTATAAGACAGTGTCAGTCAGTATAAGACAGTGTGGGTCAGTATAAGACAGTGTGTGTCAGTATAAGACAGTGTGTGTCAGTATAAGACAGTGTGTGTCAGTATAAGACAGTGTGGGTCAGTATAAGACAGTGTCAGTCAGTATAAGACAGTGTCTGTCAGTATAAGACAGTGTCTGTCAATATAAGACAGTGTGTGTCAGTATGAGACAGTGTGTGTCAGTATAAGACTGTGTCAGTCAGTATAAGACAGTGTCTGTCAGTATAAGACAGTGTGTGTCAGTATAACACAGTGTCAGTCAGTATAAGACAGTGTCAGTCAGTATAAGACAGTGTGTGTCAGTGTCAGACAGTGTCTGTCAGTATAAGAGAGTGTGGTTCAGTATAACACAGTGTGTGTCCGTATAAGACAGTGTGTGTCAGTATAAGACAGTGTCTGTCAGTATAAGACAGTGTCTGTCCGTATAAGACAGTGTCTGTCTGTTTAAGACAGTGTGTGTCAGTATAAGACAGTGTGGGTCAGTATAAGACAGTGTGTGTCAGTATAAGACAGTGTCTATCAGTATAAGACAGTGTGGGTCAGTATAAGACAGTGTCTGCCATTATAAGACTGTGTCCGTCAGTATAAGACAGTGTGGGTCAGTATAAGACAGTGTCTGTCAGTATAAGACAGTGTCAGTCAGTATAAGACAGTGTGTGTCGGTATAAGACAGTGTGTGTCAGTATAAGACAGTGTGTGTCAGTATAAGACAGTGTGGGTCAGTATAAGACAGTGTGGGTCAGTATAAGACAGTGTGTGTCAGTATAAGACAGTGTCTATCAGTATAAGACAGTGTGGGTCAGTATAAGACAGTGTCTGTCAGTATAAGACAGTGTCTGTCAGTATAAGACAGTGTCAGTCAGTATAAGACATTGTCTGTCAGTATAAGACAGTGTGGGTCAGTATAAGACAGTGTGTGTCAGTATAAGACAGTGTGTGTCAGTATAAGACAGTGTGGGTCGGTATAAGACAGTGTGTGTCAGTATAAGACAGTGTGTGTCAGTATAAGACAGTGTCTGTCAGTATAAGACAGTGTGGGTCAGTATAAGACAGTGTCTGTCAGTATAAGACAGTGTCAGTCAGTATAAGACATTGTCTGTCAGTATAAGACAGTGTCTGTCAGTATAAGGCAGTGCCTGTCAGTATAAGACAGTGTGTGTCAGTATAAGACAGTGTGGGTCGGTATAAGACAGTGTGTGTCAGTATAAGACAGTGTGGGTCGGTATAAGACAGTGTGTGTCAGTATAAGACAGTGTGGGTCAGTATAAGACAGTGTCTGTCAGTATAAGACAGTGTCAGTCAGTATAAGACATTGTCTGTCAGTATAAGACAGTGTCTGTCAGTATAAGGCAGTGCCTGTCAGTATAAGACAGTGTGTGTCAGTATAAGACAGTGAGTGTCAGTATAAGACAGTGTGTGTCAGTATAAGGCAGTGCCTGTCAGTATAAGACAGTGCGTGTCAGTATAAGACAGTGAGTGTCAGTATAAGACAGTGTGTGTCAGTAGAAGACAGTGTGTGTCAGTATAAGGCAGTGCCTTTCAGTATAAGACAGTGTGTGTCAGTATAAGACAGTGTGGGTCAGTATAAGACATTGTCTGTCAGTATAAGGCAGTGCCTGTCAGTATAAGACAGTGTGTGTCAGTATAAGACAGTGAGTGTCAGTATAAGACAGTGTGTGTCAGTATAAGACAGTGTCTGTCAGTATAAGGCAGTGCCTGTCAGTATAAGACAGTGTGTGTCAGTATAAGACAGTGTGTGTCAGTATAAGACAGTGTGTGTCAGTATAAGACAGTGTCTGTCAGTATAAGACAGTGTCTGTCAGTATAAGACAGTGTGTGTCAGTATAAGACAGTGAGTGTCAGTATAAGACAGTGTGTGTCAGTATAAGACAGTGTCTGTCAGTATAAGGCAGTGCCTGTCAGTATAAGACAGTGTGTGTCAGTATAAGACAGTGTGGGTCAGTATAAGACAGTGTGTGTCAGTATAAGACAGTGTGTGTCAGTATAAGACAGTGTCAGTCAATATAAGACAGTGTGTGTCAGTATAAGACAGTGTCTGTCAGTATAAGACAGTGTCTGTCAGTATAAGACAGTGTCAGTCAGTATAAGACAGTGTCTGTCAGTATAAGACAGTGTCTGTCAGTATAAGACAGTGTGCGTCAGTATAAGACAGTGTCTGTCAGTATAAGACAGTGTCTGTCAGTATAAGACAGTGTCAGTCAGTATAAGGCAGTGTCAGTCAGTATAAGGCAGTGCCTGTCAGTATAAGACAGTGTCTGTCAGTATAAGGCAGTGCCTGTCAGTATAAGGCAGTGTGGGTCAGTATAAGACAGTGTCTGTCAGTATAAGACAGTGTCAGTCAGTATAAGACAGTGTCTGTCAGTATAAGGCAGTGCCTGTCAGTATAAGGCAGTGTGGGTCAGTATAAGACAGTGTCAGTCAGTATAAGACAGTGTCTGTCAGTATAAGACAGTGTGTGTCAGTATAAGACAGTGTGTGTCAGTATAAGACTGTGTCAGTCAGTATAAGACAGTGTCTGTCAGTATAAGACAGTGTCTGTCAGTATAAGACAGTGTGTGTCAGTATGAGACAGTGTGTGTCAGTATAAGACTGTGTCAGTCAGTATAAGACAGTGTCTGTCAGTATAAGACAGTGTGTGTCAGTATAACACAGTGTCAGTCAGTATAAGACAGTGTCAGTCAGTATAAGACAGTGTGTGTCAGTGTCAGACAGTGTCTGTCAGTATAAGAGAGTGTGGTTCAGTATAACACAGTGTGTGTCCGTATAAGACAGTGTGTGTCAGTATAAGACAGTGTCTGTCAGTATAAGACAGTGTCTGTCCGTATAAGACAGTGTCTGTCTGTTTAAGACAGTGTGTGTCAGTATAAGACAGTGTGGGTCAGTATAAGACAGTGTGTGTCAGTATAAGACAGTGTCTATCAGTATAAGACAGTGTGGGTCAGTATAAGACAGTGTGTGTCAGTATAAGACTGTGTCAGTCAGTATAAGACAGTGTCTGTCAGTATAAGACAGTGTGTGTCAGTATAACACAGTGTCAGTCAGTATAAGACAGTGTCAGTCAGTATAAGACAGTGCGTGTCAGTGTCAGACAGTGTCTGTCAGTATAAGAGAGTGTGGTTCAGTATAACACAGTGTGTGTCCGTATAAGACAGTGTGTGTCAGTATAAGACAGTGTCTGTCAGTATAAGACAGTGTCTGTCCGTATAAGACAGTGTCTGTCTGTTTAAGACAGTGTGTGTCAGTATAAGACAGTGTGGGTCAGTATAAGACAGTGTGTGTCAGTATAAGACAGTGTCTATCAGTATAAGACTGTGTCCGTCAGTATAAGACAGTGTCGGTCAGAAAAAGACAGTGCCTGTCAGTATAAGGCAGTGTGGGTCAGTATAAGACAGTGTCTGTCAGTATAAGACAGTGTCAGTCAGTATAAGACAGTGTGTGTCGGTATAAGACAGTGTGTGTCAGTATAAGACAGTGTGTGTCAGTATAAGACAGTGTGGGTCAGTATAAGACAGTGTGGGTCAGTATAAGACAGTGTGTGTCAGTATAAGACAGTGTCTATCAGTATAAGACAGTGTGGGTCAGTATAAGACAGTGTCTGTCAGTATAAGACAGTGTCTGTCAGTATAAGACAGTGTCAGTCAGTATAAGACATTGTCTGTCAGTATAAGACAGTGTGGGTCAGTATAAGACAGTGTGTGTCAGTATAAGACAGTGTGTGTCAGTATAAGACAGTGTGGGTCGGTATAAGACAGTGTGTGTCAGTATAAGACAGTGTGTGTCAGTATAAGACAGTGTCTGTCAGTATAAGACAGTGTGGGTCAGTATAAGACAGTGTCTGTCAGTATAAGACAGTGTCAGTCAGTATAAGACATTGTCTGTCAGTATAAGACAGTGTCTGTCAGTATAAGGCAGTGCCTGTCAGTATAAGACAGTGTGTGTCAGTATAAGACAGTGTGGGTCGGTATAAGACAGTGTGTGTCAGTCTAAGACAGTGTGGGTCGGTATAAGACAGTGTGTGTCAGTATAAGACAGTGTGGGTCAGTATAAGACAGTGTCTGTCAGTATAAGACAGTGTCAGTCAGTATAAGACAGTGTCTGTCAGTATAAGGCAGTGCCTGTCAGTATAAGACAGTGTGTGTCAGTATAAGACAGTGAGTGTCAGTATAAGACAGTGTGTGTCAGTATAAGACAGTGTGTGTCAGTATAAGGCAGTGCCTGTCAGTATAAGACAGTGTGTGTCAGTATAAGACAGTGAGTGTCAGTATAAGACAGTGTGTGTCAGTAGAAGACAGTGTGTGTCAGTATAAGGCAGTGCCTGTCAGTATAAGACAGTGTGTGTCAGTATAAGACAGTGTGGGTCAGTATAAGACAGTGTCTGTCAGTATAAGGCAGTGCCTGTCAGTATAAGACAGTGTGTGTCAGTATAAGACAGTGAGTGTCAGTATAAGACAGTGTGTGTCAGTATAAGACAGTGCCTGTCAGTATAAGGCAGTGCCTGTCAGTATAAGACAGTGTGTGTCAGTATAAGACAGTGTGTGTCAGTATAAGACAGTGTGTGTCAGTATAAGACAGTGTCTGTCAGTATAAGACAGTGTGTGTCAGTATAAGACAGTGAGTGTCAGTATAAGACAGTGTGTGTCAGTATAAGACAGTGTCTGTCAGTATAAGGCAGTGCCTGTCAGTATAAGACAGTGTGGGTCAGTATAAGACAGTGTGTGTCAGTATAAGACAGTGTGTGTCAGTATAAGACAGTGTCAGTCAATATAAGACAGTGTGTGTCAGTATAAGACAGTGTCTGTCAGTATAAGACAGTGTCAGTCAGTATAAGGCAGTGTCAGTCAGTATAAGACAGTGTGTGTCAGTATAAGACAGTGTCTGTCAGTATAAGACAGTGTCAGTCAGTATAAGGCAGTGTCAGTCAGTATAAGGCAGTGCCTGTCAGTATAAGACAGTGTCTGTCAGTATAAGGCAGTGCCTGTCAGTATAAGACAGTGCCTGTCAGTATAAGGCAGTGTGGGTCAGTATAAGACAGTGTCTGTCAGTATAAGACAGTGTCAGTCAGTATAAGACAGTGTCTGTCAGTATAAGACAGTGTGGGTCAGTATAAGACAGTGTGTGTCAGTATAAGACAGTGTCTGTCAGTATAAGACAGTGTCAGTCAGTATAAGACAGTGTGGGTCAGTATAAGATGGTGTGTGTCAGTATAAGACAGTGTGGGTCAGTATAAGACAGTGTGTGTCAGTATAAGACAGTGTCTGTCAGTATAAGACAGTGTCAGTCAGTATAAGACAGTGTGTGTCAGTATAAGACAGTGTGTGTCAGTAGAAGACAGTGTGTGTCAGTATAAGGCAGTGCCTGTCAGTATAAGACAGTGTGTGTCAGTATAAGACAGTGTGGGTCAGTATAAGACAGTGTGTGTCAGTATAAGACAGTGTCTATCAGTATAAGACAGTGTCAGTCAGTATAAGACAGTGTGGGTCAGTATAAGACAGTGTGTGTCAGTATAAGACAGTGTCAGTCAGTATAAGACAGTGTCAGTCAGTATAAGACAGTGTGGGTCAGTATAAGACAGTGTCTGTCAGTATAAGACAGTGTCTGTCAGTATAAGACAGTGTCAGTCAGTATAAGACAGTGTCTGTCAGTATAAGACAGTGTGGGTCAGTATAAGACAGTGTGTGTCAGTATAAGACAGTGTGGGTCGGTATAAGACAGTGTGGGTCGGTATAAGACAGTGTGTGTCAGTATAAGACAGTGTGTGTCAGTATAAGGCAGTGCCTGTCAGTATAAGACAGTGTGTGTCAGTATAAGACAGTGTGGGTCAGTATAAGACAGTGTCTGCCAGTATAAGGCAGTGCCTGTCAGTATAAGACAGTGTGTGTCAGTATAAGACAGTGTGGGTCGGTATAAGACAGTGTGTGTCAGGATAAGACAGTGTGGGTCGGTATAAGACAGTGTGGGTCGGTATAAGACAGTGTGTGTCAGTATAAGACAGTGTGTGTCAGTATAAGACAGTGTGTGTCAGTATAAGGCAGTGCCTGTCAGTATAAGACAGTGTGTGTCAGTATAAGACAGTGTGGGTCAGTATAAGACAGTGTCTGCCAGTATAAGGCAGTGCCTGTCAGTATAAGACAGTGTGTGTCAGTATAAGACAGTGTGTGTCAGTATAAGACAGTGTGGGTCGGTATAAGACAGTGTGTGTCAGGATAAGACAGTGTCTGTCAGTATAAGGCTGTGCCTGTCAGTATAAGACAGTGTGCGTCAGTATAAGACAGTGTGTGTCAGTATAAGACAGTGTGGGTCAGTATAAGACAGTGTCTGTCAGTATAAGGCTGTGCCTGTCAGTATAAGACAGTGTGTGTCAGTATAAGACAGTGTGTGTCAGTATAAGACAGTGTGGGTCAGTATAAGACTGTGCCTGTCAGTATAAGACAGTGTCTGTCAGTATAAGACAGTGTCTGTCAGTATAAGACAGTGTGGGTCAGGATAAGAGATTATTAGTCAGTATAAGACAGTGTCTGTCAGAGTAAGACAGTGTCTGTCAGAAAAAGACAGTGTGTGTCAGTATAAGACAGTGTGTGTCAGTATAAGACAGTGTGGGTCAGTATAAGTCAGTGTGGGTCAGTATAAGGCAGTGCCTGTCAGCATAAGACAGTGTGGGTCAGACTAAGAGATTATTAGTCAGTATAAGACAGTGTCTGTCAGTATAAGACAGTGTGTGTCAGTATAAGACAGTGTGTGTCAGTATAAGACAGTGTGTGTCAGTATAAGACAGTGTGTGTCAGTATAAGACAGTGTGGGTCAGTATAAGACAGTGTGTTTCAGTATAAGACAGTGTGTTTCAGTATAAGACAGTGTGGGTCAGTATAAGACAGTGTGTGTCAGTATAAGACAGTGTGTGTCAGTATAAGACAGTGTGGGTCAGTATAAGACAGTGTATGTCGGTATCAGACAGTGTCAGTCAGTATAAGACAGTGTGGGTCAGTATAAGACAGTGTGTGTCAGTATAAGACAGTGTGTGTCAGTATAAGACAGTGTGGGTCAGTATAAGACAGTGTGGGTCAGTATAAGAC
This sequence comes from Scyliorhinus torazame, assembly GCF_047496885.1. Classification (NCBI taxonomy): domain Eukaryota; kingdom Metazoa; phylum Chordata; class Chondrichthyes; order Carcharhiniformes; family Scyliorhinidae; genus Scyliorhinus; species Scyliorhinus torazame. The sequence continues at coordinate 358,418,766 of NC_092709.1, read as the reverse complement.
AGTGTGTGTCAGTATAAGACAGTGTGGGTCAGTATAAGACAGTGTGGGTCAGTATAAGACAGTGTCAGTCAGTATAAGACAGTGTGGGTCAGTATAAGACAGTGTGTGTCAGTATAAGACAGTGTGTGTCAGTATAAGACAGTGTGGGTCAGTATAAGACAGTGTATGTCGGTATCAGACAGTGTCAGTCAGTATAAGACAGTGTGGGTCAGTATAAGACAGTGTGTGTCAGTATAAGACAGTGTGTGTCAGTATAAGACAGTGTGGGTCAGTATAAGACAGTGTGGGTCAGTATAAGACAGTGTGTGTCAGTATAAGACAGTGTGTGTCAGTATAAGACAGTGTGTGTCAGTATAAGACAGTGTGGGTCAGTATAAGACAGTGTATGTCGGTATCAGACAGTGTCAGTCAGTATAAGACAGTGTGGGTCAGTATAAGACAGTGTGTGTCAGTATAAGACAGTGTGTGTCAGTATAAGACAGTGTGGGTCAGTATAAGACAGTGTGGGTCAGTATAAGACAGTGTTTGTCAGTATAAGACAGTGTGGGTCAGTATAAGACAGTGTGGGTCAGTATAAGACAGTGTCAGTCAGTATAAGACAGTGTGGGTCAGTATAAGACAGTGTGTGTCAGTATAAGACAGTGTGGGTCAGTATAAGACAGTGTGGGTCAGTATAAGACAGTGTGTGTCAGTATAAGACAGTGTGGGTCAGTATAAGACAGTGTGGGTCAGTATAAGACAGTGTCAGTCAGTATAAGACAGTGTCTGTCAGTATAAGACAGTGTCTGTCAGTATAAGACAGTGTCTGTCAGTATAAGACAGTGTGTGTCAGTATGAGACAGTGTGTGTCAGTATAAGACTGTGTCAGTCAGTATAAGACAGTGTCTGTCAGTATAAGACAGTGTGTGTCAGTATAACACAGTGTCAGTCAGTATAAGACAGTGTCAGTCAGTATAAGACAGTGTGTGTCAGTGTCAGACAGTGTCTGTCAGTATAAGAGAGTGTGGTTCAGTATAACACAGTGTGTGTCCGTATAAGACAGTCTGTGTCAGTATAAGACAGTGTCTGTCAGTATAAGACAGTGTCTGTCTGTTTAAGACAGTGTGTGTCAGTATAAGACAGTGTGGGTCAGTATAAGACAGTGTGTGTCAGTATAAGACAGTGTCTATCAGTATAAGACAGTGTGGGTCAGTATAAGACAGTGTCTGCCATTATAAGACTGTGTCCGTCAGTATAAGACAGTGTCGGTCAGAAAAAGACAGTGCCTGTCAGTATAAGGCAGTGTGGGTCAGTATAAGACAGTGTCTGTCAGTATAAGACAGTGTCAGTCAGTATAAGACAGTGTGTGTCGGTATAAGACAGTGTGTGTCAGTATAAGACAGTGTGGGTCAGTATAAGACAGTGTGGGTCAGTATAAGACAGTGTGGGTCAGTATAAGACAGTGTGTGTCAGTATAAGACAGTGTCTATCAGTATAAGACAGTGTGGGTCAGTATAAGACAGTGTCTGTCAGTATAAGACAGTGTCTGTCAGTATAAGACAGTGTCAGTCAGTATAAGACATTGTCTGTCAGTATAAGACAGTGTGGGTCAGTATAAGACAGTGTGTGTCAGTATAAGACAGTGTGGGTCGGTATAAGACAGTGTGTGTCAGTATAAGACAGTGTGTGTCAGTATAAGACAGTGTCTGTCAGTATAAGACAGTGTGGGTCAGTATAAGACAGTGTCTGTCAGTATAAGACAGTGTCAGTCAGTATAAGACATTGTCTGTCAGTATAAGACAGTGCCTGTCAGTATAAGGCAGTGCCTGTCAGTATAAGACAGTGTGTGTCAGTATAAGACAGTGTGGGTCGGTATAAGACAGTGTGTGTCAGTATAAGACAGTGTGGGTCGGTATAAGACAGTGTGTGTCAGTATAAGACAGTGTGGGTCAGTATAAGACAGTGTCTGTCAGTATAAGACAGTGTCAGTCAGTATAAGACATTGTCTGTCAGTATAAGACAGTGCGTGTCAGTATAAGACAGTGAGTGTCAGTATAAGACAGTGTGTGTCAGTAGAAGACAGTGTGTGTCAGTATAAGGCAGTGCCTGTCAGTATAAGACAGTGTGTGTCAGTATAAGACAGTGTGGGTCAGTATAAGACAGTGTCTGTCAGTATAAGGCAGTGCCTGTCAGTATAAGACAGTGCGTGTCAGTATAAGACAGTGAGTGTCAGTATAAGACAGTGTGTGTCAGTATAAGACAGTGTCTGTCAGTATAAGACAGTGCGTGTCAGTATAAGACAGTGTGTGTCAGTATAAGACAGTGTGTGTCAGTATAAGACAGTGTGTGTCAGTATAAGACAGTGTCTGTCAGTATAAGACAGTGTCTGTCAGTATAAGACAGTGTGTGTCAGTATAAGACAGTGAGTGTCAGTATAAGACAGTGTGTGTCAGTATAAGACAGTGTCTGTCAGTATAAGGCAGTGCCTGTCAGTATAAGACAGTGTGTGTCAGTATAAGACAGTGTGGGTCAGTATAAGACAGTGTGGGTCAGTATAAGACAGTGTGTGTCAGTATAAGACAGTGTCAGTCAATATAAGACAGTGTGTGTCAGTATAAGACAGTGTCTGTCAGTATAAGACAGTGTCTGTCAGTATAAGACAGTGTGCGTCAGTATAAGACAGTGTCTGTCAGTATAAGGCAGTGCCTGTCAGTATAAGACAGTGTGTGTCAGTATAAGACAGTGTGTGTCAGTATAAGACAGTGTGTGTCAGTATAAGACAGTGTCTGTCAGTATAAGACAGTGTCTGTCAGTATAAGACAGTGTGTGTCAGTATAAGACAGTGAGTGTCAGTATAAGACAGTGTGTGTCAGTATAAGACAGTGTCTGTCAGTATAAGGCAGTGCCTGTCAGTATAAGACAGTGTGTGTCAGTATAAGACAGTGTGGGTCAGTATAAGACAGTGTGGGTCAGTATAAGACAGTGTGTGTCAGTATAAGACAGTGTCAGTCAATATAAGACAGTGTGTGTCAGTATAAGACAGTGTCTGTCAGTATAAGACAGTGTCTGTCAGTATAAGACAGTGTCAGTCAGTATAAGACAGTGTCTGTCAGTATAAGACAGTGTCTGTCAGTATAAGACAGTGTGCGTCAGTATAAGACAGTGTCTGTCAGTATAAGACAGTGTCTGTCAGTATAAGACAGTGTCAGTCAGTATAAGGCAGTGTCAGTCAGTATAAGGCAGTGCCTGTCAGTATAAGACAGTGTCTGTCAGTATAAGGCAGTGCCTGTCAGTATAAGACAGTGCCTGTCAGTATAAGGCAGTGTGGGTCAGTATAAGACAGTGTCTGTCAGTATAAGACAGTGTCAGTCAGTATAAGACAGTGTCTGTCAGTATAAGACAGTGTGGGTCAGTATAAGACAGTGTGTGTCAGTATAAGACAGTGTCTGTCAGTATAAGACAGTGTCAGTCAGTATAAGACAGTGTGGGTCAGTATAAGACGGTGTGTGTCAGTATAAGACAGTGTGGGTCAGTATAAGACAGTGTGTGTCAGTATAAGACAGTGTCTGTCAGTATAAGACAGTGTCAGTCAGTATAAGACAGTGTGTGTCAGTATAAGACAGTGTGTGTCAGTAGAAGACAGTGTGTGTCAGTATAAGGCAGTGCCTGTCAGTATAAGACAGTGTGTGTCAGTATAAGACAGTGTGGGTCAGTATAAGACAGTGTGTGTCAGTATAAGACAGTGTCTATCAGTATAAGACAGTGTCAGTCAGTATAAGACAGTGTGGGTCAGTATAAGACAGTGTGTGTCAGTATAAGACAGTGTCAGTCAGTATAAGACAGTGTCAGTCAGTATAAGACAGTGTGGGTCAGTATAAGACAGTGTCTGGCAGTATAAGACAGTGTCTGTCAGTATAAGACAGTGTCAGTCAGTATAAGACAGTGTCTGTCAGTATAAGACAGTGTGTGTCAGTATAAGGCAGTGCCTGTCAGTATAAGACAGTGTGTGTCAGTATAAGACAGTGTGGGTCAGTATAAGACAGTGTCTGCCAGTATAAGGCAGTGCCTGTCAGTATAAGACAGTGTGTGTCAGTATAAGACACTGTGGGTCGGTATAAGACAGTGTGTGTCAGGATAAGACAGTGTCTGTCAGTATAAGGCTGTGCCTGTCAGTATAAGACAGTGTGTGTCAGTATAAGACAGTGTGTGTCAGTATAAGACAGTGTGTGTCATTATAAGACAGTGTGGGTCAGTATAAGACAGTGTCTGTCAGTATAAGGCTGTGCCTGTCAGTATATGACAGTGTGTGTCAGTATAAGACAGTGTGTGTCAGTATAAGACAGTGTGGGTCAGTATAAGACTGTGCCTGTCAGTATAAGACAGTGTCTGTCAGTATAAGACAGTGTCTGTCAGTATAAGACAGTGTGGGTCAGGATAAGAGATTATTAGTCAGTATAAGACAGTGTCTGTCAGAGTAAGACAGTGTCTGTCAGAAAAAGACAGTGTCTGTCAGTATAAGACAGTGTGTGTCAGTATAAGACAGTGTGTGTCAGCATAAGACAGTGTGGGTCAGACTAAGAGATTATTAGTCAGTATAAGACAGTGTCTGTCAGTATAAGACAGTGTGTGTCAGTATAAGACAGTGTGTGTCAGTATAAGACAGTGTGTGTCAGTATAAGACAGTGTGGGTCAGTATAAGACAGTGTGTGTCAGTATAAGACAGTGTGGGTCAGTATAAGACAGTGTGTGTCAGTATAAGACACTGTGTGTCAGTATAAGACATTGTGTGTCAGTATAAGACAGTGTGTTTCAGTATAAGACAGTGTGTTTCAGTATAAGACAGTGTGGGTCAGTATAAGACAGTGTGTGTCAGTATAAGACAGTGTGTGTCAGTATAAGACAGTGTGGGTCAGTATAAGACAGTGTATGTCGGTATCAGACAGTGTCAGTCAGTATAAGACAGTGTGGGTCAGTATAAGACAGTGTGTGTCAGTATAAGACAGTGTGTGTCAGTATAAGACAGTGTGGGTCAGTATAAGACAGTGTGTGTCAGTATAAGACAGTGTGGGTCAGTATAAGACAGTGTGGGTCAGTATAAGACAGTGTCAGTCAGTATAAGACAGTGTGGGTCAGTATAAGACAGTGTGTGTCAGTATAAGACATTGTGGGTCAGTATAAGACAGTGTGGGTCAGTATAAGACAGTGTGGGTCTGTATAAGACAGTGTCAGTCAGTATAAGACAGTGTGGGTCAGTATAAGACAGTGTGTGTCAGTATAAGACAGTGTGGGTCAGTATAAGACAGTGTGGGTCAGTATAAGACAGTGTGTGTCAGTATAAGACAGTGTGGGTCAGTATAAGACAGTGTCTGTCAGAGTAAGACAGTGTCTGTCAGTATAAGGCAGTGTGGGTCAGGATAAGAGATTATTAGTCAGTATAAGACAGTGTCTGTCAGTATAAGACAGCGTGGGTCAGTATAAGACAGTGTGTGTCAGTATAAGACAGTGTGTGTCAGTATAAGACAGTGTTTGTCAGTATTAGACAGTGTGTGTCAGTATAAGACAGTGTGTGTCAGTATAAGACAGTGTGGGTCAGTATAAGACAGTGTCAGTCAGTATAAGACAGTGTCTGTCAGTATAAGACAGTGTGTGTCTGTATAAGACAGTGTGTGTCAGTATAAGACAGTGTCAGTCAGTATAAGACAGTGTGCGTCAGTATAAGACAGTGTGCGTCAGTATAAGACAGTGTCTGTCAGAGTAAGACAGTGTCTGTCAGAATAAGACAGTGACTGTCAGTATAAGACAGCGTCGGTCAGTACAAGACAGTGTCTGTCAGGATAAGACAGCGCCTGTCAGCATAAGACAGTGTATGTCAGAAGAAGATATTGTTCCTTCAATATACGTAACCTCCCGTACATAAAAGCACAACATTCCAAAACCATTTGACACTTTTTCATGTTAAATTATTGGTTCTATTAACTTTAATATAATTGATTTCAGCTGATTAATTTTACGGAGCTTGGTAACAGAGAGTTCAAACCTTTTGCCGTTGTTGTTGCTTCGGTATTTGCAACTATCGTTGTCATGGTCGCTTTAGCTGTTGAATGAAAAAAGAAAAATGAAGTGAGATTCTGTGCTCATGAAGAGGCCAACTCGCGGGTTTAGAAATCAGGCTGAGATCAGCGTCAGAATGATGTCTATCAGTGTGATTCGGTATCAGTAATTGTCTGTCCGTATGACTGTTTCAGAGCCAGTATCATTCAGTGTCTGCAAATATCACTCACTGACAGTCAGTGTCGGACAGTATAAGACTGTCAGTCAGAATAAGACAATGTTCATCAGTATCAGACAGTGACTGTCAGTATAAGACAGTGCGTGTCAGTATAAGACAGTGCGTGTCAGTATAAGACAGTGCGGGTCAGTATAAGACAGTGCGGGTCAGTATAAGACAGTGTGGGTCAGTATAAGACAGTGTGGGTCAGTATAAGACAGTGTGTGTCAGTATAAGACAGTGTGGGTCAGTATAAGACAGTGTGGGTCAGTATAAGACAGTGTGTGTCAGTATAAGACAGTGTGTGTCAGTATAAGACAGTGTGGGTCAGTATAAGACAGTGTGTGTCAGTATAAGACAGTGTCAGTCAGTATAAGACAGTGTCAGTCAGTATAAGACAGTGTGTGTCAGTATAAGACAGTGTGGGTCAGTATAAGACAGTGTCAGTCAGTATAAGACAATGTGCGTCAGTATAAGACAGTGTGCGTCAGTATAAGACAGTGTCTGTCAGAGTAATACAGTGTCTGTCAGTATCAGACAGTGACTGTCAGTATAAGACAGCGTCGGTCAGTACAAGTCAGTGTCAGTCAGTATAAGACAGTGTCTGTCAGTGTAAGACAGTGTCTGTCAGTGTAAGACATTGTCAGTCAGTATAAGACAGTGTGGGCCAGAATAAGACAGTGTGGTTCAGTATCAGAAATTATCGGTCAGCATAAGAAAGTGTCTGGCAGTATAATACAGTGTTTGTCAGTATAAGACAGTGTGGGTCATTATCAGACAGTGTGGGTCAGTATAAGACAGTGTGGGTCAGTATAAGACAGTGTGGGTCAGTATAAGACAGTGTCTGTCAGTATAAGACAGTGTGGGTCAGTATCAGACAGTGTGGGTCAGTATAAGACAGTGTGGGTCAGTATAAGACAGTGTCTGTCAGTATCAGACAGTGTGTGGCAGTATCAGACAATGTGTGTCAGTATCAGACAATGTGTGTCAGTATCAGAGAGTGTCTGTCAGTTTGCGACAGTGTCTGTCAGTATAAGACAGTGTCTGTCAGTATAACACAGTGTCTGTCAGTATAAGACAGTGTGGGTCAGTATAAGACATTGTCAATCAGTATAAGACAGTGTCTGTCAGTATAAGACAGGGTCTGTCAGTATAAGACAGGGTCTGTCAGTATAAGACAGCGCCTGTCAGCATAAGACCGTGTCTGTCAGTGTAAGACAGTGTCAGTCTGTCTAAGACAGTGTCTGTCAGTATAGGACAGTGTCTGTCAGTATAGGACTGTGTCAGTCAGTATAAGACAGGGTCTGTCAGTATAAGACAGTGTCTGTCAGTATAGGACTGTGTCTGTCAGTATAAGACAGGGTCTGTCAGTATAGGACAGTGTCTGTCAGTATAGGACAGTGTCTGTCAGTATAAGACAGTGTCAGTCTGTATAAGACAGTGTCTGTCAGCATATGACAGCGTCTGTCAGCATAAGACCGTGTCTGTCAGTACAAGACAGTGTCAGTCTGTATAAGACAGCGCCTGTCAGCATAAGACAGTGTATGTCAGTAGACGATATTGTTCCTTCAATATACGTAACCTCCCGTACATAAAAGCACAACATTCCAAAACCGTTTGACACTTTTTCATTTTAAAATTATTGGTTCTATTATCTTTTATATAATTGATTTCAGCTGATTAATTTTACGGAGCTTGGTAACAGAGTTCAAACCTTTTGCCGTTGTTGTTGCTTCGGTATTTGCAACTATCGTTGTCATGGTCGCTTTAGCTGTTGAATGAAAAGAGAAAAATGAAGTGAGATTCTGTGCTCATGAAGAGGCCAACTCGCGGGTTTAGAAATCAGGCTGGGATCAGCGTCAGAATGATGTCTATCAGTGTGATTCGGTATCAGTAATTGTCTGTCCGTATCACTGTTTCAGAGCCAGTATCATTCAGTGTCTGCAACTATCACTCACTGACGGTCAGTGTCGGACAGTATAAGACTGTCAGTCAGAATAAGATAATGTCAATCAGTATCAGACTGTGTCTGTCAGTATAAGACGTTGTCTGTCAGTATAAGACAGTGTGTGTCAGTACAAGACAGTATGGGTCAGTAGAAGACAACGTCGGTCAATAAAAGACAGTGTGGTCAGGATCAGACAGTGTGGGTCAGTATAATACAGTGTCTGTCAGTATCAGACAGTGTGGGTCAGTATCAGACAGTGTGTGGCAGTATCAGACAATGTGTGTCAGTATCAGACAGTGTTTGTCAGTATAAGACAGTGTCTGTCAGTATAGACAGTGTGGGTCAGTATAAGCGTGTGTGGGTCAGTATAAGACAGTGTCAGTCAGTATCAGACAGTGTAGGTCAGTATAAGACATTGTCTGTCAATATAAGACAGTGTCTGTCAGTATAAGACAGTGTGGGTCAGTTTCCGACCGTGTCTGTCAGTATAAGACAGTGTCAATCAGTATAAGACAGTGTCTGTCAGTATCAGACAGTGTATGTCAGTATAATACAGTGTCTGTCAGTATGAGACAGTGTCAGTCAGTATAAGACATTGTCTGTCAGTGTCAGACAGTGTCTGTCTGTATAAGACAGTATCTGTCAGTATCAGACAGTGTCAGTCAGTATCAGACAGTGTCAGTCAGTGTCTGTCAGTATCAGACAGTGTATGTCAGTATCAGACAGTGTATGTCAGTATAAGACAGCGTTGGTCAGTCTCAGACAGTGTCTGTCAGTATGAGACAGTGTGGGTCAGTATAAGACAGTGTCTGTCAGTATCAGACAATGTGTGTCAGTATCAGACAATGTGTGTCAGTATCAGAGAGTGTCTGTCAGTTTTCGACAGTGTCTGTCAGTATAAAACAGTGTCTGTCAGTATCAGACATTGTCTGTCAGTGTCAGACAGTGTCTGTCTGTATAAGACAGTATCTGTCAGTATCAGACAGTGTCAGTCAGTATCAGACAGTGTCAGTCAGTGTCTGTCAGTATCAGACTGTATAAGACAGTGTCTGTCAGCATAAGACCGTGTCTGTCAGTATCAGACAGTGTCAGTCTGTATAAAACAGTGTCTGTCAGCATAAGACAGTGTCTGTCAGTATAAGACCGTGTCTTTCAGTATCAGACAGTGTCAGTCTGTATAAGACAGTGTCTGTCAGCATAAGACAGCGTATGTCAGTGGACGATATTGTTCCTTCAATATACGTAACCTCCCGTACATAAAAGCACAACATTCCAAAACCGTTTGACACTTTTTCATTTTAAAATTATTGGTTCTATTATCTTTTATATCATTGATTTCAGCTGATTAATTTTACGGAGCTTGGTAACAGAGAGTTCAAACCTTTTGCCGTTGTTGTAGCTTCGGTATTTGCAACTATCGTTGTCATGGTCGCTTTAGCTGTTGAATGAAAAGAGGAAAATGAAGTGAGATTTTGTGCTCATGAAGAGGCCAACACGCGGGTTTAGAAATCAGGCTGGGATCAGCGTCAGAATGATGTCTATCAGTGTGATTCAGTGTCAGTAATTGTCTGTCCGTATCACTGTTTCAGAGCCAGTATTATTCAGTGTCTGCAACTATCACTCACTGACAGTCAGTGTCGGACAGTATAAGACTGTCAGTCAGAATAAGATAATGTCAATCAGTATCAGACTGTGTCTGTCAGTATAAGACGTTGTCTGTCAGTATAAGACAGTGTGTGTCAGTACAAGACAGTATGGGTCAGTAGAAGACAATGTCGGTCAATAAAAGACAGTGTGGTCAGTATTAGACAGTGTCGGTCAGTATAATACAGTGTGGGTCAGTATAGAACATAGAACATAGAACAATACAGCGCAGTACAGGCCCTTCGGCCCACGATGTTGCACCGAAACAAAAGCCATCTAACCTACACTATGCCATTATCATCCATATGTTTATCCAATAAACTTTTAAATGCCCTCAATGTTGGCGAGTTCACTACAGTAGCAGGTAGGGCATTCCACGGCCTCACTACTCTTTGCGTAAAGAAAGAATAAGACAGTGTCTGTCAGTATAAGTAAGTGTCTGTCAGTATAAGACAGTGTCTGTCAGTATCAGTCAGTGTGTGGCAGTATCAGACAATGTGTGTCAGTATCAGACAATGTGTGTCAGTATCAGACAATGTGTGTCAGTATCAGAGAGTGTCTGTCAGTTTTCGATAGTGTCTGTCAGTGTAAGACGTTGTCTGTCAGTATAAGACAGTGTGTGTCAGTATCAGACAATGTCTGTCAGTATCAGACAGTGTCTGTCAGTATAAGACAGTGTCTGACAGTATAAGACAGTGTGTGTCAGTATAAGACAGTGTGGGTCAGTATAAGACAATGTCGGTCAGTATAAGACAATGTTGGTCAGTATCAGACAGTGTGGGTCAGTAGAAGACAGTGTCGGTCAGTATCAGACAGTGTCGGTCAGTATCAGACAGTGTGGGTCAGTATAAGACAGTGTGGGTCAGTATCAGAGAGTGTGGGTCAGTATAGAACATAGAACAATACAGCGCAGTACAGGCCCTTCGGCCCACGATGTTGCACCGAAACAAAAGCCATCTAACCTACACTATGCCATTATCATCCATATGTTTATCCAATAAACTTTTAAATGCCCTCAATGTCGGCGAGTTCACTACAGTAGCAGGTAGGGCATTCCACGGCCTCACTACTCTTTGCGTAAAGAAAGAATAAGACAGTGTCTGTCAGTATAAGTAAGTGTCTGTCAGTATAAGACAGTGTCTGTCAGTATAAGACAGTGTGTGTCAGTATCAGACAGTGTGTGTCAGTATCAGACAGTGTCTGTCAGTATAGACAGTGTGGGTCAGTATAAGACAGTGTCGGTCAGTATAAGACAGTGTCAGTCAGTATCAGACAGTGTAGGTCAGTATAAGACATTGACTGTCAATATAAGACAGTGTCAGTCAGTATAAGACAGTGTGGGTCAGTTTCCGACCGTGTCTGTCAGTATAAGACAGTGTCAATCAGTATAAGACAGTGTCTGTCAGTATCAGACAGTGTATGTCAGTATAAGACAGTGTCTGTCAGTGTCAGACAGTGTCTGTCTGTATAAGACAGTATCTGTCAGTATCAGACAGTGTCAGTCAGTATCAAACAGTGTCTGTCAGTATCAGACTGTGTATGTCAGTATCAGACAGTGTATGTCAGTATCAGACAGTGTATGTCAGTATAAGACAGCGTCGGTCAGTCTCAGACAGTGTCTGTCAGTATGAGACTGTGTGGGTCAGTATAAGACAGTGTCTGTCAGTATGAGACAGTGTGGGTCAGTATAAGACAGTGCCTGTCAGTATAATGCGTTGTGGGTCAGTCTGTCAGTATAAAAGAGTGTCCATCAGTAAAAGACAGTGCCTGTCAGTATAAGAAAGTGCCTGTCAGAATAAGACAGTGTGGGTCGGCATAAGACTGTCGGTTAGTATCAGACTGTGTCCATCAGTGTCAGACAGTGTCTGTCAGTATATGACAGTGTGGGCCAGCAAAAGACAGTGTCAGTCAGAAGAAGATAGCGTATTTCAGTCTAAGGCAGAGTGGGTCAGTATAAGACAGCATCTGTCAGTTTAAGACATTATCTGTCAGTATAAGGCAGTGTGGGTCAGTATAAGACAGTGTCTGTCAGTATCAGACAGTGCCTGTCAGTAACAGACTGTGTCTGTCAGCATAAGACGTTGTCTGTCAATATAAGACAGTTTGTGTCAGATAAGATAGAGTGGGTCAGTATAAGACTGTGTGGGTCAGTATCAGACAGTGTCTGTCAGTATCAGACAGTGCCAGTCAGTAACAGACTGTGTCTGTCAGCATAAGACGTTGTCTGTCAATATAAGACAGTTTGTGTCAGATAAGATAGAGTGGGTCAGTATAAGACTGTGTGGGTCAGTATCAGACAATGTGTGTCAGTACCAGACAGTGTGGGTCAGTATCAGACAGTGTCTGTCAGTATAGGAGAGTGTCAATCAGTATCAGACAGTGTCAGTAAGTATCAGACAGTGTCTGTAGGTATCAGACAGTGTCTGTAAGTATCAGACAGTGTCAGTCAGTATCAGACCGTGTCTGTCAGTATCAGACAGTGTCAGTCAGTATCAGACAGTGTCAGTCAGTATCAGACTGTGTCTGTCAGTATCAGACAGTGTCAGTCAGTATCAGACTGTGTCTGTCAGTATCAGGCTGTGTCTGTCAGTATCAGACTGTCTTCATATGCTGTCTTCTTCTGACTGACACTGTCTTATACTGACAGACACTCTCTTATACTGACCCACACTGTCTTATACTGACCGACACTGTCTTATACTGACCCACACTGTCTTATACTGACCCACACTGTCTTATACTGACCCACACTGTCTTATACTGACCGACACTGTCTTATATTGACCGACATTGTCCTCTCCTGACAGACACTCTCTTATACTGACCGACACTGTCTTATATTGACCGACATTGTCCTCTCCTGACAGACACTCTCTTATACTGACCGACGCTGTCTTATACTGACAGACACTCTTATACTGACACACACTGTCTTATACTGACTGACCTGTCTTATACTGACAAGCACTGTCTTATACTGATAAACAGTGTCTGTCAGTATGAGACAGTGTCAGTCAGGATAAGACTGTGTCTGTCAGTATAAGACAGAGTGGGTCAGTATAAGACAGCGTCGGTCAGAATACGACAGTGTGGGTCAGTATCAGACAGTGTCAATCAGTATAAGACAGTGTGTGTCACTAAGAGACAGTGTCAGTCAGTATAAGACAGTGTCATTCAGTATCACACTGTGTCTTTCAGTATCAGACAGTGTCTGTCAGTATTATGCAGTGTGGGTCAGTGTCAGACAGTGTGTGTCAGTATAAGACAGTGTGGGTCAGTATCAGATAGTGTGGGTCAGTATAAGACAGTGTCAGTCAGTATCAGACAGTGACTGTCTGTATCAGACCGTGTCAGTCAGTATAAGACAGTCTCAGTCAGAATAAGACATTGTCTGTCAATATCAGACAGTGTCTGACAGTATCAGACTGTGTCTGTCAGTATCAGACAGTGTCTGTCAATATAGGACAGTGTGGGTCAGTATAAGACAGTGTGTATCAGTATAAGACAATGCCTGACAGAATCAGACAATGTCAGTCAGAAGAAGACAGCATCTGTCAGTATAAGACAGTGCCTGTCAGTATCAGATAGTGTCAGTCAGTATAAGACAGAGTCTGTCAGTATACGATAGTGTCTGTCACTATCAGACAGTATCCGTCAGTGTCAGTCAGAATAAGACAGTGTCTGTCAGGAGAGGACAGTGCCTGTCAATATAAGACTGTGTGGGTCAGTATAAGACAGTGTCTGTTAGTATAAGGCAGTGTAGGTCAGTATAAGACAGTGTCTGTCAGTATAAGGCAGTGTGGGTCAGTATAAGTCAGTGTAGGTCAGAATAAGACATTGTAGGTCAGAATAGGACAGTGTCTGTCAGTATAAGACAGTATGGGTCAGTATAAGACAGTGTGTGTCAGGATAAGACAGTGTGTGTCAGTATAAGACAGTGTGTGTCAGTATAAGACAGTGTGGGTCAGAATAAGACAGTGTGGGTCAGAATAAGACAGTGTGGGTCAGTATAAGACTGTGTGGGTCAGTATATGACAGTGTGGGTCAGTATAAGATGGTGTCAGTCAGGATAAGACAGTGTCAGTCAGTATAAGACAGTGTCGGTCAGGATAATGCAGTTTGGGTCAGTTTTAGACCGTGTCTGTCACTATAAGACAGTGTGTGTCAGTATCAGACAGTGTATGTTAGTATCAGACAATGTGTGTTAGTATCAGACAATGTGCGTCAGTATCAGACAATGTGCGTCAGTATCAGACAGTGTCTGTCAGTATAAGACAGTGTGGGTCTGTATCAGAGAGTGTTGGTCAGTATAAGACAGTGTCAGTCAGTATCAGACACTGTAGGTCAGTATAAGACTTTGTCTGTCAGTATAAGACTGTGTCCATCAGTGTCAGACAGCGTCTGTCAGTATAAGACAGTATGGGTCAGTATCAGACAGTGTCAATCAGTATAAGACAGTGTCTGTCAGTATAGGACAGTGTCGGTCAGTCTAAGACAGTGTCGGACAGAATAAAACAGTGTGGGTCAGCATAAGACAATATTAGTCAGTATAAGACAGCGTCGGTCAGAATACGACAGTGACTGTCTGTATAAGACAGCGTCGGTCAGTATAAGACAGTGTCTGTCAGGATAAGACAGAGTCTGTCAGTATAAGTCAGTGTCAGTCAGAATAAGATAGTGTCTGTCAGGAGAGGACAGTGCCTGTCAATATAAGACAGTGTCAGTCAGTGTAAGACAGTGCCTGTCAGTATCGGTCACTCTAGGACAGTATAAGACAGTGCCTGTCAGTGTCAGTCAGAATAAGTCAGTGTGGGACAGTGTAAGACAGTGTGGTCAGTATAAGACAGTGCCTGGCACTATAAGACAGTGCCTTGCAGTATACTAAATGGGGACTCTTCTTCCGAGGTAGTATGGGCTGAAGTTAGAAACAGGAAAGGAGAGGTCACCCTGTTGGGAGTTTTTTATAGGCCTCCTAATAGTTCTAGGGATGTAGAGGAAAGGATGGCGAAGATGATTCTGGATAAGAGCGAAAGTAACAGGGTAGTTATTATGCGAGACTTTAACTTTCCAAATATTGACTGGAAAAGATATAGTTCGAGTACAATAGATGGGTCGTTTTTTGTACAGTGTGTGCAGAAGTGTTTCCTGAAACAATATGTTGACAGGCCAACAAGAGGCGAGGCCACGTTGGATTTGGTTTTGGGTAATGAACCAGGCCAGGTGTTGGATTTGTAGGTGGGAGAGCACTTTGGGGACAGTGACCACAATTCGGTGACGTTTACGTTAATGATGGAAAGGGATAAGTATACACCACAGGGCAAGAGTTATAGCTGGGGGAAGGGCAATTATGATGCCATTAGACGTGACTTGGGGGGATATAAGGTGGAGAAGTAGGCTGCAAGTGTTGGGCACACTGTATAAGTGGGGCTTGTTCAAGGATCAGCTACTGCGTGTGTACCGGTCAGGCAGGGAGGAAGGGAACCGTGGTTTACCAAGGAAGTGGAATCTCTTGTTAAGAGGAAGAAGGAGGCCAATGTGAAGATGAGGTGTGAAGTTTCAGTTGGGGCGATGGATAGTTACAAGGTAGCGAGGAAGGATCTAAAGAGAGAGCTAAGACGAGCAAGGAGGGACATGAGAAGTATTTGGCAGGAAGGATCAAGGAAAACCCAAAAGCTTTCTATAGGTATGTCAGGAATAAGCGAATGACTAGGGAAAGAGTAGGACCAGTCAAGGACAGGGATGGGAAATTGTGTGTGGAGTCTGAAGAGATAGGCGAGATACTAAATGAATATTTTTCGTCAGTATTCACTCAGGAAAAAGATAATGTTGTGGAGGAGAATGCTGAGCCCCAGGCTAATAGAATAGATGGCATTGAGGTACGTAGGGAAGAGGTGTTGGCAATTCTGGACAGGTTAAAATAGATAAGTCCCCGGGACCTGATGGGATTTATCCTAGGATTCTCTGGGAGGCCAGGGAAGAGATTGCTGGACCTTTGGCTTTGATTTTTATGTCATCATTGGCTACAGGAATAGTGCCAGAGGACTGGAGGACAGCAAATGTGGTCCCTTTGTTCAAAAAAGGGAGCAGAGACAACCCCGGCAACTATAGACCGGTGAGCCTCACGTCTGTAGTGGGTAAAGTCTTGGAGGGGATTATATGAGACAAGATTTATAATCATCTAGATAGGAATAATATGATCATTTATAATCATCTAGATAGGAATAATATGATCAGGGATAGTCAGCATGGCTTTGCGAAGGGTAGGTCATGCCTCACAAACCTTATCGAGTTCTTTGAGAAGGTGACTGAACAGGTAGATGAGGGTAGAGCAGTTGATGTGGTGTATATGGATTTCAGCAAAGCGTTTGATAAGGTTCCCCACGGTAGGCTATTGCAGAAAATACGGAGGCTGGGGATTGAGGGTGATTTAGAGATGTGGATCAGAAATTGGCTAGCTGAAAGAAGACAGAGGGTGGTGGTTGATGGGAAATGTTCAGAATGGAGTACAGTCACAAGTGGAGTACCACAAGGATCTGTTCTGGGGCCGTTGCTGTTTGTCATTTTTATCAATGACCTAGAGGAAGGCGCAGAAGGGTGGGTGAGTAAATTTGCAGACGATACTAAAGTCGGTGGTGTTGTCGATAGTGTGGAAGGATGTAGCAGGTTACAGAGGGATATAGATAAGCTGCAGAGCTGGGCTGAGAGGTGGCAAATGGAGTTTAATGTAGAGAAGTGTGAGGTGATTCACTTTGGAAGGAAAAACAGGAATGCGGAATATTTGGCTAATGGTAAAGTTCTTGAAAGTGTGGATGAGCAGAGGGATCTAGGTGTCCATGTATATAGATCCCTGAAAGTTGCCACCCAGGTTGATAGGGTTGTGAAGAAGGCCTATGGAGTGTTGGCCTTTATTGGTAGAGGGATTGAGTTCCGGAGTCGGGAGGTCATGTTGCAGCTGTACAGAACTCTGGTACGGCCGCATTTGGAGTATTGCGTACAGTTCTGGTCACCGCATTATAGGAAGGACGTGGAGGCTTTGGAGCGGGTGCAGAGGAGATTTACCAGGATGTTGCCTGGTATGGAGGGAAAATCTTATGAGGAAAGGCTGATGGACTTGAGGTTGTTTTCGTTGGCGAGAAGAAGGTTAGGAGGAGACTTAATAGAGGCATACAAAATGATCAGGGGGTTGGATAGGGTGGACAGTGAGATCCTTCTCCCGTGGATGGAAATGGCTGGCATTGCTGGACCTTTGGCTTTGATTTTTATGTCATCATTGGCTACAGGAATAGTGCCAGAGGACTGGAGGACAGCAAATGTGGTCCCTTTGTTCAAAAAAGGGAGCAGAGACAACCCCGGCAATTTCTGTCAGTATAAGACAGAGTGTGTCAGTGTAATGCAGTGTGGGTCATAGCTTTAAACTGAGGGGTAATAGATATAGGACAGAGGTCAGAGGTAGGTTCTTTACGCAAAGAGTAGTGAGGCCGTGGAATGCCCTACCTGATACAGTAGTGAACTCGCCAACATTGAGGGCATTTAAAAGTTTATTGGATAAACATATGGATGATAATGGCATAGTGTAGGTTAGATGGCTTTTGTTTCGGTGCAACATCGTGGGCCGAATGGCCTGTACTGCGCTGTATTGATTGTTCTATGTTCTATAAGACAGAGTGGGTCAGTATAAGACAGTGTCAGACAGTGCCTGTCAATATAAGACAGTGTCAGTCAGTATCGGTCACTGTAGGACAGTATAAGACAGTGCCTGTCAGTGTCAGTCAGAATAAGTCAGTGTGGGACAGTGTAAGAAAGTGTAGTCAGTATAAGACAGTGCGTGGCACTATAAGACAGTGCCTTTCAGTATAAGACAGAGTGGGTCAGTATAAGACAGTGTCTGTCAGTATAAGACAGTGTCGGTCAGTATAAGACAGTGTGGGTCAGTGTAAGACAGCCTCGGTCAGAATAAGACCGTGTCTGTCAGCATAAAACAGTGTATGTCAGTAGACGATATTGTTCCTTCAATATACGTAACCTCCCGTACATAAAAGCACAACATTCCAAAACCGTTTGACACTTTTTCATTTTAAAATTATTGGTTCTATTAACTTTTATATAATTGATTTCAGCTGATTAATTTTACGGAGCTTGGTAACAGAGAGTTCAAACCTTTTGCCGTTGTTGTAGCTCCGGTATTTGCAACTATCGTTGTCATGGTCATTGTAGCTGTTGAATGAAAAGAGAAAAATGAAGTGAGATTCTGTGCGCATGAAGAGGCCAACTCGCGGGTTTAGAAATCAGGCTGGGATCAGCGTCAGAATGATGTCTATCAGTGTGATTCGGTATCAGTAATTGTCTGTCCGTATGACTGTTTCAGAGCCAGTATCATTCA
Source organism: Scyliorhinus torazame (assembly GCF_047496885.1). Lineage (NCBI taxonomy): Eukaryota > Metazoa > Chordata > Chondrichthyes > Carcharhiniformes > Scyliorhinidae > Scyliorhinus > Scyliorhinus torazame. Next base: position 358,400,547 of record NC_092709.1, on the reverse strand, counting down.
GTGTCTGCAAATATCACTCACTGACAGTCAGTGTCGGACAGTAAAAAACTGTCGGTCAGAATAAGACAATGTCCATCAGTATCAGACTGTGTCTGTCAGTTTCAGACAGTTTCTGTCAGTATAAGACAGAGTGTGTCAGTGTAATGCAGTGTGGGTCATTATAAGAAAGTGTCTGTCAGTCTAAGACAGTATCCGTCAGCATGATACATTGTCCATCAGCATGATACATTGTCCGTCAGTATAAGACAGTGTCTTTCAGTATTATGCAGTGTGGGTCAGTATAAGACCGTGTGGGTCAGTATAAGACAGTGTCTGTCAGTATAAAACAGTACGTGTCAGGATAAGACAGTGTCTGTCAGTATAAGACAGTGTCTGTCAGTATAAGACAGTGTGTGTCAGTATATGGCTGTGTGTGTCAGTATAAGACAGTGTGTGTCAGTATAAGACAGTGCGTGTCAGTATAAGACAGTGCGTGTCAGTATAAGACAGTGTGTGTCAGTATAAGACAGTGCGTGTCAGTATAAGACAGTGCGTGTCAGTATAAGACAGTGTCTGTCAGTATAAGACAGTGTCTGTCAGTATAAGACAGTGTGTGTCAGTATATGGCTGTGTGTGTCAGTATAAGACAGTGAGTGTCAGTATAAGACAGTGCGTGTCAGTATAAGACAGTGCGTGTCAGTATAAGACAGTGTGTGTCAGTATAAGACAGTGCGTGTCAGTATAAGACAGTGCGGGTCAGTATAAGACAGTGCGTGTCAGTATAAGACAGTGCGTGTCAGTATAAGACAGTGCGTGTCAGTATAAGACAGTGCGTGTCAGTATAAGACAGTGCGTGTCAGTATAAGACAGTGCGGGTCAGTATAAGACAGTGTGGGTCAGTATAAGACAGTGTGTGTCAGTATAAGACAGTGTGGGTCAGTATAAGACAGTGTGTGTCAGTATAAGACAGTGTGTGTCAGTATAAGACAGTGTGGGTCAGTATCAGACAGTGTGGGTCAGTATAAGACAGTGTGGGTCAGTATAAGACAGTGTGGGTCAGTATAAGACAGTGTGAGTCAGTATAAGACAGTGTGAGTCAGTATAAGACAGTGTGGGTCAGTATAAGACAGTGTGGGTCAGTATAAGACAGTGTGGGTCAGTATAAGACAGTGTGGTCAGTATAAGACAGTGTGAGTCAGTATAAGACAGTGTGAGTCAGTATAAGACAGTGTGGGTCAGTATAAGACAGTGTGGGTCAGTAAAAGACAGTGTCTGTCAGTATAAGACAGTGTCCGTCAGTATAAGACAGTGTGGGTCAGTATAAGACAGTGTGGGTCAGTATAAGACAGTGTGAGTCAGTATAAGACAGTGTGGGTCAGTATAAGACAGTGTGGGTCAGTATAAGACAGTGTGGGTCAGTATAAGACAGTGTGGGTCAGTATAAGACAGTGTGGTCAGTATAAGACAGTGTGAGTCAGTATAAGACAGTGTGTGTCAGTATAAGACAGTGTGGGTCATTATAAGACAGTGTGGGTCAGTATCAGACAGTGTGGGTCAGTATCAGACAGTGTGGGTCAGTATCAGACAGTGTGTGTCAGTATAAGACAGTGTGGGTCAGTATCAGACAGTGTGGGTTAGTATCAGACAGTGTGGGTCAGTATCAGACAGTGTGGGTCAGTATCAGACAGTGTGGGTCAGTATCAGACAGTGTGCGTCAGTATAAGACAGTGTGGGTCAGTATCAGACAGTGTGGGTCAGTATCAGACAGTGTGGGTCAGTTTAAGACAGTGTGCGTCTGTATAAGACAGTGTGTGAGTGTAAGACAGTGTGGGTCAGTATAAGACAGTGCGTGTCAGTATAAGACAGTGCGTGTCAGTATAAGACAGTGCGTGTCAGTATAAGACAGTGCGGGTCAGTATAAGACAGTGTGGGTCAGTATAAGACAGTGTGGGTCAGTATAAGACAGTGTGTGTCAGTATAAGACAGTGTGGGTCAGTATAAGACAGTGTGGGTCAGTATAAGACAGTGTGTGTCAGTATAAGACAGTGTGGGTCAGTATAAGACAGTGTGGGTCAGTATCAGACAGTGTGGGTCAGTATCAGACAGTGTGTGTCAGTATAAGACAGTGTGTGTCAGTATAAGACAGTGTGGGTCAGTATAAGACAGTGTGGGTCAGTATCAGACAGTGTGGGTCAGTATAAGACAGTGTGGGTCAGTATAAGACAGTGTGGGTCAGTATAAGACAGTGTGAGTCAGTATAAGACAGTGTGGGTCAGTATAAGACAGTGTGGGTCAGTATAAGACAGTGTGGGTCAGTATAAGACAGTGTGGTCAGTATAAGACAGTGTGAGTCAGTATAAGACAGTGTGAGTCAGTATAAGACAGTGTGGGTCAGTATAAGACAGTGTGGGTCAGTAAAAGACAGTGTCTGTCAGTATAAGACAGTGTCCGTCAGTATAAGACAGTGTGGGTCAGTATAAGACAGTGTGGGTCAGTATAAGACAGTGTGGGTCAGTATAAGACAGTGTTGGTCAGTATAAGACAGTGTGGGTCAGTATAAGACAGTGTGGTCAGTATAAGACAGTGTGTGTCAGTATAAGACAGTGTGGGTCAGTATAAGACAGTGTGGGTCAGTATCAGACAGTGTGGGTCAGTATCAGACAGTGTGGGTCAGTATAAGACAGTGTGGGTCAGTATCAGACAGTGTGGGTCAGTATCAGACAGTGTGGGTCAGTATCAGACAGTGTGGGTCAGTATCAGACAGTGTGCGTCAGTATAAGACAGTGTGGGTCAGTATCAGACAGTGTGGGTCAGTATCAGACAGTGTGGGTCAGTATAAGACAGTGTGCGTCTGTATAAGACAGTGTGTGAGTGTAAGACAGTGTGGGTCAGTATAAGACAGTGTGTGTCAGTATAAGACAGTGTGGGTCAGTATAAGACAGTGTGTGAGTGTAAGACAGTGTGGGTCAGTATAAGACAGTGTCTGTAAGTATAAGACAGTGTGGGTCAGTGTAAGACAGTGTGGGTCAGTATAAGACAGTGTCTGTCAGTATAAGACAGTGTGGGTCAGTATAAAACAGTGTGTGTCAGTATAAGACAGTGTCTGTCAGTATAAGACAGTGTGGGTCAGTATAAGACAGTGTGTGAGTGTAAGACAGTGTGGGTCAGTATAAGACAGTGTGTGAGTGTAAGACAGTGTGGGTCAGTATAAGACAGTGTGGGTCAGTATAAGACAGTATCTGTCAGTATAAGACAGTGTGGGTCAGTATAAGACAGTGTGGGTCAGTATAAGACAGTGTGTGTCAGTATAAGACACTGTGGGTCAGTATAAGACAGTGTGGGTCAGTATAAGACAGTGTCTGTCAGTATAAGACAGTGTGGGTCAGTATAAGACAGTGTGGGTCAGTATAAGACAGTGTCTGTCAGTATAAGACAGTGTGGGTCAGTATAAGACAGTGTCTGTCAGTATAAGACAATATGGGTCAGTATAAGACAGTGTCTGTCAGTATAAGACAGTGTGGGTCAGTATAAGACAGTGTCTGTCAGTATAAGACAGTGTGGGTCAGTATAAGACAGTGTCTGTCAGTATAAGACAGTGTGGGTCAGTATAAGACAGTGTCTGTCAGTATAAGACAGTGTGGGTCAGTATAAGACAGTATGGGTCAGTATAAGACAGTGTGGGTCAGTATAAGACAGTGTCTGTCAGTATAAGACAGTGTGGGCCAGTGTAAGACAGTGTCTGTCAGTATAAGACAGTGTGGGTCAGTATAAGACAGTGTCTGTCAGTATAAGACAGTGTGGGTCAGTGTAAGACAGTGTCTGTCAGTATAAGACAGTGTGGGTCAGTATAAGACAGTATGGGTCAGTATAAGACAGTGTGGGTCAGTATAAGACAGTATGGGTCAGTATAAGACAGTGTTGGTCAGTATAAGACAGTGTGGGTCAGTATAAGACAGTATGGGTCAGTATAAGACAGTGTGGGTCAGTATAAGACAGTATGGGTCAGTATAAGACAGTGTGGGTCAGTATAAGACAGTATGGGTCAGTATAAGACAGTGCGGGTGTAGTAGCCAAGTATTTCAAATACAACTAGTATAGGTAAAAGATAGCTGTTTAAGCATAAATGTTGAGCCCCAGTTTTAAATACCCATTTATACAGCATAATTCACTTTTACTGAAGTCCGTTGTTCTGGCAAATGCATATTTTCAAGATAATTTAACACTGCTTGTGCTAATTGTCAAGGACAGGGACTGAATACACAGCAACATGAAGGCACCATTGTTCAGAATGCAGATAACAGCTAGGTCAGAAAAGCTAATGTTGCACATTGAAGATGGACGGCTTGCCATCAAATCAAATGTGTTTGAGTCTAACCCAAACCAATTAGGATTATATTGGGGTGTGATTAGATGACTTAAGACAGATATGAAAGTGTATAACTGAAAAGTTTCCCCCGCCATTTTAGTTTAGTTTTTCGTGTGTTGTCTGTGGTTTTATTGTCTTTGAAGGTGTGTTGTGCTGTGTTGTCTTTCTGTTAGTTTAGTCAGTTTTTGCCTTTGATTCTAGTCTCCATTTTAGTTGATGTCTTTGGGGGTTCTGTCAGTCTACCAGTCTGTGTCAGTGATGTTAGTCCACTTTTGACTTTGAGTTTGAGTTTAGCTGAAGATTAGCTCTCTCTCTCTCTTCATGTTTCATTGCCAGACTTTGACCTTTTAAAAGTTACTTTCGAGCTGGCTGCCTAAGCAAAGAAAGATAATGTCTGTAATTCTCTGAAAGCTTCGAATTGTCTACGAATTGCCTTTTAAATGACTTTCAAATTGTAATCAAGCGACTACAAATAAAACAATTCTTTTTGGCACCTGAGGAGTTTATACTGCAAATTTCTGCTGAGTTCCAGTATTCGCAAAGTGCTACTGATAACCGAATAGCAGAGATGATATAAATTCCTTCAACTATACACAGTCGAATAATACAAGGAATCGAACAACTTAACACAGTCTAAAAATATTACAAATCTTACAACTTGTCGTATTGCGCCAGGACTTGATTCATCAACTAAGCTTCCCCCAAACTTGGTGTAGTTCGACAGGTTAAGATTCCCATAAATTAAAGATTCCTATAGTCAGTATAAGACATTGCGTGTCAGTATAAGACAGTGTGTGTCAGTGTAAGACAGTGTGTGTCAGTATAAGACAGTGTGAGTCAGTATAAGACAGTGTCAGTCAGTATAAGACAGTGTGTGTCAGTATAAGACAGTGTGGGTCAGTATAAGACATTGTGTGTCAGTATAAGACAGTGTCAGTCAGTATAAGACAGTGTCAGTCAGTATAAGACAGTGTAAGACAGTGTGAGTCAGTATAAGACAGTGTCAGTCAGTATAAGACAGTGTCAGTCAGTGTAAGACAGTGTGTGTCAGTGTAAGACAGTGTGTGTCAGTATACGACAGTGTGAGTCAGTATAAGACAGTGTCAGTCAGTATAAGACAGTGTGTGTCAGTATAAGACAGTGTGGGTCAGTATAAGGCAGTGTGTGTCAGTATAAGACAGTGTGTGTCAGTATAAGACAGTGTCAGTCAGTATAAGACAGTGTGTGTCAGTATAAGACAGTGTGTGTCAGTATAAGACAGTGTGAGTCAGTATAAGACAGTGTCAGTCAGTATAAGACAGTGTGGGTCAGTATAAGACAGTGTGTGTCAGTATAAGACATGTGAGTCAGTATAAGACAGTGTCAGTCAGTATAAGACAGTGTGTGTCAGTATAAGACAGTGTGTGTCAGTATAAGACAGTGTGGGTCAGTATAAGACAGTGGGCGACATTCTCCGACCCCCCGCAGTGTCGGAGAATGGCCGTTGGCCGCCGTGAATTCCGCCCCCGCCGCCCGCCGAAGTCCCCGAAGGGAGAAAAGTCGGCGGGGAGTCAATGGCGCCGCTGACGTCGGAGAATGGCACGGGTGGGCGCAAGGCAGCCGATTTTGGGGCTGCCGATATCCTCCCGTCCGAATGGGCCGAAGTCCCGCCGACGTGATGACGGGTCACGTCGGCGTAAATCAAACCTCCTTTTAATCAGCGTCAACCTGTGCTCAAGGTTCACGCCGACCAGCGTGGAGGTGGGTGACGGCCTGGGGGGTTGGCCGCTGGGCAGGCGATGGCGTGGCCGCAGTCTGAATGCGTGGGGGAGAGGTGTGTCTAGGGTTTTGTGAGTGTGTGTGCGGCGGTGGGGGGAGGGGGTGAGGGGGTTAGAGAGGGCTGGGCTCCGGGGGAGTGCCGGGGGGGGGGGGTGAGTGCCGGGAGGGGGATGGGGGGGGGAAGAGGTCGGTGCCGGGGAGGGGGATGGGGTCAGTGCCGGGGAGAGGGATGGGGTCCGTGCCGGGGAGGGGGTTGGGGGGACGGGGTCCGTGCCGGGGAGGGACGTGGGGTCCGTGCCGGGGAGGAGGATGGGAGGACTGGGTCCGTGCCGGGGAGGGGGATGGGAGGACTGGGTCCGTGCCGGGGAGGAGGATGGGGTCCATGCCGGGGAGGGGGATGGGGTACGTGCCGGGGAGGGGGATGGGGTACGTGCCGGGGAGGAGGATGGGGTCCGTGCCGGGTTGGAGGATGGGGTCCGTGCCGGGTTGGAGGATGGGGTCCGTGCCGGGGAGGAGGATGGGGTCCGTGCCGGGGAGGGGGATGGGGTCCGTGCCGGGGAGGGGGATGGGGTCCGTGCCAGGGAGGGGGATGGGAGGACTGGGTCCGTGCCGGGGAGGAGGATGGGGTCCATGCCGGGGAGGGGGATGGGGTACGTGCCGGGGAGGAGGATGGGGTCCGTGCCGGGTTGGAGGATGGGGTCCGTGCCGGGGAGGAGGATGGGGTCCGTGCCGGGGAGGGGGATGGGGTCCGTGCCGGGGAGGGGGGGGGTTCGTGCCGGGGAGGAGGATGGGGTCCGTGCCGGGGAGGAGGATGGGGTCCGTGCCGGGGAGGAGGATGGGGTCCGTGCCGGGGAGGGGGATGGGGTCCGTGCCGGGGAGGGGGATGGGGTCCGTGCCGGGGAGGGGGATGGGGTCCGTGCCGGGGAGGAGGATGGGGTCCGTGCCGGGGAGGGGGATGGGGTCCGTGCCGGGGAGGGGGATGGGGTCCGTGCCGGGGAGGGGGATGGGGGTCCGTGCCGGGGAGGGGGATGGGGTCCGTGCCGGGGAGGGGGATGGGGTCCGTGCCGGGGAGGGGGATGGGGTCCGTGCCGGGGAGGGGGATGGGGTCCGTGCCGGGGAGGGGGATGGGGTCCGTGCCGGGGAGGGGGATGGGGTCCGTGCCGGGAAGGGGGATGGGGGGGACGGTGTCCGTGCCGGGGAGGAGGATGGGGTCCGTGCCAGGGAGGGGGATGGCGGGGGGGGCCCTGCCGGGGAGGGGGATGGGGTCCGTGCCGGGGAGGGGGATGGGGTCCGTGCCGGGGAGGAGGATGGGGTCTGTGCCGGGGAGTGGGATGGGGGGGCGGGGGGGTTCGTGCCGGGGAGGGGGATGGGGTCCGTGCCGGGGAGTAGGATGGGGTCCGTGCCGGGGAGGAGGATGGGGTCCGTGCCGGGGAGGGGGATGGGGTCCGTGCCGGGGAGGAGGATGGGGGGGGGGGGGTCCGTGTCGGGGAGGGGGATGGGGGGACGGGGTCCGTGCCGGGGAGGGACGTGGGGAGGGGGGGGTTGGGGGAGGGGCGGCGGGCAAGTGAGTTGGTCCACTGGCCAGGTGCCAGCCTCCAACAGTCGGACCCATGCGGTCCATGCCACCTGGCTGGGGGGAGGAGGGGGTATGGGCAATGATGACATGCCGTTGTTCCCCCCCCCCCCCAGGCCGTCATGTTTTCCGGTCAGCCAGCGATGTTGGCCACCGTGGCGGCAGCCGCTAATGTCCATGTTGCCCTGGGTGAGGAGGAGGAGGAGGAGCGTGCCAGAGAGGCGGCGCAGGCTGCCGCAGAGGGACAGGCGGCAGCCGCCCAGGCTGGAGGGACACCTGACCGACAGGGGGAGGAGGGGGAGGAGGACGTCACGGCCCCACGGCAACGGAGGCACCCGAGGGCGCCCCGTGTGTACCAGCCCCGGCAGTCATGCCAGGACCTCACGGACCGAGAATGCAGGAGGAGACTCCGGATGAGGCGGGAAACCGTGGCACACATCTGCCACCTGCTAGCACACCTGTCACCGCGTGGCACTGGCGGGGGACAACCTCTCCCCGTGTCCGTCAAGGTTACAGTGGCCCTGTACTTTTATGCAACGGGGTCATTCCAGGCACCAAGTGGGGACCTGTCCGGCATCTCGCAGACATCGGTGCACTGGTGCATCCGGGCAGTGACAGACGTCCCATATGCCATGGCACACCGCTACATCCGCTTCCCTGTGGACCGGGCCAGCCAAGATGCCCGGGCCGTGGGCTTCTCTGCCGTGGCCAGGTTCCCCATGGTCCAGGGTGCGATCGATGGGATGCACGTCGCCGTGCGGCCACCTGCAGATAACAGGGCCATGTTCACCAATAGGAAGGGGACCTATTCGATGAACGTACAGGTGGTCTGCGACCACCGCATGATGATCCTGTACGTCTGCGCCCGTTACCCAGGCAGTGTACACGACTCATACGTGTTGTCGCGGTCATCCATATCCGGCATATACGAGGGACGCCATCCCCGGCTGAGGGGCTGGTTGCTGGGCGACAGGGGCTACCCATTGCGATCGTGGCTGATGACGCCTATACGGAGGCCACGCAATGAGGCGGAGAACCGCTACAATGATGCCCATGTAGCGATAAGGGGAGTGATCGAGAGGTGCTTTGGCGTGCTGAAGATGCGTTTCAGGTGCCTGGACCTCTCTGGGGGCGCCCTCCAGTATCGGTCAGATAGGGTCGGCCGCATCATTGTGGTGTGCTGCGTCCTGCACAATATAGCCCAGCAGAGGGGCGATGTGCCGCAGGCAGAGGAGGGCGGAGTGGAGGAGCAGCAGGAAGAGGCACAGTCCTCCCCAAATGAGGGGGATGGGGGTAATGGTCAGGGCAGACGGGCTAGACATGGGCGGGTGGCTGTCCACCGTTACCGGCTGGGCCAGCGGGCACGGGACAGGCTGATAGCCGCCCGCTTCACTGACTAGATGGGCGTGGGAATCGGGTAGTATGGCCACAGACTGCACACCATGGCAACAGCCGACCACCCACACCCCCCCAGCCATTCACCCACCCAGCACCCTCACCCCCCTCCCCAATCCCACCCACATCACCCGCATGCACACCACCACCCCATTGCCGATGCACCTGCGGCACAACGGCCGGGCTCACACAGTTGCCGGTGGACGCGTGCCTATTGCAGGCCATGGAGGATGACGACAACCCGCCCTGCGGTGAGCTCCTGGCTCCACATCGTTGGACTATGTCTGACCCATGGCCACAGTACCACCATCCACCCGGACCATCCCTGCATGCAGCTGTGACACTGCAGCACACGGTCCCGTCCTCTGCCCGGGGGGATGTTGATGGCGGCCCAGGGGGAAGGGGGCAGACTCACCTGGGGCTGAGGTAAGACCACCCCTCACACACACACTTGCGCTCAACGTACATGACACCCCCGCACGCTTTGGACAGAACACAAAGGCAGCTTCTGGAGGTGTAACATTGACTTTAATAACGAACGGAGTTCATGCACGTGCCCTAGCCCCTAAAACTCATCTGTGCCCTGCACCCGTGCCAACTTACTCAGTGTCTAATTGTTTGGCCTTACGGACCATATGACTACGTCTACGTGGTTCCCCAGACGGTACAGCAGAACTGGAGGTGGACTCCTGTGATTCCTGCCCTCTGACACGGGATCCCTTTGGCGGCCGTTTCCTGGGGCGTCCTGGCCTAGATGGGCCAGGCTGCGGCCCGGGCGACTGGGATGGCGCGCTGCCAGCCTGTCCTGCCCGTTGCCCACCCGATGCACCTGGGACGGAAGGGGGGGGGGGTCCGAGGTGTTGCGGTGTTCCAGGACCTCCCCTACAGAGGGACCCGGGACGGACCACAGCACCTCCTCCTCCCTCGGGGTGCCCGATGGCCCCCAGGCCTCTACATGGGTGGGGAATGCGAACGGACTGGCCATCCGACGCCCCTCCGACATCTGGTGCTGCCAGTCCTGGAGGCCCGTGCTGGTATCGACAGGGGTCTGCAGGTTTGCAGCCATGGAGCTCAGGGGATTGGCAAACCCTGTCTGTGACTGTGCGACACCGGTTCGCACACGGGCAATGGCGCTGATGCCCTCAGCGATGGTCTGCTGAGACTGGGCCATGGCCTGCTGAGACTGGGCCATGGCCTGCAGAGACTGGGCCATGGCCTGCAGAGACTGGGCCATGGCCTGCAGAGACTGGGCCATGGCCTGCAGAGACTGGGTCATGGCCTGCAGAGACTGGGCCATGGCCTGCAGAGACTGGGCCATGGCCTGCTGAGACTGGGCCATGGCCTGCTGAGACTGGGCCATGGCCTGCTGAGACTGGGCCATGGCCTGCTGAGACTGGGCCATGGCCTGCAGAGACTGGGCTATGGCATTGAGCGCCTCTGCCATCTGGCGCTGGCGCTGGCTCATGGCCTCCTGTGAGAGGGCAGCCATGTCCTGGGCCACAGACGCCGCCTGCATGGAAAGCCCCAGGCCTCACAAACCGTTCCCCATGTCTGACACCGTCGCACCCATTGCCTCCACCGCGGACGCCACCCGTGCGGTGTCGGCCTGGGTGGCACGCATGACCGGCACCAATCCCAGCTCCTGGACGCGGGTGAACTCCTCCACCTGCGACTGCAGCCGCCGCAAGCTGGCCGTCACCCTCTTTGCTCGTCTCCGGTTCGGTGGTTGCATCGGATCTATGTGTGGGTGTGGTAACTCCAGGAACCCGGGATCCATCTGGGCGGCAGATGTTCACTCGGGCTGGGCTGCCCTCCGACCACCCGGCCCCTCTGCTGCTCCTACCTCCACCTGCTGTACCGGGACGGCTGTGTTGTGCGCACCAGTGAGTGTACCAGACGCCTCATCACTAAAGTGCCCAACCGAGGTGAGTGTTTCTGCGATGGTGGAGGGTGTTGGTGACAGCAGTGGCGTTGTGTTGTGCTCTTCGTCCCACTCTGAGTCCATGGCACTTTGGGGTGGCAGTTCGTCTCCGCCCATCCAATCTGTGTCACTGTCCGGTATTTCAGTTTCCAGGGTAGGGGTGTCCTGGGTAGGGGTGTCCTGGGTAGTGGTTTCGTGGCTCGGCTGTGACGGGGGCCTGTGGCTGCCCCTCTCGTCGCTGGGTGGCACACGCCCCCGTCGTCGCACCCGCACGAGACGAGGGCATCGTCTCCCTGTTGCTCCAGGTCTCTCCATCTCCAGTGGTCTCCGAGGGGCATCCTGCAGGCGTCGCATGCTGGAGGGTGCGGGTCTCTCCATCTCCAGTGGTCTCCGAGGGGCATCCTGCGGGCGTCGCATGCCGGAGGGTCCGGGTCTCTCCGTCCCCCGTGGTCTCCGAGGGGCGTCATGCGGGCGGTCTGCATCTGCGGGGATGGTTGCCTCGACGTTTGCTGCTGCGATACACAATGAAGCATGCATGGTTAGACACGCAGGCAGTGATCAGGTGATATGGGGGAGGGGGATATGGGGGAGGGGGGATATGGGGACGGGCTGTCGGTGGCTCACTTGCTGGTGGGCCCCCGACCTCTGCATCAGCAACCTCCCGGTCCTCAGGTCCGCCAGCCAGTTCCAGGGCCCTTCCCTCATGTTCGGTCAGTGGCCTCTCATCAGCGGGCCCTCCTCCAGTCCTCACATGCTCCCTGGTGTTGTGTGTGCATTTCTCCTTTGGGGAGGGGGGGGGGGAGGGTGGCAGGGGTAAAAGGCAACAGTGTTAGACAGGTATATGAATGCACACCATCGGTTGCGCGTGCATTGCAGAGGTTAAGGTTAGGGCTGGATTCACTTGGGGAAATGGGGGAAGGCGGATATGGGGGAGGGGGAAATGGGGATATGGGGGATATGGGGAGGGGGATATGGGGGAGGGGGATATGGGGAGGGGGGATATGGGGAGGGGGGATATGGGGGAGGGGGGATATGGGGGAGGGGGGATATGGGGAGGGGGGATATGGGGGAATGGGGATATGGGGGAGGGGGGATATGGGGGAGGGGGGATATGGGGAGGGGGGATATGGGGGAGGGGGGATATGGGGGAGGGGGGATATGGGGGAGGGGGATATGGGGAGGGGGGATATGGGGGAGGGGGATATGGGGGAGGAGTGATATGGGGATATGGGGGAGGGGGGATATGGGGGATATGGGGGAGGGGGGATATGGGGGATGGGGGGATATGGGGGAGGGGGGATATGGGGGAGGGGATATGGGGGAGGGGATATGGGGGAGGGGGTATATGGGGGAGGGGGGATATGGGGGAGGGGGATATGGTGGAGGGGGATATGGGGGAGGGGAGATATGGGGGAGGGGGGATATGGGGAGGGGGGATATGGAGGAGGGGGATATGGGGGATATGGGGGAGGGGGGATATGGGGATATTGGGGAGGGGGGATATGGGGGAGGGGGGATATGGGGGATATGGGGAGGGGGGATATGGGGGATGGGGGATATGGGGAGGGGGATATGGGGAGGGGGGATATGGGGGAGGGGGGATATGGGGGAGGGGGGATATGGGGGATATCGATATCGGGCTAGGGGGGGGGGAGGCTCACCCTGGCTGCTCTGACGAGGTCGTTCACCTTCTTGAGGCACTGGGTGCCTGTCCGTGGTGTCAGGGCCACAGCGGTGACGGCTTCTGCCACCTCCCTCCACAGACGCCGGCTGTGGCGTGGGGCAACTCTGCGGCCGTGCCCGGGATACAGGGCGTCCCTCCTCTGCTCCACCGCGTCCAGGAGCGTCTCAATGTCAGGAGGCTGGAACCTCGGGGCTGAGTGGCGGGCGGCCATCCGATCGGGTGTTATTGTCGGGTGGGGGGAGCAGCGCGTCCTTAATGAGACGTCACGCGGTGCGGCGTGTATGACGCCGCACGGCATGAACCACGTGAGCCAGCGTGGATAGCGTCACGTCGCTGCTAGCCCATTTCGGGCCGGAGACTTTGCGACGTTTTCGGCGGCGTGATGCAGGTGGGATTTTCGACGTTCTTGCCGCCGGGTCTTCTGTCAGTATAAGACAGTGTCAGTCAGTATAAGACAGTGTCTGTCAGTATAAGACAGTGTGGGTCAGTATAAGACAGTGTGGGTCAGTATAAGACAGTGTGGGTCAGTATAAGACAGTGTCAGTCAGTATAAGACAGTGTCTGTCAGTATAAGACAGTGTGGGTCAGTATAAGACAGTGTGGGTCAGTATAAGACAGTGTGGGTCAGTATAAGACAGTGTGGGTCAGTATAAGACAGTGTCTGTCAGTACCAGACAGTGTAGGTCAGTATAAGACAGTGTCAGTCAGTATAAGACAGTGTAGGTCAGTATAAGACAGTGTAGGTCAGTATAAGACAGTGTGGGTCAGTATAAGACATTGTCAGTCAGTATAAGACAGTGTCTGTCAGTATAAGACAGTGTGGGTCAGTATAAGACAGTGTGGGTCAGTATAAGACAGTGTGGGTCAGTATAAGACTGTGTGGGTCAGTATAAGACAGTGTCAGTCAGTATAAGACAGTGTCTGTCAGTATAAGACAGTGTGGGTCAGTATAAGACAGTGTGGGTCAGTATAAGACAGTGTGGGTCAGTATAAGACAGTGTGGGTCAGTATAAGACAGTGTGGGTCAGTATAAGACAGTGTCTGTCAGTACCAGACAGTGTAGGTCAGTATAAGACAGTGTCTGTCAGTACCAGACAGTGTAGGTCAGTATAAGACAGTGTGGGTCAGTATAAGACAGTGTAGGTCAGTATAAGACAGTGTGGGTCAGTATAAGACATTGTCAGTCAGTATAAGACAGTGTCTGTCAGTATAAGACAGTGTGGGTCAGTATAAGACAGTGTGGGTCAGTATAAGACAGTGTGGGTCAGTATAAGACTGTGTGGGTCAGTATAAGACAGTGTGGGTCAGTATAAGACAGTGTCTGTCAGTACCAGACAGTGTAGGTCAGTATAAGACAGTGTCAGTCAGTATAAGACAGTGTAGGTCAGTATAAGACAGTGTAGGTCAGTATAAGACAGTGTGGGTCAGTATAAGACATTGTCAGTCAGTATAAGACAGTGTCTGTCAGTATAAGACAGTGTGGGTCAGTATAAGACAGTGTGGGTCAGTATAAGACTGTGTGGGTCAGTATAAGACAGTGTCAGTCAGTATAAGACAGTGTCTGTCAGTATAAGACAGTGTGGGTCAGTATAAGACAGTGTGGGTCAGTATAAGACAGTGTGGGTCAGTATAAGACAGTGTGGGTCAGTATAAGACAGTGTGGGTCAGTATAAGACAGTGTCTGTCAGTACCAGACAGTGTAGGTCAGTATAAGACAGTGTCTGTCAGTACCAGACAGTGTAGGTCAGTATAAGACAGTGTGGGTCAGTATAAGACAGTGTAGGTCAGTATAAGACAGTGTGGGTCAGTATAAGACATTGTCAGTCAGTATAAGACAGTGTCTGTCAGTATAAGACAGTGTGGGTCAGTATAAGACAGTGTGGGTCAGTATAAGACAGTGTGGGTCAGTATAAGACTGTGTGGGTCAGTATAAGACAGTGTCAGTCAGTATAAGACAGTGTCAGTCAGTATAAGACAGTGTGGGTCAGTATAAGACAGTGTGGGTCAGTATAAGACAGTGTGGGTCAGTATAAGACAGTGTGGGTCAGTATAAGACAGTGTGGGTCAGTATAAGACAGTGTCTGTCAGTACCAGACAGTGTAGGTCAGTATAAGACAGTGTCTGTCAGTATAAGACAGTGTGGGTCAGTATAAGACAGTGTGGGTCAGTATAAGACAGTGTGGGTCAGTATAAGACAGTGTGGGTCAGTATAAGACAGTGTGGGTCAGTATAAGACAGTGTCTGTCAGTACCAGACAGTGTAGGTCAGTATAAGACAGTGTCTGTCAGTACCAGACAGTGTAGGTCAGTACAAGACAGTGTCTGTCAGTATAAGACAGTGTCTGTCAGTACAAGACAGGGTCTGTCAGTATAAGACAGTGTATGTCAGTATCAGACAGTGTCAGTCAGTATAAGACAGTGTATGTCAGTATCAGACAGTGTCAGTCAGTATAAGACAGTGTGTGTCAGTATAAGACAGTGTGGGTCAGTATAAGACAGTGTAGGTCAGTATAAGACAGTGTGGGTCAGTATAAGACAGTGTGTGTCAGTAGAAGACAGTGTGGGTTAGTATAAGACAGTGTGGGTCAGTATAAGACAATGTGGGTCAGTATAAGACAGTGTGGGTCAGTATAAGACAGTGTGGGTCAGTATAAGACAGTGCGGGTCAGTATAAGACGGTGTGGGTCAGTATAAGACAGTGTGGGTCAGTATAAGACAGTGCGGGTCAGTATAAGACAGTGTGGGTCAGTATAAGACAGTGTAGGTCAGTATAAGACAGTGTGGGTCAGTATAAGACAGTGTGAGTCAGTATAAGACAGTGTCTGTCAGTACCAGACAGTGTGGGTCAGAAAAGACCGTGTCTGTCAGTAAAGACAGTGTGGGTCAGTATCAGACAGTGTGGGTCAGTATAAGACCATAAGACCAAAAGACATAGGAGCGGAAGGCCATTCGGCCCATCGAGTCGACTCCACCATTCAATCATGTCTGATTTCAACTCCATTTACCCGCTCTCTCGCCATAGCCCTTAATTCCTCGAGAAATCAAGAATTTATCAACTTCTGTCTTAAAGACACTCAACGTCCCGGCCTCCACCGCCCTCTGTGGCAATGAATTCCACAGACCCACCACTCTCTGGCTGAAGACATTTCTCCTCATCTCTGTTGTAAAGTGACTCCCTTTTATTCTAAGGCTGTGCCCCCGGGTCCTAGTCTCCCCTGCTAATGGAAACAACTTCCCTACATCCACCCTATCTTAGCCATTCATTATCTTGTAAGTTTCTATTAGATCTCCCCTCAACCTCCTAAACTCCAATGAATATAATCCCAGGATCCTCAGACGTTCATCGTATGTTAGGCCTACCATTCCTGGGATCATCCGTGTGAATCTCCGCTGGACCCGCTCCAGTGCCAGTATGTCCTTCCTGAGGTGTGGGGTCCAAAATTGCTCACAGTATTCTAAATGGGGCCTAACTAATGCTTTATAAAGCTTCAGAAGTACATCCCTGCTTTTATATTCCAAGCCTCTTGAGATGAATGACAACATTGCATTTGCTTTCTTAATTACGGACTCAACCTGCAAGTTTACCTTTAGAGAATCCTGGACTAGGACTCCCAAGTCCCTTTACACTTCAGCATTATGAATTTTGTCACCGTTTAGAAAATAGTCCACGCCTCTATTCTTTTTTCCCAAAGTGCAAGACCTCGCTCTTGCCCACGTTGAATTTCATCAGCCATTTCTTGGACCACTCTCCTAAACTGTCTAAATCTTTCTGAAGCCTCCCCACCTCCTCCATACTACCTGCCCCTCCACCTATCTTCGTATCATCGGCAAACTTAGCCAGAATGCCCTCAGTCCCGTTATCTCGATCGTTAATATATAAAGAGAACAGCTGTGGCCCCAACACTGAACCCTGCGGGACACCACTCGTCACCGGTTGCCATTCCGAAAAAGAACCTTTTATCCCAACTATCTGCCTTCTGCCTGACAGCCAATCGTCAATCCATGTTAGTACCTTGCCTCGAATACCATGGGCCCTTACTTTACTCAGCAGTCATCCGTGAGGCACCTTATCAAAGGCCTTTTGGAAGTCAAGATAGATAACATCCATTGGCTCTCCTTGGTCTAACCTATTTGTTATCTCTTCAAAGAACTCTAACAGGTTTGTCAGGCACGACCTCCCCTTACTAAATCCATGCTGACTTGTCCTAATCCGACCCTGCACTTCCAACAATTTAGAAATCTCATCCTTAACAATGGATTCTTGAATCTTGCCAACAACCGAGGTCAGGCTAATTGGCCTATAATTTTCCATCTTTTTCCTTGTTCCCTTCTTGAACAGGGGGGTTACAACAGTGATTTTCCAATCCTCTGGGACTTTCCCTGACTCCAGTGACTGTTGAAACATCATCACCAACGCCTCCACTATTTCTTCAGCTATCTCCTTTAGAACTCTAGGATGTAGCCCATCTGGGCCCGGAGATTTGTCAATTTTTAGACCTCTTAGTTTCTCTAGCACTTTCTCCTTTGTGATGGCTACCATATTCAACTCTGTCCCCTGACTCTCCGGAATTGTTGGGATATTACTCATGTCTTCTACTGTGAAGACGGACGCAAAGTACGTATTCAGTTCCTCAGCTATTTCCTCGTCTCCCATCACAAAATTACCAGCATCATTTTGGAGCGGCCCAATGTCAACTTCTGCCACCCGTTTGTTTTTAATGTATTTAAAGAAACTTTTACTATCATTCCTAATGTTACTGGCTAGCCTACCTTCAAATTTGATCGTCTCTTTCCTTATCTCTCTCTTTGTTATCCGCGGTTTGTTTTTGTAGCCTTCCCAATCTTCTGACTTCCCACTACTCTTTGCCACATTATAGGCCTTCTCTTTTGCTTTGATGCATTCCCTATCTTCCTTTGTCAGCCATGGCTGCCTAATCCCCTCTCTGATAACCTTTCTTTTCTTTGGGATGAACCTCTGTACTGTGTCCTCAATTACTCCCAGAAACTCCTGCCATTGCTGTTCTACTGTCTTTCCCACTAGGGTCTGCTCCCAGTCGATTTTCGTCAGTTCCTCCCTCATGCCCCTGTAGTTACCTTTATTTAACTGTAACACCTTTACATCTGATTCTACCTTCTTTCTTTCAAATTGGAGATTGAATTCGACCATATTATGATCACTGCCTCCTAAGTGCTCCCTTACTTTAAGATCTTTAATCAAGTCTGGCTCATTACATAACACTAAGTCCAGAATGGCCTGTTCCCTCGTGGGCTCCATCACAAGCTGTTCCAAAACACCCTCCTGTAAACATTGAATGAATTCCCTTTCCTTGGGTCCACTGGCAGTATTATTTACCCAGTCCACCTGCATATTAAAGCCCCCATGATCACTGTGACCTTGCCTTTCTGACATGCACTTTCTATTTCGTGGTGCATTTTGTGCCCCTGGTCCTGACCACTGTTAGGAGGCCTGTAAATAACTCCCATTATGGTTTTTTTGCCTTTGTGGTTCCTCAACTCTACCCACACAGACTCCACATCATCCGACCCCATGTTGTTTAGTGCTATTGATTTAATTTCATTCCTAATTAACAAGGCAACCCCGCCCCCTCTGCCCACCTCTGTCTTTTCGATAGGTTGTGAATCCCTGGATGTTTAAATGCCAGTCATGAACCCCCTGCAACCATGTCTCTGTGATGCCTACCACATCATACCTGCCAGTCACAATCTGGGCCACAAGCTCATCTACCTTGTTCCGTACACTGCGCGCATTTAAATATAGCACCTTTAATTCTCTATTGACCGTCCCTTTTTGTTTTCTTAGTGTGGTGGACCTTGGTTTACTGAGCCTTTCCATACACTGTGTCATATTTTGTGGGTTGGGGACTATCGTAACCTCTCCTGAGTTTTGTCTTTTCGTGCTTTTTGGTATTCCTAAGCAGCTACGCTTCCCACTGATTACTTCACCTCTTGGTTCCCTGACTTTCCCTTCCCCCCCAATCTTTAGTTTAAAGTCCTATTGACCACCCTATTTACTCTTTTCGCCAGAACACTGGTCCCAGCTCGGTTCAGGTGGAGACCATCCCAACGGTATAGTCCCCCCTGTCCCAAAACTGATGCCAGTGTCCCATGAAAAGGAACCCCTCTTTCCCACACCACTCTTTCAGCCACGTGTTAACTTCCCTTATTCTTGCCTCCCTATGCCAATTTGCACGTGGCTCGGGCAGTAATCCGGAGATTATGACCCTTGAGGACCTGTTTTTTAATTTGAATCCTAGCTCTTTATAATCTCTAAACAGGTCCGCTTTCCTAGACTTGCCTATGTTGTTGGTACCAACATGGACCACAACAACTGGATCCTCCTCCTCCCTCTCCAGTATCCTTTCAAGCCGGTCAGAGATGTCCCGCACCCTAGCACCGGGCAGGCAACATACCTTGCGGGACTCTTTATCCTGCTCACAAAGGATACTATCTATCCCCCTGATAATAGAATTCCCTACAACTACAACTTGCCTATTTACTCCCTCCCCTTGAATGGCCTGCTGAACCATGGTGCCTTGGTCAGCTGACTCATCCTTTCTGCAACCCTGTTCGCCATCCACACATGGAGCAAGTGCCTCATACCTGTTGGACAGAGTCAAGGGCTGAGGCTCCTGAGTTCCTGACTGCTGGTTCCCTTTACCTGCCTGACTTGCAGTCACACCCTGTTGTCCCTGGCCACTAGCAGGATTTAAACTACTTACTCTGACAGGTGTGACTGCCTCCTGAAACACAGTGTCCAGGTAAGTCTCCCCCTCCCGCATGTGCCTCAGTGTTTGAAGCTCAGACTCCAGCTCATCAACTCTGAGCCGGAGCTCTTCGAGCAGCCAACACTTACTGCAGATGTGGTCGCTGCAGCTCGCAATGGGATCTGCCAGCTCCCACATCAAGCAGCTCAAGCACATCACCTGACCAACCATCACTAATTAATTAATTAGTTTAATTTAAGTTTATGGTGGGGGCAGCTTCAGCCAATCAGACACTACCCTGCACTTTTAACTGAAAAACAGCACAATTAGATTAACCACTTACCTTTCCTGGTTACCTCACTGCATCAAACTAGCAAATTCCCACTGTCTGTATCTCTCTCACTCCGGCTGTGTCTCCTTGACCTGCGCAATGCTAATAATATAATATAATAATGCTAATAATAATATAATATGGCACTTACCTCACACCAGTGGGTTTTATTATTAGGTTAGAGGAGGAGGGCGGGTGGGAGATACTACACGTGTAGTGTCTCGGGTTTCCTCTCCACCAGAATTTATAGGTTGGGGGGTGATATTCCCAGAAGTCCACGGGTCGAAAAAAATAAAACAGAAAAGAAGTGGTTTTTTTTTTATAAAGGATAAACTCACCTCCCAGAAATCACTTGCGCACCGCTTCCGCTGAAATTGACTGCAAAGGATAAACTCATATAAGACAGTATAAGACAGTGTGTGTCAGTATCTGACAGTGCGGGTCAGTATAAGACAGTGTGGGCTAGTAAAAGACAGTGTGGGTCAGTATCAGACAGTGTGTGTCAGTATCAGACAGTGTGTGTCAGTATCAGACAGTGTGTGTCAGTATCAGACAGTGTCTGTCAGTATCAGACAGTGTGTGTCAGTATAAGACAGTGTCAGTCAATATAAGACATTGTGGGTCAGTATAAGGCAGTGTCTATCAGTATAAGACAGTGTCTGTCAGTATCAGACAGTGTGGGTCAGTATCAGACAGTTTGGGTCAGTATCAGACAGTGTGGGTCAGTATCAGACAGTGTGGGTCAGTATCAGACAGTGTGGGTCAGTATCAGACAGTGTCAGTCAGTATAAGGCAGTGTGGGTCAGTATAAGACAGTGTGGGTCAGTATAAGACAGTGTGGGTCAGTAAAAGACAGTGTGGGTCAGTAAAAGACAGTGTGGGTCAGTATAAGACAGTCTGGGTCAGTATAAGACATTGTCAGTCAGTACCAGACTGTATAGGTCAGTATGAGACAGTGTTTGTCCGTATAAGACAGTGTGGGTCAGTATAAGACAGTGTGGGTCAGTATAAGACAGTGTGTGTCAGTATAAGACAGTGTGTGTCAGTATAAGACAGTGTGGATCAGTATAAGACAGTATGGGTCAGTATAAGACATGGTCAGTCAGTATAAGACAGTGTGTGTCAGTATAAGACAGTGTGTGCCAGTATAAGACAGTGTGTGCCAGTATAAGACAGTGTGGGTCAGTATAAGACATGGTCAGTCAGTATAAGACAGTGTGTGTCAGTTTAAGACAGTGTGTGCCAGTATAAGACAGTGTGGGTCAGTATAAGACAGTGTGGGTCACTTTAAGACAGTGTGGGTCAGTATAAGACCTTGTCAGTCAGTACCAGACTGTATAGGTCAGTATGAGACAGTGTCTGTCAGTATGAGACAGTGTGTGTCAGTATAAGACAGTGTGGATCAGTATAAGACAGTGTGGGTCAGTATAAGACATGGTCAGTCAGAATAAGACAGTGTCGGTCAGTATCAGACAGTGTCTGTCAGTATAAGACAGTGTCTGTCAGTATCAGACAGCGTCAGTCAGTATAAGATAGTGTCTGTCAGTATAAGACAGTGTCTGTCAGTATCAGACAGTGTCAGTCAGTATAAGATAGTGTCTGTCAGTATCAGACAGTGTCAGTCAGTATCAGACAGTGTCTGTCAGTATAAGACAGTGTCTGTCAGTATCAGACAGTGTCAGTCAGTATAAGATAGTGTCTGTCAGTATCAGACAGTGTCAGTCAGTATCAGACAGTGTCAGTCAGTATAAGGCAGTGCCCGTCAGTATCAGACAGTGTCAGTCAGTATAAGATAGTGTCTGTCAGTATCAGACAGTGTCAGTCAGTATCAGACAGTGTCTGTCAGTATGAGACAGTGTGGGTCAGTATAAGACAGTGTGTGTCAGTATAAGGCAGTGTCAGTCAGTATAAGACAGTGTGGGGCAGTATAAGACAGTGACTGTCAGTATAAGACAGTGTCTGTCAGAATAAGGCAGCGTGGGTCATTAAAATTCAGTGTGGGTCAGTATAAAACAGTGTCAGTCAGTATAAGACAGTGTCAGTCAGTATAAGACAGTGTCTGTCAGTATATGACAGTGTCTGTCAGTATAAGACAGTGTCAGTCAGTATAAGACAGTGTCTGTCAGTATAAGACAGTGTGGGGCAGTATAAGACAGTGACTGTCAGTATAAGACAGTGTCTGTCAGAATAAGACAGCGTGGGACAGAATAAGACAGCGTGGGTCATTAAAATTCAGTGTGGGTCAGTATAAGACAGTGTCATTCAGTATAAGACAGTGTCTGTCAGTATGAGACAGTGTGGGTCAGTGTAAGACAGTGTGGGTCAGTATAAGACAGTGTGGGTCAGTATAAGACAGTGTCTGACAGTATCAGACAGTATCTGTCAGTATAAGACAGTGTCTGTCAGTATAGGACAGTGTGGGACAGTATAAGACAGCGTGGGTCAGTATTAGACATGTGTGGGTCAGCATAAGACAGTGTGTGTCAGTATCAGACAGTGTGTGTCAGTATAAGACAGTGTCGGTCAGTATAAGACAGAATGTGTCAGTATAAGACAGTGTCTGTCAGTATAAGACAGTGTCTGTCAGTATAAGACAGTGTCGGTCAGTATAAGACAGTGTGGGTCAGTATAAGACAGTGTGGGTCAGTACCAGACATTGACAGTCAGTATCAGGCAGCGTGTGTCAGTATAAGACAGCGTCTGTCAGTTTCAGACAGTGTGTCATTATAAGACAGTGTCGGTCAGTATAAGACAGTGTCTGTCAGTATAAGATATTGTGGGTCAGTATAAGACAGTGTAGGTCAGTTTAAGACAGTGGGGGTCAGTATAAGACAGTGTGGGTCAGTAAAAGACAGTGTCTTTCAGTATTAGACTGTGTGTGTCAGTATTAGACTGTGTGTGTCAGTATAAGACAGTGTGTGTCAGTATAAGACAGTGTCGGTCAGTATAAGACAGAATGTGTCAGTATAAGACAGTGTCTGTCAGTATAAGACAGTGTCAGTCAGTATAAGACAGTGTCGGTCAGTATAAGACAGTGTGGGTCAGTATAAGACAGTGTGGGTCAGTACCAGACATTGACAGTCAGTATCAGGCAGCGTGTGTCAGTATAAGACAGCGTCTGTCAGTTTCAGACAGTGTGTCATTATAAGACAGTGTCGGTCAGTATAAGACAGTGTCTGTCAGTATAAGATATTGTGGGTCAGTATAAGACAGTGTAGGTCAGTTTAAGACAGTGGGGGTCAGTATAAGACAGTGTGGGTCAGTAAAAGACAGTGTCTTTCAGTATTAGACTGTGTGTGTCAGTATTAGACTGTGTGTGTCAGTATAAGACTGAGTCTGTCAGTATCAGGCAGCGTGTGTCAGTATAAGATGGTGTCTGTCAGTATAAGGCAGTGTGGTCCTGTATAAGACAGTGTCTGTCAGAATAATACAGTGTCTGTCAGTATGGGACAGTGTGGGTCAGTATAAGACAGCGTGGGTGAGTATAAGACTGTGCCTGTCAGTATAAGACAGTGTCTGTCAGTATATGACAGTTTGGGCCAGGAAAAGACAGCGTGGGTCAGTATAACACAGTGTGGGTCTGAATAACACCGTAACTGTCAGTATAAGACAGTGTCAGCCAGAATAAGACAGTGTCAGTCAGTATAGGACAGCGTGGGTCAGTATAAGACAGCGTATGTCAGTATAAGACATTGTGGGTCAGTATAAGACAGTGTGGGTCTGTATAAGACAGTGTGGGTCTGTATAAGTCAGTGTGGGTCTGTATAAGACAGTGTGGGTCTGTATAAGCCAGTGTGGGTCTGTATAAGACGGTGTCTGTCAGTATAAGACAGTGTCTGTCAGTATAAAAGACAGTGTCTGTCAGAATAAGAGAGTGTCTGATCATAACAGACAGGGTGTGTCAGTATAAGACAGTGTGGGTCAGTATAAGACAGTGTCGGTCAGTAAAAGACAGTGTGGGTCAGTATAAGACAGTGTCGGTCAGTGTAAGACAGTGTCAGTCAGTATAAGACAGTGTGGGTCAGTATCAGACAGCAGTGTGGGTCAGTATAAGACAGTGTGGGTCAGTAGGAGACAGTGTCTGTCAGTAAAAGACAGTGTGGGTCAGTATAAGACAGTGTCTGTCAGTAAAAGACAGTGTGGGTCAGTATAAGACAGTGTCGGTCAGTGTAAGACAGTGTCAGTCAGTATAAGACAGTGTGGGTCAGTATCAGACAGCAGTGTGGGTCAGTATAAGACAGTGTGGGTCAGTAGGAGACAGTGTCTGTCAGTAAAAGACAGTGTGGGTCAGTATAAGACAGCATGGGTTAGTATAAGATGGTGTGGGTCAGTATCAGACAGTTTCTGTCAGTATCAGACAGTGTGGGTCAGTAAAAGACAGTGTGGGTCAGTATCAGACAGTGTGGGTCAGTATCAGACAGTGTGGGTCAGTATAAGACAGTGTGTGTCAGTATAAGACAGTGTGGGTCAGTAAAAGACAGTGTGGGTCAGTATAAGACAGTGTGGGTCAGTATAAGACAGCATGGGTTAGTATAAGATGGTGTGGGTCAGTATCAGACAGTTTCTGTCAGTATCAGACAGTGTGGGTCAGTAAAAGACAGTGTGGGTCAGTATCAGACAGTGTGGGTCAGTATCAGACAGTGTCTGTCAGTATCAGACAGTGTGGGTCAGTAAAAGACAGTGTCTGTCAGTATCAGACAGTGTCAGTCAGTATAAACCAGTGTGGGTCAGTATCAGACAGTGTGGGTCAGTATCAGACAGTGTCTGTCAGTATCAGACAGTGTGGGTCAGTAAAAGAAAGTGTCTGCCAGTATCAGACAGTGTCTGTCAGTATAAGACAGTGTCTGTCAGTATCACACAGGGTCTGTCAGTTTAAGACAGTGTCTGTCAGTATAAGACCGTGTGGGTGTCAGTATCAGACAGTGTCAGTCAGTATAAGACAGGGTCTGTCAGTATCAGACAGTGTCTGTCAGTTTAAGTCAGTGTGGGTCAGTATACGCAGTGACTGTCAGTATAAGACAGTGACTGTCAGTATAGGACAGTGTCAGTCAGTATAAGACAGTGTCAGTCAGTATAAGACAGTGTCAGTCAGTATAAGACAGTGTGGGTCAGTACAAGAGAGTTTCAGGCAGTATGAGACAGTCTGTTTCTGTATAAGCCAGTGTCTATCAGTATAAGACAGTGTCTGTCAGTATAGGACAGTGTGGGACAGTATAAGACAGTGTGGGTCAGTATTTGACAGTGTGGGTCAGTATCAGACAGTGTGGGTCAGTATAAGACAGTGACTGTCAGTATAAGACAGTGACTGTCAGTATAAGACAGTGTCAGACAGTATAAGACTGTGTCTGTCAGTTTAAGTCAGTGTGGGACAGTATAAGACAGTGTGGGTCAGTATCAGACAGTGTGGGTCAGTATAAGACAGTGTCTGTCAGTATAAGACAGTGTGGGTCAGTATAAGAAAGTGTGGGTCAGAATAAGACAGTGTGGGTCAGTATAAGACAGTGTGGTTCAGAATAAGACAGTGTGGGTCAGTATAAGACAGTGTCTGTCAGTATAAGACATTGTGGGTCAGTATAAGAAATTGTCTGTCAGTATCAGACAGTGTCTGTCAGAATAAGACAGTGTAGGTCAGCACAAGACAGTGTCTGTCAGTATCAGACATTGTCCGTCAGTATAAGTCAGTGTGGGTCGGTAGAAGACAGTGTGGGTCAGTATAAGACAGTGTCTGTCAGTATAAGACAGTGTCTGTCAGTATAAGACAGTGTGGGTCAGTATAAGACAGTGTCTGTCAGTATAAGTCAGTGTGGGTCGGTATAAGACAGTGTGGGTCAGTATACGCAGTGACTGTCAGTATAAGACAGTGTCTGTCAGTATAAGACAGTGACAGTCACTATAAGACAGTGTCAGTCAGTGTAAGACATTGTGGGTCAGTATAAGACAGTGTCAGTCAGTATAAGATAGTGTCTGTCAGTATAAGACAGTGTGGGTCAGTATAAGACAGTGTGGGTCAGTATAAGACATTGTGGGTCAGTATAAGAAAGTGTCTGTCAGTATCAGGCAGTGTCTGTCAGTATAAGACAGTGTGGGTCAGTATAAGACAGTGTGGGTCAGTATACGACAGTGACTGTCAGTATAAGACAGTGTCAGTCAGTATAAGACAGTGTCAGTCAGTATAAGACAGTGTGGGTCAGTATAAGACAGTGTGGGTCAGTATAAGACAGTGTGGGTCAGTATAAGACATTGTGGGTCAGTATAAGACATTGTGGGTCAGTATAAGAAAGTGTCTGTCAGTATCAGACAGTGTCTGTCAGTATAAGTCAGTGTGGGTCAGTATAAGACAGTGTGGGTCAGTATAAGACTTTGTGGGTCAGTATACGACAGTGACTGTCAGTATAAGACAGTGTCAGTCAGTATAAGACAGTGTCAGTCAGTATTAGATAGTGTGGGTCAGTACAAGAGAGTTTCAGGCAGTATGAGACAGTCTGTTTCTGTATAAGCCAGTGTCTATCAGTATAAGACAGTGTCTGTCAGTATAGGACAGTGTGGGTCAGTATAAGACAGTGTCTGTCAGTATAAGACATTGTCAGTCAGTATAAGACAGTGTCTGTCAGAATAAGACACTGTCGGTCAGTATCAGACAATGTCAGTCAGTATAAGAGAGTGTCTGTCAGTATAAGGCAGTGTCTGTCAGTATAAGACAGTGTGGGTCAGTATCAGACAGTGTAGGTCAGTATAAGACATTGTCAGTCAGTATAAGACAGTGTGTGTCAGTATAAGACAGCGTGGGTCAGTATCAGACAGTGTAGGTCAGTATAAGTCAGTTTCAGTCAGTTTAAGACAGTGTGTGTCAGTATAAGACAGTGTCTGTCAGTATAAGACAGTGTGGGTCAGTATCAGACAGTGTAGGTCAGTATAAGACATTGTCAGTCAGTACCAGACAGTGTAGGTCAGTATGAGACAATGTCTGTCAGTATCAGACAGTGTCTGTCAGTATCAGACAGAGTCTGTCAGTATAAGTCAGTGTGGGTCAGTATAAGTCAGTCTGGGTCACTATAAGACAGTGTCAGTCACTATAAGTCAGTGTCTGTCAGTAAAAGACAGTGTCTGTCAGTATAAGACAGTGTCTGTCAGTATAATACAGTGTCTGTCAGTATAAGACAGTGTGGGTCTGTATAAGACAGTGTCCGTCAGTATAAGTCAGTGTGGGTCAGTATAAGACAGTGTCAGTCTGTATACGACAGTGTCTGTCAGTATAAGACTGTGTGGGTCAGTATAAGACTGTGTGGGTCAGTGTAAGACAGTGTGGGTCAGTATAAGACAGTGTGGGTCAGTATGAGACAGTGTGGGTCAGTATGAGACAGTGTGGGTCAGTATAAGACAGTGTGTGTCAGTATAAGCCAGTGTCGTCAGTATAAGCCAGTGTCTGTCAGTATAAGACAGTGTCTGTCAGTATAAGACAGTGTGGGTCAGTATAAGAAAGTGTCTGTCATTATCAGAAAGTGTCTGTCAGTATCAGACAGTGTCTGTCAGTATAAGACAGTGTGGGTCATTATAAGACAGTGTGGGTCAGTATAAACCAGTGTGGGTCAGTATAAGACAGTGTGGGTCAGTATACGACAGTGTCTGTCAGTATAAGTCAGTGTGGGTCAGTATAAGACAGTGTCTGTCAGTATTAGACAGTGTCTGTCAGTATCAGACAGTGTCTGTCAGTATCAGACAGTGTCTGTCAGTATAAGTCAGTGTGGGTCATTATAAGACAGTGTGGGTCAGTATAAACCAGTGTGGGTCAGTATAAGACAGTGTGGGTCAGTATACGACAGTGTCTGTCAGTATAAGACAGTGTGGGTCAGTATAAGAAAGTGTCTGTCATTATCAGAAAGTGTCTGTCAGTATCAGACAGTGTCTGTCAGTATAAGACAGTGTGGGTCATTATAAGACAGTGTGGGTCAGTATAAACCAGTGTGGGTCAGTATAAGAAAGTGTCTGTCATTATCAGAAAGTGTCTGTCAGTATCAGACAGTGTCTGTCAGTATAAGACAGTGTGGGTCATTATAAGACAGTGTGGGTCAGTATAAACCAGTGTGGGTCAGTATAAGACAGTGTGGGTCAGTATACGACAGTGTCTGTCAGTATAAGTCAGTGTGGGTCAGTATAAGACAGTGTCTGTCAGTATTAGACAGTGTCTGTCAGTATCAGACAGTGTCTGTCAGTATCAGACAGTGTCTGTCAGTATAAGTCAGTGTGGGTCAGCATAAGACAGTGTGGGTCAGTATAAGTCAGTCTGGGTCAGTATAAGTCAGTGTGGGTCAGTATAAGACAGTATGGGTCAGTATACGACAGTGTCAGTCAGTATAAGACATTGTGGGTCAGTATAAGACAGTGACTGTCAGTATAAGACAGTGACTGTCAGTATAAGACAGTGTGGGTCAGTATAAGACAGTGTGGGACAGTATAAGACAATGAGGGTCAGTATAAGACAGTGTGGGTCAGTATAAGACAGAGTGTATCAGTATAAGACAGTGTCTGTCAGTATAAGACAGTGTGGGTCAGTATAAGACAGTGTGGGTCAGTATAAGACAGTGTGGGTCAGTATAAGACAGAGTGTATCAGTATAAGACAGTGTCTGTCAGTATAAGACAGTGTGGGTCAGTATAAGACAGTGTGTGTCAGTATCTGACCATGTGTCAGTATAAGACAGTGTCTGTCAGTTTCAGACAGTGTGTCATTATAAGATAGTGTGTGTCAGTATAAGACAGTGTCAGTCAGTATAAGACAGTGTCTGTCATTATAAGATATTGTGGGTCAGTATGAGACAGTGTCAGTCAGTATAAGACATTGTGGGTCAGTATAAGACAGTGACTGTCAGTATAAGACAGTGTGAGTCAGTATAAGACAGAGTGGGTCAGTATAAGACAGTGTTTGTCAGTATAAGACATTGTGGGTCAGTATAAGACAGTGACTGTCAGTATAAGACAGTGTGTGTCAGTATAAGACAGTGTCTGTCAGTATAAGACAGTGTCTGTCAGTATAAGACATTGTGGGTCAGTATTAGACAGTGTTTGTCAGTATAAGACATTGTGGGTCAGAATAAGACAGTGACTGTCAGTATAAGACAGTGTGGGTCAGTATAAGACAGTGACTGTCAGTATAAGACAGTGTCAGACAGTATAAGACTGTGTCTGTCAGAATAAGACAGTGTGGGTCAGTATAAGACAGTGTCAGTCAGTTTAAGTCAGTGTGGGTCAGTATAAGACAGTGTGGGTCAGTATCAGACAGTGTGGGTCAGTATAAGAAAGTGTCTGTCAGTATCAGACAGTGTCTGTCAGAATAAGACAGTGTGGGTCAGTATAAGAAAGTGTCTGTCAGTATCAGACAGTGTGGGTCAGTATAAGAAAGTGTCTGTCTGTATCAGACAGTGTGGGTCAGTATAAGACAGTGTCTGTCAGTATAAGACAGTGTGGGTCAGTATAAGTCAGTGTGGGTCAGAATAAGACAGTGTAGGTCAGTATAAGACAGTGTCTGTCAGTATCAGACAGTGTCTGTCAGTTTAAGTCAGTGTGGGTCAGTATAAGCAGGGACTGTCAGTATAAGACAGTGACTGTCAGTATAGGACAGTGTCAGTCAGTATAA
Organism: Scyliorhinus torazame; assembly: GCF_047496885.1. NCBI lineage: Eukaryota > Metazoa > Chordata > Chondrichthyes > Carcharhiniformes > Scyliorhinidae > Scyliorhinus > Scyliorhinus torazame. The sequence goes on along the minus strand of NC_092709.1, from coordinate 358,371,186 downwards.
GACAGTGTCAGTCAGTCTAAGACAGTGTCAGTCAGTATAAGACAGTGTGGGTCAGTACAAGAGAGTTTCAGGCAGTATGAGACAGTCTGTTTCTGTATAAGCCAGTGTCTATCAGTATAAGACAGTGTCTGTCAGTATTTGGACAGTGTGGGACAGTATAAGACAGTGTGGGTCAGTATTTGACAGTGTGGGTCAGTATCAGACAGTGTGGGTCAGTATAAGACAGTGACTGTCAGTATAAGACAGTGACTGTCAGTATAAGACAGTGTCAGACAGTATAAGACTGTGTCTGTCAGTTTAAGTCAGTGTGGGTCAGTATAAGACAGTGTGGGTCAGTATCAGACAGTGTGGGTCAGTATAAGACAGTGTCTGTCAGTATAAGACAGTGTGGGTCAGTATAAGAAAGTGTGGGTCAGAATAAGACAGTGTGGGTCAGTATAAGACAGTGTGGTTCAGAATAAGACAGTGTGGGTCAGTATAAGACAGTGTCTGTCAGTATAAGACATTGTGGGTCAGTATAAGAAAGTGTCTGTCAGTATCAGACAGTGTCTGTCAGAATAAGACAGTGTAGGTCAGTATAAGACAGTGTCTGTCAGTATCAGACATTGTCCGTCAGTATAAGTCAGTGTGGGTCGGTAGAAGACAGTGTGGGTCAGTATAAGTCAGTGTGGGTCAGTATACGACAGTGACTGTCAGTATAAGACAGTGTCAGTCAGTATAAGACAGTGTCAGTCAGTATTAGATAGTGTGGGTCAGTACAAGAGAGTTTCAGGCAGTATGAGACAGTCTGTTTCTGTATAAGCCAGTGTCTATCAGTATAAGACAGTGTCTGTCAGTATAGGACAGTGTGGGTCAGTATAAGACATTGTCAGTCAGTATAAGACAGTGTCTGTCAGAATAAGACACTGTCGGTCAGTATCAGACAATGTCAGTCAGTATAAGAGAGTGTCTGCCAGTATAAGACAGTGTCTGTCAGTATAAGACAGTGTGGGTCAGTATCAGACAGTGTAGGTCAGTATAAGACATTGTCAGTCAGTATAAGACAGTGTGTGTCAGTATAAGACAGCGTGGGTCAGTATCAGACAGTGTAGGTCAGTATAAGTCAGTTTCAGTCAGTTTAAGACAGTGTGTGTCAGTATAAGACAGTGTCTGTCAGTATAAGACAGTGTGGGTCAGTATCAGACAGTGTAGGTCAGTATAAGACATTGTCAGTCAGTACCAGACAGTGTAGGTCAGTATGAGACAATGTCTGTCAGTATCAGACAGTGTCTGTCAGTATCAGACAGAGTCTGTCAGTATAAGTCAGTCTGGGTCAGTATAAGACAGTGTCAGTCACTATAAGACAGTGTCTGTCAGTAAAAGACAGTGTCGGTCAGTATAAGACAGTGTGGGTCTGTATAAGACAGTGTCCGTCAGTATAAGTCAGTGTGGGTCAGTATAAGACAGTGTCAGTCTGTATACGACAGTGTCTGTCTGTATAAGACTGTGTGGGTCAGTATAAGACTGTGTGGGTCAGTGTAAGACAGTGTGGGTCAGTATAAGACAGTGTGGGTCAGTATGAGACAGTGTGGGTCAGTATAAGACAGTGTGTGTCAGTATAAGACAGTGTCTGTCATTATAAGACAGTGTCTGTCATTATAAGACAGTGTCTGTCAGTATAAGGCAGTGTGGGGCAGTATAAGACAGTGTGTGTCAGTATAAGCCAGTGGCTGTCAGTATAAGACAGTGTCTGTCAGTATAAGACAGTGTGGGTCAGTATAAGAAAGTGTCTGTCATTATCAGGAAGTGTCTGTCAGTATAATACAGTGTCTGTCAGTATAAGACAGTGTGGGTCTGTATAAGACAGTGTCCGTCAGTATAAGTCAGTGTGGGTCAGTATAAGACAGTGTCAGTCTGTATACGACAGTGTCTGTCAGTATAAGACTGTGTGGGTCAGTATAAGACTGTGTGGGTCAGTGTAAGACAGTGTGGGTCAGTATAAGACAGTGTGGGTCAGTATGAGACAGTGTGGGTCAGTATGAGACAGTGTGGGTCAGTATAAGACAGTGTGTGTCAGTATAAGCCAGTGTCGTCAGTATAAGCCAGTGTCTGTCAGTATAAGACAGTGTCTGTCAGTATAAGACAGTGTGGGTCAGTATAAGAAAGTGTCTGTCATTATCAGAAAGTGTCTGTCAGTATCAGACAGTGTCTGTCAGTATAAGACAGTGTGGGTCATTATAAGACAGTGTGGGTCAGTATAAACCAGTGTGGGTCAGTATAAGACAGTGTGGGTCAGTATACGACAGTGTCTGTCAGTATAAGTCAGTGTGGGTCAGTATAAGACAGTGTCTGTCAGTATTAGACAGTGTCTGTCAGTATCAGACAGTGTCTGTCAGTATCAGACAGTGTCTGTCAGTATAAGTCAGTGTGGGTCATTATAAGACAGTGTGGGTCAGTATAAACCAGTGTGGGTCAGTATAAGACAGTGTGGGTCAGTATACGACAGTGTCTGTCAGTATAAGACAGTGTGGGTCAGTATAAGAAAGTGTCTGTCATTATCAGAAAGTGTCTGTCAGTATCAGACAGTGTCTGTCAGTATAAGACAGTGTGGGTCATTATAAGACAGTGTGGGTCAGTATAAACCAGTGTGGGTCAGTATAAGAAAGTGTCTGTCATTATCAGAAAGTGTCTGTCAGTATCAGACAGTGTCTGTCAGTATAAGACAGTGTGGGTCATTATAAGACAGTGTGGGTCAGTATAAACCAGTGTGGGTCAGTATAAGACAGTGTGGGTCAGTATACGACAGTGTCTGTCAGTATAAGTCAGTGTGGGTCAGTATAAGACAGTGTCTGTCAGTATTAGACAGTGTCTGTCAGTATCAGACAGTGTCTGTCAGTATCAGACAGTGTCTGTCAGTATAAGTCAGTGTGGGTCAGCATAAGACAGTGTGGGTCAGTATAAGTCAGTCTGGGTCAGTATAAGTCAGTGTGGGTCAGTATAAGACAGTATGGGTCAGTATACGACAGTGTCAGTCAGTATAAGACATTGTGGGTCAGTATAAGACAGTGACTGTCAGTATAAGACAGTGACTGTCAGTATAAGACAGTGTGGGTCAGTATAAGACAGTGTGGGACAGTATAAGACAATGAGGGTCAGTATAAGACAGTGTGGGTCAGTATAAGACAGAGTGTATCAGTATAAGACAGTGTCTGTCAGTATAAGACAGTGTGGGTCAGTATAAGACAGTGTGGGTCAGTATAAGACAGTGTGGGTCAGTATAAGACAGAGTGTATCAGTATAAGACAGTGTCTGTCAGTATAAGACAGTGTGGGTCAGTATAAGACAGTGTGTGTCAGTATCTGACCATGTGTCAGTATAAGACAGTGTCTGTCAGTTTCAGACAGTGTGTCATTATAAGATAGTGTGTGTCAGTATAAGACAGTGTCAGTCAGTATAAGACAGTGTCTGTCATTATAAGATATTGTGGGTCAGTATGAGACAGTGTCAGTCAGTATAAGACATTGTGGGTCAGTATAAGACAGTGACTGTCAGTATAAGACAGTGTGAGTCAGTATAAGACAGAGTGGGTCAGTATAAGACAGTGTTTGTCAGTATAAGACATTGTGGGTCAGTATAAGACAGTGACTGTCAGTATAAGACAGTGTGTGTCAGTATAAGACAGTGTCTGTCAGTATAAGACAGTGTCTGTCAGTATAAGACATTGTGGGTCAGTATTAGACAGTGTTTGTCAGTATAAGACATTGTGGGTCAGAATAAGACAGTGACTGTCAGTATAAGACAGTGTGGGTCAGTATAAGACAGTGACTGTCAGTATAAGACAGTGTCAGACAGTATAAGACTGTGTCTGTCAGAATAAGACAGTGTGGGTCAGTATAAGACAGTGTCAGTCAGTTTAAGTCAGTGTGGGTCAGTATAAGACAGTGTGGGTCAGTATCAGACAGTGTGGGTCAGTATAAGAAAGTGTCTGTCAGTATCAGACAGTGTCTGTCAGAATAAGACAGTGTGGGTCAGTATAAGAAAGTGTCTGTCAGTATCAGACAGTGTGGGTCAGTATAAGAAAGTGTCTGTCTGTATCAGACAGTGTGGGTCAGTATAAGACAGTGTCTGTCAGTATAAGACAGTGTGGGTCAGTATAAGTCAGTGTGGGTCAGAATAAGACAGTGTAGGTCAGTATAAGACAGTGTCTGTCAGTATCAGACAGTGTCTGTCAGTTTAAGTCAGTGTGGGTCAGTATAAGCAGGGACTGTCAGTATAAGACAGTGACTGTCAGTATAGGACAGTGTCAGTCAGTATAAGACAGTGTCAGTCAGTCTAAGACAGTGTCAGTCAGTATAAGACAGTGTGGGTCAGTACAAGAGAGTTTCAGGCAGTATGAGACAGTCTGTTTCTGTATAAGCCAGTGTCTATCAGTATAAGACAGTGTCTGTCAGTATTTGGACAGTGTGGGACAGTATAAGACAGTGTGGGTCAGTATTTGACAGTGTGGGTCAGTATCAGACAGTGTGGGTCAGTATAAGACAGTGACTGTCAGTATAAGACAGTGACTGTCAGTATAAGACAGTGTCAGACAGTATAAGACTGTGTCTGTCAGTTTAAGTCAGTGTGGGTCAGTATAAGACAGTGTGGGTCAGTATCAGACAGTGTGGGTCAGTATAAGACAGTGTCTGTCAGTATAAGACAGTGTGGGTCAGTATAAGAAAGTGTGGGTCAGAATAAGACAGTGTGGGTCAGTATAAGACAGTGTGGTTCAGAATAAGACAGTGTGGGTCAGTATAAGACAGTGTCTGTCAGTATAAGACATTGTGGGTCAGTATAAGAAAGTGTCTGTCAGTATCAGACAGTGTCTGTCAGAATAAGACAGTGTAGGTCTGTATAAGACAGTGTCTGTCAGTATCAGACATTGTCCGTCAGTATAAGTCAGTGTGGGTCGGTAGAAGACAGTGTGGGTCAGTATAAGTCAGTGTGGGTCAGTATACGACAGTGACTGTCAGTATAAGACAGTGTCAGTCAGTATAAGACAGTGTCAGTCAGTATTAGATAGTGTGGGTCAGTACAAGAGAGTTTCAGGCAGTATGAGACAGTCTGTTTCTGTATAAGCCAGTGTCTATCAGTATAAGACAGTGTCTGTCAGTATAGGACAGTGTGGGTCAGTATAAGACATTGTCAGTCAGTATAAGACAGTGTCTGTCAGAATAAGACACTGTCGGTCAGTATCAGACAATGTCAGTCAGTATAAGAGAGTGTCTGCCAGTATAAGACAGTGTCTGTCAGTATAAGACAGTGTGGGTCAGTATCAGACAGTGTAGGTCAGTATAAGACATTGTCAGTCAGTATAAGACAGTGTGTGTCAGTATAAGACAGCGTGGGTCAGTATCAGACAGTGTAGGTCAGTATAAGTCAGTTTCAGTCAGTTTAAGACAGTGTGTGTCAGTATAAGACAGTGTCTGTCAGTATAAGACAGTGTGGGTCAGTATCAGACAGTGTAGGTCAGTATAAGACATTGTCAGTCAGTACCAGACAGTGTAGGTCAGTATGAGACAATGTCTGTCAGTATCAGACAGTGTCTGTCAGTATCAGACAGAGTCTGTCAGTATAAGTCAGTCTGGGTCAGTATAAGACAGTGTCAGTCACTATAAGACAGTGTCTGTCAGTAAAAGACAGTGTCGGTCAGTATAAGACAGTGTGGGTCTGTATAAGACAGTGTCCGTCAGTATAAGTCAGTGTGGGTCAGTATAAGACAGTGTCAGTCTGTATACGACAGTGTCTGTCTGTATAAGACTGTGTGGGTCAGTATAAGACTGTGTGGGTCAGTGTAAGACAGTGTGGGTCAGTATAAGACAGTGTGGGTCAGTATGAGACAGTGTGGGTCAGTATAAGACAGTGTGTGTCAGTATAAGACAGTGTCTGTCATTATAAGACAGTGTCTGTCATTATAAGACAGTGTCTGTCAGTATAAGGCAGTGTGGGGCAGTATAAGACAGTGTGTGTCAGTATAAGCCAGTGGCTGTCAGTATAAGACAGTGTCTGTCAGTATAAGACAGTGTGGGTCAGTATAAGAAAGTGTCTGTCATTATCAGGAAGTGTCTGTCAGTATCAGACAGTGTCTGTCAGTATAAGACAGTGTGGGTCATTATAAGACAGTGTGGGTCAGTATAAGCCAGTGTGTGTCAGTATCAGACAGTGTCTGTCAGTGTAAGACAGTGTGGGTCAGTATAAGTCAGTGTGGGTCAGTATAAGACAGGGTCTGTCAGTATCAGACAGTGTGGGTCAGTATAAGACAGTGTGGGTCAGTATACGACAGTGTCTGTCAGTATAAGTCAGTGTGGGTCAGTATAAGACAGTGTCTGTCAGTATTAGACAGTGTCTGTCAGTATCAGACAGTGTCTGTCAGTATCAGACAGTGTCTGTCAGTATAAGTCAGTGTGGGTCAGCATAAGACAGTGTGGGTCAGTATAAGTCAGTCTGGGTCAGTATAAGTCAGTGTGGGTCAGTATAAGACAGTATGGGTCAGTATACTACAGTGTCAGTCAGTATAAGACATTGTGGGTCAGTATAAGACAGTGACTGTCAGTATAAGACAGTGACTGTCAGTATAAGACAGTGTGGGTCAGTATAAGACAGTGTGGGACAGTATAAGACAATGTGGGTCAGTATAAGACAGTGTGGGTCAGTATAAGACAGAGTGTATCAGTATAAGACAGTGTCTGTCAGTATAAGACAGTGTGGGTCAGTAAAAGACAGTGTGGGTCAGTATAAGACAGTGTGGGTCAGTATAAGACAGAGTGTATCAGTATAAGACAGTGTCTGTCAGTATAAGACAGTGTGGGTCAGTATAAGACAGTGTGTGTCAGTATCTGACCATGTGTCAGTATAAGACAGTGTCTGTCAGTTTCAGACAGTGTGTCATTATAAGATAGTGTGTGTCAGTATAAGACAGTGTCAGTCAGTATAAGACAGTGTCTGTCATTATAAGATATTGTGGGTCAGTATAAGACAGTGTCAGTCAGTAGAAGACATTGTGGGTCAGTATAAGACAGTGACTGTCAGTATAAGACAGTGTGAGTCAGTATAAGACAGAGTGGGTCAGTATAAGACAGTGTTTGTCAGTATAAGACATTGTGGGTCAGTATAAGACAGTGACTGTCAGTATAAGACAGTGTGTGTCAGTATAAGACAGTGTCTGTCAGTATAAGACAGTGTCTGTCAGTATAAGACATTGTGGGTCAGTATTAGACAGTGTTTGTCAGTATAAGACATTGAGGGTCAGAATAAGACAGTGACTGTCAGTATAAGACAGTGTCTGTCAGTATAAGACAGTGTGGGTCAGTATAAGACAGTGACTGTCAGTATAAGACAGTGTCAGACAGTATAAGACAGTGTCTGTCAGAATAAGACAGTGTGGGTCAGTATAAGACAGTGTCAGTCAGTTTAAGTCAGTGTGGGTCAGTATAAGACAGTGTGGGTCAGTATCAGACAGGGTGGGTCAGTATAAGAAAGTGTCTGTCAGTATCAGACAGTGTCTGTCAGAATAAGACAGTGTGGGTCAGTATAAGAAAGTGTCTGTCAGTCTCAGACAGTGTGGGTCAGTATAAGAAAGTGTCTGTCAGTATCAGACAGTGTGGGTCAGTATAAGTCAGTGTGGGTCAGAATAAGACAGTGTAGGTCAGTATAAGACAGTGTCTGTCAGAATAAGACAGTGTAGGTCAGTATAAGACAGTGTCTGTCAGTATCAGACATTGTCCGTCAGTATAAGTCAGTGTGGGTCGGTAGAAGACAGTGTGGGTCAGTATAAGACAGTGTCTGTCAGTATAAGACAGTGTGGGTCAGTATAAGACAGTGTCTGTCAGTATAAGTCAGTGTGGGTCGGTATAAGACAGTGTGGGTCAGTATAAGACATTGTGGGTCAGTATAAGAAAGTGTCTGTCAGTATAAGACAGTGTGGGTCAGTATAAGACAGTGTGGGTCAGTATAAGACATTGTGGGTCAGTATAAGAAAGTGTCTGTCAGTATCAGACAGTGTCTGTCAGTATAAGACAGTGTGGGTCAGTATAAGACAGTGTGGGTCAGTATACGACAGTGACTGTCAGTATAAGACAGTGTCAGTCATTATCAGGAAGTGTCTGTCAGTATCAGACAGTGTCTGTCAGTATAAGACAGTGTGGGTCATTATAAGACAGTGTGGGTCAGTATAAGCCAGTGTGTGTCAGTATCAGACAGTGTCTGTCAGTGTAAGACAGTGTGGGTCAGTATAAGTCAGTGTGGGTCAGTATAAGACAGGGTCTGTCAGTATCAGACAGTGTGGGTCAGTATAAGACAGTGTGGGTCAGTATACGACAGTGTCTGTCAGTATAAGTCAGTGTGGGTCAGTATAAGAAAGTGTCTGTCATTATCAGGAAGTGTCTGTCAGTATCAGACAGTGTCTGTCAGTATAAGACAGTGTGGGTCATTATAAGACAGTGTGGGTCAGTATAAGCCAGTGTGTGTCAGTATCAGACAGTGTCTGTCAGTGTAAGACAGTGTGGGTCAGTATAAGTCAGTGTGGGTCAGTATAAGACAGGGTCTGTCAGTATCAGACAGTGTGGGTCAGTATAAGACAGTGTGGGTCAGTATACGACAGTGTCTGTCAGTATAAGTCAGTGTGGGTCAGTATAAGACAGTGTCTGTCAGTATTAGACAGTGTCTGTCAGTATCAGACAGTGTCTGTCAGTATCAGACAGTGTCTGTCAGTATAAGTCAGTGTGGGTCAGCATAAGACAGTGTGGGTCAGTATAAGTCAGTCTGGGTCAGTATAAGTCAGTGTGGGTCAGTATAAGACAGTATGGGTCAGTATACTACAGTGTCAGTCAGTATAAGACATTGTGGGTCAGTATAAGACAGTGACTGTCAGTATAAGACAGTGACTGTCAGTATAAGACAGTGTGGGTCAGTATAAGACAGTGTGGGACAGTATAAGACAATGTGGGTCAGTATAAGACAGTGTGGGTCAGTATAAGACAGAGTGTATCAGTATAAGACAGTGTCTGTCAGTATAAGACAGTGTGGGTCAGTAAAAGACAGTGTGGGTCAGTATAAGACAGTGTGGGTCAGTATAAGACAGAGTGTATCAGTATAAGACAGTGTCTGTCAGTATAAGACAGTGTGGGTCAGTATAAGACAGTGTGTGTCAGTATCTGACCATGTGTCAGTATAAGACAGTGTCTGTCAGTTTCAGACAGTGTGTCATTATAAGATAGTGTGTGTCAGTATAAGACAGTGTCAGTCAGTATAAGACAGTGTCTGTCATTATAAGATATTGTGGGTCAGTATAAGACAGTGTCCGTCAGTATAAGACATTGTGGGTCAGTATAAGACAGTGACTGTCAGTATAAGACAGTGTGAGTCAGTATAAGACAGAGTGGGTCAGTATAAGACAGTGTTTGTCAGTATAAGACATTGTGGGTCAGTATAAGACAGTGACTGTCAGTATAAGACAGTGTGTGTCAGTATAAGACAGTGTCTGTCAGTATAAGACATTGTGGGTCAGTATTAGACAGTGTTTGTCAGTATAAGACATTGAGGGTCAGAATAAGACAGTGACTGTCAGTATAAGACAGTGTCTGTCAGTATAAGACAGTGTGGGTCAGTATAAGACAGTGACTGTCAGTATAAGACAGTGTCAGACAGTATAAGACAGTGTCTGTCAGAATAAGACAGTGTGGGTCAGTATAAGACAGTGTCAGTCAGTTTAAGTCAGTGTGGGTCAGTATAAGACAGTGTGGGTCAGTATCAGACAGGGTGGGTCAGTATAAGAAAGTGTCTGTCAGTATCAGACAGTGTCTGTCAGAATAAGACAGTGTGGGTCAGTATAAGAAAGTGTCTGTCAGTCTCAGACAGTGTGGGTCAGTATAAGAAAGTGTCTGTCAGTATCAGACAGTGTGGGTCAGTATAAGTCAGTGTGGGTCAGAATAAGACAGTGTAGGTCAGTATAAGACAGTGTCTGTCAGAATAAGACAGTGTAGGTCAGTATAAGACAGTGTCTGTCAGTATCAGACATTGTCCGTCAGTATAAGTCAGTGTGGGTCGGTAGAAGACAGTGTGGGTCAGTATAAGACAGTGTCTGTCAGTATAAGACAGTGTGGGTCAGTATAAGACAGTGTCTGTCAGTATAAGTCAGTGTGGGTCGGTATAAGACAGTGTGGGTCAGTATAAGACATTGTGGGTCAGTATAAGAAAGTGTCTGTCAGTATAAGACAGTGTGGGTCAGTATAAGACAGTGTGGGTCAGTATAAGACATTGTGGGTCAGTATAAGAAAGTGTCTGTCAGTATCAGACAGTGTCTGTCAGTATAAGACAGTGTGGGTCAGTATAAGACAGTGTAGGTCAGTATACGACAGTGACTGTCAGTATAAGACAGTGTCAGTCAGTATAAGACAGTGTCAGTCAGTATAAGACAGTGTGGGTCAGTATAAGACAGTGTGGGTCAGTATAAGACAGTGTGGGTCAGTATAAGACATTGTGGGTCAGTATAAGACATTGTGGGTCAGTATAAGTAAGTGTCTGTCAGTATCAGACAGTGTCTGTCAGTATAAGTCAGTGTGGGTCAGTATAAGACAGTGTGGGTCAGTATAAGACTTTGTGGGTCAGTATAAGAAAGTGTCTGTCAGTATCAGGCAGTGTCTGTCAGTATAAGACAGTGTGGGTCAGTATAAGTCAGTGTGGGTCAGTATACGACAGTGACTGTCAGTATAAGACAGTGTCAGTCAGTATAAGACAGTGTCAGTCAGTATTAGATAGTGTGGGTCAGTACAAGAGAGTTTCAGGCAGTATGAGACAGTCTGTTTCTGTATAAGCCAGTGTCTATCAGTATAAGACATTGTGGGTCAGTATCAGACAGTGTAGGTCAGTATAAGACATTGTCAGTCAGTACCAGACAGTGTAGGTCAGTATAAGACAGTGTGGGTCAGTATCAGACAGTGTAGGTCAGTATAAGACATTGTCAGTCAGTATAAGACAGTGTGTGTCAGTATAAGACAGTGTGGGTCAGTATCAGACAGTGTAGGTCAGTATAAGTCAGTTTCAGTCAGTTTAAGACAGTGTGTGTCAGTATAAGACAGTGTCTGTCAGTATAAGACAGTGTGGGTCAGTATCAGACAGTGTATGTCAGTATAAGACATTGTCAGTCAGTACCAGACAGTGTAGGTCAGTATGAGACAATGTCTGTCAGTATCAGACAGTGTCTGTCAGTATCAGACAGAGTCTGTCAGTATAAGTCAGTGTGGGTCAGTATAAGTCAGTCTGGGTCAGTATAAGACAGTGTCTGTCACTATCAGACAGTGTCTGTCAGTATAAGACAGTGTCGGTCAGTATAAGACAGTGTGGGTCTGTATAAGACAGTGTCAGTTACTATAAGACAGTGTCAGTCAGTATAAGTCAGTCTTGGTGAGTATAAGTCAGTGTCTGTCAGTAAAAGACAGTGTGGGTCAGTATAAGACAGTGTTTGTCAGTATAAGACATTGTGGGTCAGTATAAGACAGTGACTGTCAGTATAAGTCAGTCTTGGTGAGTATAAGTCAGTGTCCGTCAGTATAAAACAGTGTGTGTCAGTATAAGACAGTGTTTGTCAGTACAAGACATTGTGGGTCAGTTTTAGACAGTGACTGTCAGTATAAGACAGTGTGTGTCAGTATAAGACAGTGTCTGTCAGTATAAGACAGTGTCTGTCAGTATAAGACATTGTGGGTCAGTATAAGACAGTGACTGTCAGTATAAGACAGTGTGTGTCAGTATAAGACAGTGTCTGTCAGTATAAGACAGTGTCTGTCAGTATAAGACATTGTGGGTCAGTATTAGACAGTGTTTGTCAGTATAAGACATTGAGGGTCAGAATAAGACAGTGACTGTCAGTATAAGACAGTGTCTGTCAGTATAAGACAGTGTGGGTCAGTATAAGACAGTGACTGTCAGTATAAGACAGTGTCAGACAGTATAAGACAGTGTCTGTCAGAATAAGACAGTGTGGGTCAGTATAAGACAGTGTCAGTCAGTTTAAGTCAGTGTGGGTCAGTATAAGACAGTGTGGGTCAGTATCAGACAGTGTGGGTCAGTATAAGAAAGTGTCTGTCAGTATCAGACAGTGTCTGTCAGAATAAGACAGTGTGGGTCAGTATAAGAAAGTGTCTGTCAGTCTCAGACAGTGTGGGTCAGTATAAGAAAGTGTCTGTCAGTATCAGACAGTGTGGGTCAGTATAAGACAGTGTCTGTCAGTATAAGACAGTGTGGGTCAGTATAAGTCAGTGTGGGTCAGAATAAGACAGTGTAGGTCAGTATAAGACAGTGCCTGTCAGTATCAGACAGTGTCTGTCAGTTTAAGTCAGTGTGGGTCAGTATACGCAGTGACTGTCAGTATAAGACAGTGACTGTCAGTATAGGACAGTGTCAGTCAGTATAAGACAGTGTCAGTCAGTATAAGACAGTGTCAGTCAGTATAAGACAGTGTGGGTCAGTACAAGAGAGTTTCAGGCAGTATGAGACAGTCTGTTTCTGTATAAGCCAGTGTCTATCAGTATAAGACAGTGTCTGTCAGTATAGGACAGTGTGGGACAGTACAAGACAGTGTGGGTCAGTATTTGACAGTGTGGGTCAGTATCAGACAGTGTGGGTCAGTATAAGACAGTGACTGTCAGTATAAGACAGTGACTGTCAGTATAAGACAGTGTCAGACAGTATAAGACTGTGTCTGTCAGTTTAAGTCAGTGTGGGTCAGTATAAGACAGTGTGGGTCAGTATCAGACAGTGTGGGTCAGTATAAGACAGTGTCTGTCAGTATAAGACAGTGTGGGTCAGTATAAGAAAGTGTGGGTCAGAATAAGACAGTGTGGGTCAGTATAAGACAGTGTGGTTCAGAATAAGACAGTGTGGGTCAGTATAAGACAGTGTCTGTCAGTATAAGACATTGTGGGTCAGTATAAGAAAGTGTCTGTCAGTATCAGACAGTGTCTGTCAGAATAAGACAGTGTAGGTCAGTATAAGACAGTGTCTGTCAGTATCAGACATTGTCCGTCAGTATAAGTCAGTGTGGGTCGGTAGAAGACAGTGTGGGTCAGTATAAGACAGTGTCTGTCAGTATAAGACAGTGTCTGTCAGTATAAGACAGTGTGGGTCAGTATAAGACAGTGTCTGTCAGTATAAGACAGTGTGTGTCAGTATAAGACAGTGTGTGTCAGTATAAGACAGTGTGGATCAGTATAAGACAGTATGGGTCAGTATAAGACATGGTCAGTCAGTATAAGTCAGTGTGGGTCGGTATAAGACAGTGTGGGTCAGTATAAGACATTGTGGGTCAGTATAAGAAAGTGTCTGTCAGTATAAGACAGTGTGGGTCAGTATAAGACAGTGTGGGTCAGTATAAGACATTGTGGGTCAGTATAAGAAAGTGTCTGTCAGTATCAGACAGTGTCTGTCAGTATAAGACAGTGTGGGTCAGTATAAGACAGTGTGGGTCAGTATACGACAGTGACTGTCAGTATAAGACAGTGTCAGTCAGTATAAGACAGTGTCAGTCAGTATAAGACAGTGTGGGTCAGTATAAGACAGTGTGGGTCAGTATAAGACAGTGTGGGTCAGTATAAGACATTGTGGGTCAGTATAAGACATTGTGGGTCAGTATAAGAAAGTGTCTGTCAGTATCAGACAGTGTCTGTCAGTATAAGTCAGTGTGGGTCAGTATAAGACAGTGTGGGTCAGTATAAGACTTTGTGGGTCAGTATAAGAAAGTGTCTGTCAGTATCAGGCAGTGTCTGTCAGTATAAGACAGTGTGGGTCAGTATAAGTCAGTGTGGGTCAGTATACGACAGTGACTGTCAGTATAAGACAGTGTCAGTCAGTATAAGACAGTGTCAGTCAGTATTAGATAGTGTGGGTCAGTACAAGAGAGTTTCAGGCAGTATGAGACAGTCTGTTTCTGTATAAGCCAGTGTCTATCAGTATAAGACAGTGTCTGTCAGTATAAGACAGTGTGGGTCAGTATCAGACAGTGTAGGTCAGTATAAGACATTGTCAGTCAGTACCAGACAGTGTAGGTCAGTATAAGACAGTGTGGGTCAGTATCAGACAGTGTAGGTCAGTATAAGACATTGTCAGTCAGTATAAGACAGTGTGTGTCAGTATAAGACAGTGTGGGTCAGTATCAGACAGTGTAGGTCAGTATAAGTCAGTTTCAGTCAGTTTAAGACAGTGTGTGTCAGTATAAGACAGTGTCTGTCAGTATAAGACAGTGTGGGTCAGTATCAGACAGTGTATGTCAGTATAAGACATTGTCAGTCAGTACCAGACAGTGTAGGTCAGTATGAGACAATGTCTGTCAGTATCAGACAGTGTCTGTCAGTATCAGACAGAGTCTGTCAGTATAAGTCAGTGTGGGTCAGTATAAGTCAGTCTGGGTCAGTATAAGACAGTGTCTGTCACTATCAGACAGTGTCTGTCAGTATAAGACAGTGTCGGTCAGTATAAGACAGTGTGGGTCTGTATAAGACAGTGTCAGTTACTATAAGACAGTGTCAGTCAGTATAAGTCAGTCTTGGTGAGTATAAGTCAGTGTCTGTCAGTAAAAGACAGTGTGGGTCAGTATAAGACAGTGTTTGTCAGTATAAGACATTGTGGGTCAGTATAAGACAGTGACTGTCAGTATAAGTCAGTCTTGGTGAGTATAAGTCAGTGTCCGTCAGTATAAAACAGTGTGTGTCAGTATAAGACAGTGTTTGTCAGTATAAGACATTGTGGGTCAGTATAAGACAGTGACTGTCAGTATAAGACAGTGTGTGTCAGTATAAGACAGTGTCTGTCAGTATAAGACAGTGTCTGTCAGTATAAGACATTGTGGGTCAGTATAAGACAGTGACTGTCAGTATAAGACAGTGTGTGTCAGTATAAGACAGTGTCTGTCAGTATAAGACATTGTGGGTCAGTATTAGACAGTGTTTGTCAGTATAAGACATTGAGGGTCAGAATAAGACAGTGACTGTCAGTATAAGACAGTGTCTGTCAGTATAAGACAGTGTGGGTCAGTATAAGACAGTGACTGTCAGTATAAGACAGTGTCAGACAGTATAAGACAGTGTCTGTCAGAATAAGACAGTGTGGGTCAGTATAAGACAGTGTCAGTCAGTTTAAGTCAGTGTGGGTCAGTATAAGACAGTGTGGGTCAGTATCAGACAGTGTGGGTCAGTATAAGAAAGTGTCTGTCAGTATCAGACAGTGCCTGTCAGAATAAGACAGTGTGGGTCAGTATAAGAAAGTGTCTGTCAGTCTCAGACAGTGTGGGTCAGTATAAGAAAGTGTCTGTCAGTATCAGACAGTGTGGGTCAGTATAAGACAGTGTCTGTCAGTATAAGACAGTGTGGGTCAGTATAAGTCAGTGTGGGTCAGAATAAGACAGTGTAGGTCAGTATAAGACAGTGTCTGTCAGTATCAGACAGTGTCTGTCAGTTTAAGTCAGTGTGGGTCAGTATACGCAGTGACTGTCAGTATAAGACAGTGACTGTCAGTATAAGACAGTGACTGTCAGTATAGGACAGTGTCAGTCAGTATAAGACAGTGTCAGTCAGTATAAGACAGTGTCAGTCAGTATAAGACAGTGTGGGTCAGTACAAGAGAGTTTCAGGCAGTATGAGACAGTCTGTTTCTGTATAAGCCAGTGTCTATCAGTATAAGACAGTGTCTGTCAGTATAGGACAGTGTGGGACAGTACAAGACAGTGTGGGTCAGTATTTGACAGTGTGGGTCAGTATCAGACAGTGTGGGTCAGTATAAGACAGTGACTGTCAGTATAAGACAGTGACTGTCAGTATAAGACAGTGTCAGACAGTATAAGACTGTGTCTGTCAGTTTAAGTCAGTGTGGGTCAGTATAAGACAGTGTGGGTCAGTATCAGACAGTGTGGGTCAGTATAAGACAGTGTCTGTCAGTATAAGACAGTGTGGGTCAGTATAAGAAAGTGTGGGTCAGAATAAGACAGTGTGGGTCAGTATAAGACAGTGTGGTTCAGAATAAGACAGTGTGGGTCAGTATAAGACAGTGTCTGTCAGTATAAGACATTGTGGGTCAGTATAAGAAAGTGTCTGTCAGTATCAGACAGTGTCTGTCAGAATAAGACAGTGTAGGTCAGTATAAGACAGTGTCTGTCAGTATCAGACATTGTCCGTCAGTATAAGTCAGTGTGGGTCGGTAGAAGACAGTGTGGGTCAGTATAAGACAGTGTCTGTCAGTATAAGACAGTGTCTGTCAGTATAAGACAGTGTGGGTCAGTATAAGACAGTGTCTGTCAGTATAAGACAGTGTGTGTCAGTATAAGACAGTGTGTGTCAGTATAAGACAGTGTGGATCAGTATAAGACAGTATGGGTCAGTATAAGACATGGTCAGTCAGTATAAGACAGTGTGTGTCAGTATAAGACAGTGTGTGCCAGTATAAGACAGTGTGTGCCAGTATAAGACAGTGTGGGTCAGTATAAGACATGGTCAGTCAGTATAAGACAGTGTGTGTCAGTTTAAGACAGTGTGTGCCAGTATAAGACAGTGTGGGTCAGTATAAGACAGTGTGGGTCACTTTAAGACAGTGTGGGTCAGTATAAGACCTTGTCAGTCAGTACAAGACTGTATAGGTCAGTATGAGACAGTGTCTGTCAGTATGAGACAGTGTGTGTCAGTATAAGACAGTGTGGATCAGTATAAGACAGTGTGGGTCAGTATAAGACATGGTCAGTCAGAATAAGACAGTGTCGGTCAGTATCAGACAGTGTCTGTCAGTATAAGACAGTGTCTGTCAGTATCAGACAGCGTCAGTCAGTATAAGATAGTGTCTGTCAGTATAAGACAGTGTCTGTCAGTATCAGACAGTGTCAGTCAGTATAAGATAGTGTCTGTCAGTATCAGACAGTGTCAGTCAGTATCAGACAGTGTCTGTCAGTATAAGACAGTGTCTGTCAGTATCAGACAGTGTCAGTCAGTATAAGATAGTGTCTGTCAGTATCAGACAGTGTCAGTCAGTATCAGACAGTGTCAGTCAGTATAAGGCAGTGCCCGTCAGTATCAGACAGTGTCAGTCAGTATAAGATAGTGTCTGTCAGTATCAGACAGTGTCAGTCAGTATCAGACAGTGTCTGTCAGTATGAGACAGTGTGGGTCAGTATAAGACAGTGTGTGTCAGTATAAGACAGTGTCAGTCAGTATAAGACAGTGTGGGGCAGTATAAGACAGTGACTGTCAGTATAAGACAGTGTCTGTCAGAATAAGGCAGCGTGGGTCATTAAAATTCAGTGTGGGTCAGTATAAAACAGTGTCAGTCAGTATAAGACAGTGTCAGTCAGTATAAGACAGTGTCTGTCAGTATATGACAGTGTCTGTCAGTATAAGACAGTGTCAGTCAGTATAAGACAGTGTCTGTCAGTATAAGACAGTGTGGGGCAGTATAAGACAGTGACTGTCAGTATAAGACAGTGTCTGTCAGAATAAGACAGCGTGGGACAGAATAAGACAGCGTGGGTCATTAAAATTCAGTGTGGGTCAGTATAAGACAGTGTCATTCAGTATAAGACAGTGTCTGTCAGTATGAGACAGTGTGGGTCAGTGTAAGACAGTGTGGGTCAGTATAAGACAGTGTGGGTCAGTATAAGACAGTGTCTGACAGTATCAGACAGTATCTGTCAGTATAAGACAGTGTCTGTCAGTATAGGACAGTGTGGGACAGTATAAGACAGCGTGGGTCAGTATTAGACATGTGTGGGTCAGCATAAGACAGTGTGTGTCAGTATCAGACAGTGTGTGTCAGTATAAGACAGTGTCGGTCAGTATAAGACAGAATGTGTCAGTATAAGACAGTGTCTGTCAGTATAAGACAGTGTCTGTCAGTATAAGACAGTGTCGGTCAGTATAAGACAGTGTGGGTCAGTATAAGACAGTGTGGGTCAGTACCAGACATTGACAGTCAGTATCAGGCAGCGTGTGTCAGTATAAGACAGCGGCTGTCAGTTTCAGACAGTGTGTCATTATAAGACAGTGTCGGTCAGTATAAGACAGTGTCTGTCAGTATAAGATATTGTGGGTCAGTATAAGACAGTGTAGGTCAGTTTAAGACAGTGGGGGTCAGTATAAGACAGTGTGGGTCAGTAAAAGACAGTGTCTTTCAGTATTAGACTGTGTGTGTCAGTATTAGACTGTGTGTGTCAGTATAAGACAGTGTGTGTCAGTATAAGACAGTGTCGGTCAGTATAAGACAGTGTCTGTCAGTATAAGACAGTGTCTGTCAGTATAAGACAGTGTCGGTCAGTATAAGACAGTGTGGGTCAGTATAAGACAGTGTGGGTCAGTACCAGACATTGACAGTCAGTATCAGGCAGCGTGTGTCAGTATAAGACAGCGTCTGTCAGTTTCAGACAGTGTGTCATTATAAGACAGTGTCGGTCAGTATAAGACAGTGTCTGTCAGTATAAGATATTGTGGGTCAGTATAAGACAGTGTAGGTCAGTTTAAGACAGTGGGGGTCAGTATAAGACAGTGTGGGTCAGTAAAAGACAGTGTCTTTCAGTATTAGACTGTGTGTGTCAGTATTAGACTGTGTGTGTCAGTATAAGACAGAGTCTGTCAGTATCAGGCAGCGTGTGTCAGTATAAGATGGTGTCTGTCAGTATAAGGCAGTGTGGTCCTGTATAAGACAGTGTCTGTCAGAATAATACAGTGTCTGTCAGTATGGGACAGTGTGGGTCAGTATAAGACAGCGTGGGTGAGTATAAGACTGTGCCTGTCAGTATAAGACAGTATCTGTCAGTATATGACAGTTTGGGCCAGGAAAAGACAGCGTGGGTCAGTATAACACAGTGTGGGTCTGAATAACACCGTAACTGTCAGTATAAGACAGTGTCAGCCAGAATAAGACAGTGTCAGTCAGTATAGGACAGCGTGGGTCAGTATAAGACAGCGTATGTCAGTATAAGACATTGTGGGTCAGTATAAGACAGTGTGGGTCTGTATAAGACAGTGTGGGTCTGTATAAGCCAGTGTGGGTCTGTATAAGACAGTGTGGGTCTGTATAAGCCAGTGTGGGTCTGTATAAGACGGTGTCTGTCAGTATAAGACAGTGTCTGTCAGTATAAAAGACAGTGTCTGTCAGAATAAGAGAGTGTCTGATCATAACAGACAGGGTGTGTCAGTATAAGACAGTGTGGGTCAGTATAAGACAGTGTCGGTCAGTAAAAGACCGTGTGGGTCAGTATAAGACAGTGTCGGTCAGTGTAAGACAGTGTCAGTCAGTATAAGACAGTGTGGGTCAGTATCAGACAGCAGTGAAGGTCAGTATAAGACAGTGTGGGTCAGTAGGAGACAGTGTCTGTCAGTAAAAGACAGTGTGGGTCAGTATAAGACAGTGTCTGTCAGTAAAAGACAGTGTGGGTCAGTATAAGACAGTGTCGGTCAGTGTAAGACAGTGTCAGTCAGTATAAGACAGTGTGGGTCAGTATCAGACAGCAGTGTGGGTCAGTATAAGACAGTGTGGGTCAGTAGGAGACAGTGTCTGTCAGTAAAAGACAGTGTGGGTCAGTATAAGACAGCATGGGTTAGTATAAGATGGTGTGGGTCAGTATCAGACAGTTTCTGTCAGTATCAGACAGTGTGGGTCAGTAAAAGACAGTGTGGGTCAGTATCAGACAGTGTGGGTCAGTATCAGACAGTGTGGGTCAGTATAAGACAGTGTGTGTCAGTATAAGACAGTGTGGGTCAGTAAAAGACAGTGTGGGTCAGTATAAGACAGTGTGGGTCAGTATAAGACAGCATGGGTTAGTATAAGATGGTGTGGGTCAGTATCAGACAGTTTCTGTCAGTATCAGACAGTGTGGGTCAGTAAAAGACAGTGTGGGTCAGTATCAGACAGTGTGGGTCAGTATCAGACAGTGTCTGTCAGTATCAGACAGTGTGGGTCAGTAAAAGACAGTGTCTGTCAGTATCAGACAGTGCCAGTCAGTATAAACCAGTGTGGGTCAGTATCAGACAGTGTGGGTGTCAGTATCAGACAGTGTCAGTCAGTATAAGACAGGGTCTGTCAGTATCAGACAGTGTCTGTCAGTTTAAGTCAGTGTGGGTCAGTATACGCAGTGACTGTCAGTATAAGACAGTGACTGTCAGTATAGGACAGTGTCAGTCAGTATAAGACAGTGTCAGTCAGTATAAGACAGTGTCAGTCAGTATAAGACAGTGTGGGTCAGTACAAGAGAGTTTCAGGCAGTATGAGACAGTCTGTTTCTGTATAAGCCAGTGTCTATCAGTATAAGACAGTGTCTGTCAGTATAGGACAGTGTGGGACAGTATAAGACAGTGTGGGTCAGTATTTGACAGTGTGGGTCAGTATCAGACAGTGTGGGTCAGTATAAGACAGTGACTGTCAGTATAAGACAGTGACTGTCAGTATAAGACAGTGTCAGACAGTATAAGACTGTGTCTGTCAGTTTAAGTCAGTGTGGGTCAGTATAAGACAGTGTGGGTCAGTATCAGACAGTGTGGGTCAGTATAAGACAGTGTCTGTCAGTATAAGACAGTGTGGGTCAGTATAAGAAAGTGTGGGTCAGAATAAGACAGTGTGGGTCAGTATAAGACAGTGTGGTTCAGAATAAGACAGTGTGGGTCAGTATAAGACAGTGTCTGTCAGTATAAGACATTGTGGGTCAGTATAAGAAAGTGTCTGTCAGTATCAGACAGTGTCTGTCAGAATAAGACAGTGTAGGTCAGCATAAGACAGTGTCTGTCAGTATCAGACATTGTCCGTCAGTATAAGTCAGTGTGGGTCGGTAGAAGACAGTGTGGGTCAGTATAAGACAGTGTCTGTCAGTATAAGACACTGTCTGTCAGTATAAGACAGTGTGGGTCAGTATAAGACAGTGTCTGTCAGTATAAGTCAGTGTGGGTCGGTATAAGACAGTGTGGGTCAGTATACGCAGTGACTGTCAGTATAAGACAGTGTCTGTCAGTATAAGACAGTGACAGTCACTATAAGACAGTGTCAGTCAGTGTAAGACATTGTGGGTCAGTATAAGACAGTGTCAGTCAGTATAAGATAGTGTCTGTCAGTATAAGACAGTGTGGGACAGTATAAGACAGTGTGGGTCAGTATTTGACAGTGTGGGTCAGTATCAGACAGTGTGGGTCAGTATAAGACAGTGACTGTCAGTATAAGACAGTGACTGTCAGTATAAGACAGTGTCAGACAGTATAAGACTGTGTCTGTCAGTTTAAGTCAGTGTGGGTCAGTATAAGACAGTGTGGGTCAGTATCAGACAGTGTGGGTCAGTATAAGACAGTGTCTGTCAGTATAAGACAGTGTGGGTCAGTATAAGAAAGTGTGGGTCAGAATAAGACAGTGTGGGTCAGTATAAGACAGTGTGGTTCAGAATAAGACAGTGTGGGTCAGTATAAGACAGTGTCTGTCAGTATAAGACATTGTGGGTCAGTATAAGAAAGTGTCTGTCAGTATCAGACAGTGTCTGTCAGAATAAGACAGTGTAGGTCAGCATAAGACAGTGTCTGTCAGTATCAGACATTGTCCGTCAGTATAAGTCAGTGTGGGTCGGTAGAAGACAGTGTGGGTCAGTATAAGACAGTGTCTGTCAGTATAAGACACTGTCTGTCAGTATAAGACAGTGTGGGTCAGTATAAGACAGTGTCTGTCAGTATAAGTCAGTGTGGGTCGGTATAAGACAGTGTGGGTCAGTATACGCAGTGACTGTCAGTATAAGACAGTGTCTGTCAGTATAAGACAGTGACAGTCACTATAAGACAGTGTCAGTCAGTGTAAGACATTGTGGGTCAGTATAAGACAGTGTCAGTCAGTATAAGATAGTGTCTGTCAGTATAAGACAGTGTGGGTCAGTATAAGACAGTGTGGGTCAGTATAAGACATTGTGGGTCAGTATAAGAAAGTGTCTGTCAGTATCAGGCAGTGTCTGTCAGTATAAGACAGTGTGGGTCAGTATAAGACAGTGTGGGTCAGTATACGACAGTGACTGTCAGTATAAGACAGTGTCAGTCAGTATAAGACAGTGTCAGTCAGTATAAGACAGTGTGGGTCAGTATAAGACAGTGTGGGTCAGTATAAGACAGTGTGGGTCAGTATAAGACATTGTGGGTCAGTATAAGACATTGTGGGTCAGTATAAGAAAGTGTCTGTCAGTATCAGACAGTGTCTGTCAGTATAAGTCAGTGTGGGTCAGTTTCAGACAGTTTGGGTCAGTATAAGACTTTGTGGGTCAGTATACAACAGTGACTGTCAGTATAAGACAGTGTCAGTCAGTATAAGACAGTGTCAGTCAGTATTAGATAGTGTGGGTCAGTACAAGAGAGTTTCAGGCAGTATGAGACAGTCTGTTTCTGTATAAGCCAGTGTCTATCAGTATAAGACAGTGTCTGTCAGTATAGGACAGTGTGGGTCAGTATAAGACAGTGTCTGTCAGTATAAGACATTGTCAGTCAGTATAAGACAGTGTCTGTCAGAATAAGACACTGTCGGTCAGTATCAGACAATGTCAGTCAGTATAAGAGAGTGTCTGTCAGTATAAGGCAGTGTCTGTCAGTATAAGACAGTGTGGGTCAGTATCAGACAGTGTAGGTCAGTATAAGACATTGTCAGTCAGTATAAGACAGTGTGTGTCAGTATAAGACAGCGTGGGTCAGTATCAGACAGTGTAGGTCAGTATAAGTCAGTTTCAGTCAGTTTAAGACAGTGTGTGTCAGTATAAGACAGTGTCTGTCAGTATAAGACAGTGTGGGTCAGTATCAGACAGTGTAGGTCAGTATAAGACATTGTCAGTCAGTACCAGACAGTGTAGGTCAGTATGAGACAATGTCTGTCAGTATCAGACAGTGTCTGTCAGTATCAGACAGAGTCTGTCAGTATAAGTCAGTGTGGGTCAGTATAAGTCAGTCTGGGTCACTATAAGACAGTGTCAGTCACTATAAGTCAGTGTCTGTCAGTAAAAGACAGTGTCTGTCAGTATAAGACAGTGTCTGTCAGTATAATACAGTGTCTGTCAGTATAAGACAGTGTGGGTCTGTATAAGACAGTGTCCGTCAGTATAAGTCAGTGTGGGTCAGTATAAGACAGTGTCAGTCTGTATACGACAGTGTCTGTCAGTATAAGACTGTGTGGGTCAGTATAAGACTGTGTGGGTCAGTGTAAGACAGTGTGGGTCAGTATAAGACAGTGTGGGTCAGTATGAGACAGTGTGGGTCAGTATAAGACAGTGTGTGTCAGTATAAGCCAGTGTCGTCAGTATAAGCCAGTGTCTGTCAGTATAAGACAGTGTCTGTCAGTATAAGACAGTGTGGGTCAGTATAAGAAAGTGTCTGTCATTATCAGAAAGTGTCTGTCAGTATCAGACAGTGTCTGTCAGTATAAGACAGTGTGGGTCATTATAAGACAGTGTGGGTCAGTATAAACCAGTGTGGGTCAGTATAAGACAGTGTGGGTCAGTATACGACAGTGTCTGTCAGTATAAGTCAGTGTGGGTCAGTATAAGACAGTGTCTGTCAGTATTAGACAGTGTCTGTCAGTATCAGACAGTGTCTGTCAGTATCAGACAGTGTCTGTCAGTATAAGTCAGTGTGGGTCAGCATAAGACATTGTGGGTCAGTATAAGAAAGTGTCTGTCAGTATCAGGCAGTGTCTGTCAGTATAAGACAGTGTGGGTCAGTATAAGACAGTGTGGGTCAGTATACGACAGTGACTGTCAGTATAAGACAGTGTCAGTCAGTATAAGACAGTGTCAGTCAGTATAAGACAGTGTGGGTCAGTATAAGACAGTGTGGGTCAGTATAAGACAGTGTGGGTCAGTATAAGACATTGTGGGTCAGTATAAGACATTGTGGGTCAGTATAAGAAAGTGTCTGTCAGTATCAGACAGTGTCTGTCAGTATAAGTCAGTGTGGGTCAGTTTCAGACAGTGTGGGTCAGTATAAGACTTTGTGGGTCAGTATACAACAGTGACTGTCAGTATAAGACAGTGTCAGTCAGTATAAGACAGTGTCAGTCAGTATTAGATAGTGTGGGTCAGTACAAGAGAGTTTCAGGCAGTATGAGACAGTCTGTTTCTGTATAAGCCAGTGTCTATCAGTATAAGACAGTGTCTGTCAGTATAGGACAGTGTGGGTCAGTATAAGACAGTGTCTGTCAGTATAAGACATTGTCAGTCAGTATAAGACAGTGTCTGTCAGAATAAGACACTGTCGGTCAGTATCAGACAATGTCAGTCAGTATAAGAGAGTGTCTGTCAGTATAAGGCAGTGTCTGTCAGTATAAGACAGTGTGGGTCAGTATCAGACAGTGTAGGTCAGTATAAGACATTGTCAGTCAGTATAAGACAGTGTGTGTCAGTATAAGACAGCGTGGGTCAGTATCAGACAGTGTAGGTCAGTATAAGTCAGTTTCAGTCAGTTTAAGACAGTGTGTGTCAGTATAAGACAGTGTCTGTCAGTATAAGACAGTGTGGGTCAGTATCAGACAGTGTAGGTCAGTATAAGACATTGTCAGTCAGTACCAGACAGTGTAGGTCAGTATGAGACAATGTCTGTCAGTATCAGACAGTGTCTGTCAGTATCAGACAGAGTCTGTCAGTATAAGTCAGTGTGGGTCAGTATAAGTCAGTCTGGGTCACTATAAGACAGTGTCAGTCACTATAAGTCAGTGTCTGTCAGTAAAAGACAGTGTCTGTCAGTATAAGACAGTGTCTGTCAGTATAATACAGTGTCTGTCAGTATAAGACAGTGTGGGTCTGTATAAGACAGTGTCCGTCAGTATAAGTCAGTGTGGGTCAGTATAAGACAGTGTCAGTCTGTATACGACAGTGTCTGTCAGTATAAGACTGTGTGGGTCAGTATAAGACTGTGTGGGTCAGTGTAAGACAGTGTGGGTCAGTATAAGACAGTGTGGGTCAGTATGAGACAGTGTGGGTCAGTATAAGACAGTGTGTGTCAGTATAAGCCAGTGTCGTCAGTATAAGCCAGTGTCTGTCAGTATAAGACAGTGTCTGTCAGTATAAGACAGTGTGGGTCAGTATAAGAAAGTGTCTGTCATTATCAGAAAGTGTCTGTCAGTATCAGACAGTGTCTGTCAGTATAAGACAGTGTGGGTCATTATAAGACAGTGTGGGTCAGTATAAACCAGTGTGGGTCAGTATAAGACAGTGTGGGTCAGTATACGACAGTGTCTGTCAGTATAAGTCAGTGTGGGTCAGTATAAGACAGTGTCTGTCAGTATTAGACAGTGTCTGTCAGTATCAGACAGTGTCTGTCAGTATCAGACAGTGTCTGTCAGTATAAGTCAGTGTGGGTCAGCATAAGACAGTGTGGGTCAGTATAAGTCAGTCTGGGTCAGTATAAGTCAGTGTGGGTCAGTATAAGACAGTATGGGTCAGTATACGACAGTGTCAGTCAGTATAAGACATTGTGGGTCAGTATAAGACAGTGACTGTCAGTATAAGACAGTGACTGTCAGTATAAGACAGTGTGGGTCAGTATAAGACAGTGTGGGACAGTATAAGACAATGAGGGTCAGTATAAGACAGTGTGGGTCAGTATAAGACAGAGTGTATCAGTATAAGACAGTGTCTGTCAGTATAAGACAGTGTGGGTCAGTATAAGACAGTGTGGGTCAGTATAAGACAGTGTGGGTCAGTATAAGACAGAGTGTATCAGTATAAGACAGTGTCTGTCAGTATAAGACAGTGTGGGTCAGTATAAGACAGTGTGTGTCAGTATCTGACCATGTGTCAGTATAAGACAGTGTCTGTCAGTTTCAGACAGTGTGTCATTATAAGATAGTGTGTGTCAGTATAAGACAGTGTCAGTCAGTATAAGACAGTGTCTGTCATTATAAGATATTGTGGGTCAGTATGAGACAGTGTCAGTCAGTATAAGACATTGTGGGTCAGTATAAGACAGTGACTGTCAGTATAAGACAGTGTGAGTCAGTATAAGACAGAGTGGGTCAGTATAAGACAGTGTTTGTCAGTATAAGACATTGTGGGTCAGTATAAGACAGTGACTGTCAGTATAAGACAGTGTGTGTCAGTATAAGACAGTGTCTGTCAGTATAAGACAGTGTCTGTCAGTATAAGACATTGTGGGTCAGTATTAGACAGTGTTTGTCAGTATAAGACATTGTGGGTCAGAATAAGACAGTGACTGTCAGTATAAGACAGGGTGGGTCAGTATAAGACAGTGACTGTCAGTATAAGACAGTGTCAGACAGTATAAGACTGTGTCTGTCAGAATAAGACAGTGTGGGTCAGTATAAGACAGTGTCAGTCAGTTTAAGTCAGTGTGGGTCAGTATAAGACAGTGTGGGTCAGTATCAGACAGTGTGGGTCAGTATAAGAAAGTGTCTGTCAGTATCAGACAGTGTCTGTCAGAATAAGACAGTGTGGGTCAGTATAAGAAAGTGTCTGTCAGTATCAGACAGTGTGGGTCAGTATAAGAAAGTGTCTGTCAGTATCAGACAGTGTGGGTCAGTATAAGACAGTGTCTGTCAGTATAAGACAGTGTGGGTCAGTATAAGTCAGTGTGGGTCAGAATAAGACAGTGTAGGTCAGTATAAGACAGTGTCTGTCAGTATCAGACAGTGTCTGTCAGTTTAAGTCAGTGTGGGTCAGTATACGCAGTGACTGTCAGTATAAGACAGTGACTGTCAGTATAGGACAGTGTCAGTCAGTATAAGACAGTGTCAGTCAGTCTAAGACAGTGTCAGTCAGTATAAGACAGTGTGGGTCAGTACAAGAGAGTTTCAGGCAGTATGAGACAGTCTGTTTCTGTATAAGCCAGTGTCTATCAGTATAAGACAGTGTCTGTCAGTATTAGGACAGTGTGGGACAGTATAAGACAGTGTGGGTCAGTATTTGACAGTGTGGGTCAGTATCAGACAGTGTGGGTCAGTATAAGACAGTGACTGTCAGTATAAGACAGTGACTGTCAGTATAAGACAGTGTCAGACAGTATAAGACTGTGTCTGTCAGTTTAAGTCAGTGTGGGTCAGTATAAGACAGTGTGGGTCAGTATCAGACAGTGTGGGTCAGTATAAGACAGTGTCTGTCAGTATAAGACAGTGTGGGTCAGTATAAGAAAGTGTGGGTCAGAATAAGACAGTGTGGGTCAGTATAAGACAGTGTGGTTCAGAATAAGACAGTGTGGGTCAGTATAAGACAGTGTCTGTCAGTATAAGACATTGTGGGTCAGTATAAGAAAGTGTCTGTCAGTATCAGACAGTGTCTGTCAGAATAAGACAGTGTAGGTCAGTATAAGACAGTGTCTGTCAGTATCAGACATTGTCCGTCAGTATAAGTCAGTGTGGGTCGGTAGAAGACAGTGTGGGTCAGTATAAGTCAGTGTGGGTCAGTATACGACAGTGACTGTCAGTATAAGACAGTGTCAGTCAGTATAAGACAGTGTCAGTCAGTATTAGATAGTGTGGGTCAGTACAAGAGAGTTTCAGGCAGTATGAGACAGTCTGTTTCTGTATAAGCCAGTGTCTATCAGTATAAGACAGTGTCTGTCAGTATAGGACAGTGTGGGTCAGTATAAGACATTGTCAGTCAGTATAAGACAGTGTCTGTCAGAATAAGACACTGTCGGTCAGTATCAGACAATGTCAGTCAGTATAAGAGAGTGTCTGCCAGTATAAGACAGTGTCTGTCAGTATAAGACAGTGTGGGTCAGTATCAGACAGTGTAGGTCAGTATAAGACATTGTCAGTCAGTATAAGACAGTGTGTGTCAGTATAAGACAGCGTGGGTCAGTATCAGACAGTGTAGGTCAGTATAAGTCAGTTTCAGTCAGTTTAAGACAGTGTGTGTCAGTATAAGACAGTGTCTGTCAGTATAAGACAGTGTGGGTCAGTATCAGACAGTGTAGGTCAGTATAAGACATTGTCAGTCAGTACCAGACAGTGTAGGTCAGTATGAGACAATGTCTGTCAGTATCAGACAGTGTCTGTCAGTATCAGACAGAGTCTGTCAGTATAAGTCAGTCTGGGTCAGTATAAGACAGTGTCAGTCACTATAAGACAGTGTCTGTCAGTAAAAGACAGTGTCGGTCAGTATAAGACAGTGTGGGTCTGTATAAGACAGTGTCCGTCAGTATAAGTCAGTGTGGGTCAGTATAAGACAGTGTCAGTCTGTATACGACAATGTCTGTCTGTATAAGACTGTGTGGGTCAGTATAAGACTGTGTGGGTCAGTGTAAGACAGTGTGGGTCAGTATAAGACAGTGTGGGTCAGTATGAGACAGTGTGGGTCAGTATAAGACAGTGTGTGTCAGTATAAGACAGTGTCTGTCATTATAAGACAGTGTCTGTCATTATAAGACAGTGTCTGTCAGTATAAGGCAGTGTGGGGCAGTATAAGACAGTGTGTGTCAGTATAAGCCAGTGGCTGTCAGTATAAGACAGTGTCTGTCAGCATAAGACAGTGTGGGTCAGTATAAGAAAGTGTCTGTCATTATCAGGAAGTGTCTGTCAGTATAAGACAGTGTCTGTCAGTATAAGACAGTGTGGGTCATTATAAGACAGTGTGGGTCAGTATAAGCCAGTGTGTGTCAGTATCAGACAGTGTCTGTCAGTGTAAGACAGTGTGGGTCAGTATAAGTCAGTGTGGGTCAGTATAAGACAGGGTCTGTCAGTATCAGACAGTGTGGGTCAGTATAAGACAGTGTGGGTCAGTATACGACAGTGTCTGTCAGTATAAGTCAGTGTGGGTCAGTATAAGACAGTGTCTGTCAGTATTAGACAGTGTCTGTCAGTATCAGACAGTGTCTGTCAGTATCAGACAGTGTCTGTCAGTATAAGTCAGTGTGGGTCAGCATAAGACAGTGTGGGTCAGTATAAGTCAGTCTGGGTCAGTATAAGTCAGTGTGGGTCAGTATAAGACAGTATGGGTCAGTATACTACAGTGTCAGTCAGTATAAGACATTGTGGGTCAGTATAAGACAGTGACTGTCAGTATAAGACAGTGACTGTCAGTATAAGACAGTGTGGGTCAGTATAAGACAGTGTGGGACAGTATAAGACAATGTGGGTCAGTATAAGACAGTGTGGGTCAGTATAAGACAGAGTGTATCAGTATAAGACAGTGTCTGTCAGTATAAGACAGTGTGGGTCAGTAAAAGACAGTGTGGGTCAGTATAAGACAGTGTGGGTCAGTATAAGACAGAGTGTATCAGTATAAGACAGTGTCTGTCAGTATAAGACAGTGTGGGTCAGTATAAGACAGTGTGTGTCAGTATCTGACCATGTGTCAGTATAAGACAGTGTCTGTCAGTTTCAGACAGTGTGTCATTATAAGATAGTGTGTGTCAGTATAAGACAGTGTCAGTCAGTATAAGACAGTGTCTGTCATTATAAGATATTGTGGGTCAGTATAAGACAGTGTCAGTCAGTATAAGACATTGTGGGTCAGTATAAGACAGTGACTGTCAGTATAAGACAGTGTGAGTCAGTATAAGACAGAGTGGGTCAGTATAAGACAGTGTTTGTCAGTATAAGACATTGTGGGTCAGTATAAGACAGTGACTGTCAGTATAAGACAGTGTGTGTCAGTATAAGACAGTGTCTGTCAGTATAAGACAGTGTCTGTCAGTATAAGACATTGTGGGTCAGTATTAGACAGTGTTTGTCAGTATAAGACATTGAGGGTCAGAATAAGACAGTGACTGTCAGTATAAGACAGTGTCTGTCAGTATAAGACAGTGTGGGTCAGTATAAGACAGTGACTGTCAGTATAAGACAGTGTCAGACAGTATAAGACAGTGTCTGTCAGAATAAGACAGTGTGGGTCAGTATAAGACAGTGTCAGTCAGTTTAAGTCAGTGTGGGTCAGTATAAGACAATGTGGGTCAGTATCAGACAGGGTGGGTCAGTATAAGAAAGTGTCTGTCAGTATCAGACAGTGTCTGTCAGAATAAG
Source organism: Scyliorhinus torazame (assembly GCF_047496885.1). Lineage (NCBI taxonomy): Eukaryota > Metazoa > Chordata > Chondrichthyes > Carcharhiniformes > Scyliorhinidae > Scyliorhinus > Scyliorhinus torazame. The sequence continues at coordinate 358,341,225 of NC_092709.1, read as the reverse complement.
ACAGTGTGGGTCAGTATAAGAAAGTGTCTGTCAGTCTCAGACAGTGTGGGTCAGTATAAGAAAGTGTCTGTCAGTATCAGACAGTGTGGGTCAGTATAAGTCAGTGTGGGTCAGAATAAGACAGTGTAGGTCAGTATAAGACAGTGTCTGTCAGAATAAGACAGTGTAGGTCAGTATAAGACAGTGTCTGTCAGTATCAGACATTGTCCGTCAGTATAAGTCAGTGTGGGTCGGTAGAAGACAGTGTGGGTCAGTATAAGACAGTGTCTGTCAGTATAAGACAGTGTGGGTCAGTATAAGACAGTGTCTGTCAGTATAAGTCAGTGTGGGTCGGTATAAGACAGTGTGGGTCAGTATAAGACATTGTGGGTCAGTATAAGAAAGTGTCTGTCAGTATAAGACAGTGTGGGTCAGTATAAGACAGTGTGGGTCAGTATAAGACATTGTGGGTCAGTATAAGAAAGTGTCTGTCAGTATCAGACAGTGTGGGTCAGTATAAGACAGTGTGGGTCAGTATAAGACAGTGTGGGTCAGTATACGACAGTGACTGTCAGTATAAGACAGTGTCAGTCAGTATAAGACAGTGTCAGTCAGTATAAGACAGTGTGGGTCAGTATAAGACAGTGTGGGTCAGTATAAGACAGTGTGGGTCAGTATAAGACATTGTGGGTCAGTATAAGACATTGTGGGTCAGTATAAGAAAGTGTCTGTCAGTATCAGACAGTGTCTGTCAGTATAAGTCAGTGTGGGTCAGTATAAGACAGTGTGGGTCAGTATAAGACTTTGTGGGTCAGTATAAGAAAGTGTCTGTCAGTATCAGGCAGTGTCTGTCAGTATAAGACAGTGTGGGTCAGTATAAGTCAGTGTGGGTCAGTATACGACAGTGACTGTCAGTATAAGACAGTGTCAGTCAGTATAAGACAGTGTCAGTCAGTATTAGATAGTGTGGGTCAGTACAAGAGAGTTTCAGGCAGTATGAGACAGTCTGTTTCTGTATAAGCCAGTGTCTATCAGTATAAGACAGTGTCTGTCAGTATAAGACAGTGTGGGTCAGTATCAGACAGTGTAGGTCAGTATAAGACATTGTCAGTCAGTACCAGACAGTGTAGGTCAGTATAAGACAGTGTGGGTCAGTATCAGACAGTGTAGGTCAGTATAAGACATTGTCAGTCAGTATAAGACAGTGTGTGTCAGTATAAGACAGTGTGGGTCAGTATCAGACAGTGTAGGTCAGTATAAGTCAGTTTCAGTCAGTTTAAGACAGTGTGTGTCAGTATAAGACAGTGTCTGTCAGTATAAGACAGTGTGGGTCAGTATCAGACAGTGTATGTCAGTATAAGACATTGTCAGTCAGTACCAGAAAGTGTAGGTCAGTATGAGACAATGTCTGTCAGTATCAGACAGTGTCTGTCAGTATCAGACAGAGTCTGTCAGTATAAGTCAGTGTGGGTCAGTATAAGTCAGTCTGGGTCAGTATAAGACAGTGTCTGTCACTATCAGACAGTGTCTGTCAGTATAAGACAGTGTCGGTCAGTATAAGACAGTGTGGGTCTGTATAAGACAGTGTCAGTTACTATAAGACAGTGTCAGTCAGTATAAGTCAGTCTTGGTGAGTATAAGTCAGTGTCTGTCAGTAAAAGACAGTGTGGGTCAGTATAAGACAGTGTTTGTCAGTATAAGACATTGTGGGTCAGTATAAGACAGTGACTGTCAGTATAAGTCAGTCTTGGTGAGTATAAGTCAGTGTCCGTCAGTATAAAACAGTGTGTGTCAGTATAAGACAGTGTTTGTCAGTATAAGACATTGTGGGTCAGTATAAGACAGTGACTGTCAGTATAAGACAGTGTGTGTCAGTATAAGACAGTGTCTGTCAGTATAAGACAGTGTCTGTCAGTATAAGACATTGTGGGTCAGTATAAGACAGTGACTGTCAGTATAAGACAGTGTGTGTCAGTATAAGACAGTGTCTGTCAGTATAAGACAGTGTCTGTCAGTATAAGACATTGTGGGTCAGTATTAGACAGTGTTTGTCAGTATAAGACATTGAGGGTCAGAATAAGACAGTGACTGTCAGTATAAGACAGTGTCTGTCAGTATAAGACAGTGTGGGTCAGTATAAGACAGTGACTGTCAGTATAAGACAGTGTCAGACAGTATAAGACAGTGTCTGTCAGAATAAGACAGTGTGGGTCAGTATAAGACAGTGTCAGTCAGTTTAAGTCAGTGTGGGTCAGTATAAGACAGTGTGGGTCAGTATCAGACAGTGTGGGTCAGTATAAGAAAGTGTCTGTCAGTATCAGACAGTGTCTGTCAGAATAAGACAGTGTGGGTCAGTATAAGAAAGTGTCTGTCAGTCTCAGACAGTGTGGGTCAGTATAAGAAAGTGTCTGTCAGTATCAGACAGTGTGGGTCAGTATAAGACAGTGTCTGTCAGTATAAGACAGTGTGGGTCAGTATAAGTCAGTGTGGGTCAGAATAAGACAGTGTAGGTCAGTATAAGACAGTGTCTGTCAGTATCAGACAGTGTCTGTCAGTTTAAGTCAGTGTGGGTCAGTATACGCAGTGACTGTCAGTATAAGACAGTGACTGTCAGTATAGGACAGTGTCAGTCAGTATAAGACAGTGTCAGTCAGTATAAGACAGTGTCAGTCAGTATAAGACAGTGTGGGTCAGTACAAGAGAGTTTCAGGCAGTATGAGACAGTCTGTTTCTGTATAAGCCAGTGTCTATCAGTATAAGACAGTGTCTGTCAGTATAGGACAGTGTGGGACAGTACAAGACAGTGTGGGTCAGTATTTGACAGTGTGGGTCAGTATCAGACAGTGTGGGTCAGTATAAGACAGTGACTGTCAGTATAAGACAGTGACTGTCAGTATAAGACAGTGTCAGACAGTATAAGACTGTGTCTGTCAGTTTAAGTCAGTGTGGGTCAGTATAAGACAGTGTGGGTCAGTATCAGACAGTGTGGGTCAGTATAAGACAGTGTCTGTCAGTATAAGACAGTGTGGGTCAGTATAAGAAAGTGTGGGTCAGAATAAGACAGTGTGGGTCAGTATAAGACAGTGTGGTTCAGAATAAGACAGTGTGGGTCAGTATAAGACAGTGTCTGTCAGTATAAGACATTGTGGGTCAGTATAAGAAAGTGTCTGTCAGTATCAGACAGTGTCTGTCAGAATAAGACAGTGTAGGTCAGTATAAGACAGTGTCTGTCAGTATCAGACATTGTCCGTCAGTATAAGTCAGTGTGGGTCGGTAGAAGACAGTGTGGGTCAGTATAAGACAGTGTCTGTCAGTATAAGACAGTGTCTGTCAGTATAAGACAGTGTGGGTCAGTATAAGACAGTGTCTGTCAGTATAAGTCAGTGTGGGTCGGTATAAGACAGTGTGGGTCAGTATAAGACATTGTGCGTCAGTATAAGAAAGTGTCTGTCAGTATAAGACAGTGTGGGTCAGTATAAGACAGTGTGGGTCAGTATAAGACATTGTGGGTCAGTATAAGAAAGTGTCTGTCAGTATCAGACAGTGTCTGTCAGTATAAGACAGTGTGGGTCAGTATAAGACAGTGTGGGTCAGTATACGACAGTGACTGTCAGTATAAGACAGTGTCAGTCAGTATAAGACAGTGTCAGTCAGTATAAGACAGTGTGGGTCAGTATAAGACAGTGTGGGTCAGTATAAGACAGTGTGGGTCAGTATAAGACAGTGTGGGTCAGTATAAGACATTGTGGGTCAGTATAAGACATTGTGGGTCAGTATAAGAAAGTGTCTGTCAGTATCAGACAGTGTCTGTCAGTATAAGTCAGTGTGGGTCAGTATAAGACAGTGTGGGTCAGTATAAGACTTTGTGGGTCAGTATAAGAAAGTGTCTGTCAGTATCAGGCAGTGTCTGTCAGTATAAGACAGTGTGGGTCAGTATAAGTCAGTGTGGGTCAGTATACGACAGTGACTGTCAGTATTAGATAGTGTGGGTCAGTACAAGAGAGTTTCAGGCAGTATGAGACAGTCTGTTTCTGTATAAGCCAGTGTCTATCAGTATAAGACAGTGTCTGTCAGTATAGGACAGTGTGGGTCAGTATAAGACATTGTCAGTCAGTATAAGACAGTGTCTGTCAGAATAAGACACTGTCGGTCAGTATCAGACAATGTCAGTCAGTATAAGACAGTGTCTGTCAGTATAAGACAGTGTCTGTCAGTATAAGACAGTGTGGGTCAGTATCAGACAGTGTAGGTCAGTATAAGACATTGTCAGTCAGTATAAGACAGTGTGTGTCAGTATAAGACAGTGTGGGTCAGTATCAGACAGTGTAGGTCAGTATAAGTCAGTTTCAGTCAGTTTAAGACAGTGTGTGTCAGTATAAGACAGTGTCTGTCAGTATAAGACAGTGTGGGTCAGTATCAGACAGTGTATGTCAGTATAAGACATTGTCAGTCAGTACCAGACAGTGTAGGTCAGTATGAGACAATGTCTGTCAGTATCAGACAGTGTCTGTCAGTATCAGACAGAGTCTGTCAGTATAAGTCAGTGTGGGTCAGTATAAGTCAGTCTGGGTCAGTATAAGACAGTGTCAGTTACTATCAGACAGTGTCTGTCAGTATAAGACAGTGTCGGTCAGTATAAGACAGTGTGGGTCTGTATAAGACAGTGTCAGTTACTATAAGACAGTGTCAGTCAGTATAAGTCAGTCTTGGTGAGTATAAGTCAGTGTCTGTCAGTATAAGACAGTGTGGGTCAGTATAAGACAGTGTCGGTCAGTATAAGACAGTGTGGGTCAGTATAAGACAGTGTCCGTCAGTATAAGTCAGTGTGGGTCAGTATAAGACAGTGTCAGTCTGTATACGACAGTGTCGGTCAGTATAAGACAGTGTGGGTCTGTATAAGACAGTGTCCGTCAGTATAAGTCAGTGTGGGTCAGTATAAGACAGTGTCAGTCTGTATACGACAGTGTCTGTCAGTATAAGACTGTGTGGGTCAGTATAAGACTGTGTGGGTCAGTGTAAGACAGTGTGGGTCAATATAAGACAGTGTGGGTCAGTATAAGACAGTGTGGGGCAGTATAAGACAGTGTGTGTCAGTATAAGCCAGTGTCTGTCAGTATAAGAAAGTGTGGGTCAGTATCAGAAAGTGTCTGTCAGTATCAGACAGTGTCTGTCAGTATCAGACAGTGTCTGTCAGTATAAGTCAGTGTGGGTCAGCATAAGACAGTGTGGGTCAGTATAAGTCAGTCTGGGTCAGTATAAGTCAGTCTGGGTCAGTATAAGACAGTGTCCGTCAGTGTAAGTCAGTGTGGGTCAGTATAAGACAGTATGGGTCAGTATACGACAGTGTCAGTCAGTATAAGACATTGTGGGTCAGTATAAGACAGTGACTGTCAGTATAAGACAGTGACTGTCAGTATAAGACAGTGTGGGTCAGTATAAGACAGTGTGGGACAGTATAAGACAGTGTGGGTCAGTATAAGACAGTGTGGGTCAGTATAAGACAGTGTCTGTCAGTATAAGACAGTGTGGGTCAGTATAAGACAGTGTGTGTCAGTATCTGACCATGTGTCAGTATAAGACAGTGTCTGTCAGTTTCAGACAGTGTGTCATTATAAGATAGTGTGTGTCAGTATAAGACAGTGTCAGTCAGTATAAGACAGTGTCTGTCATTATAAGATATTGTGGGTCAGTATAAGACAGTGTCAGTCAGTATAAGACATTGTGGGTCAGTATAAGACAGTGACTGTCAGTATAAGACAGTGTGAGTCAGGATAAGACAGAGTGGGTCAGTATAAGACAGTGTTTGTCAGTATAAGACATTGTGGGTCAGTATAAGACAGTGACTGTCAGTATAAGTCAGTCTTGGTGAGTATAAGTCAGTGTCCGTCAGTATAAAACAGTGTGTGTCAGTATAAGACAGTGTTTGTCAGTATAAGACATTGTGGGTCAGTATAAGACAGTGACTGTCAGTATAAGACAGTGTGTGTCAGTATAAGACAGTGTCTGTCAGTATAAGACAGTGTCTGTCAGTATAAGACATTGTGGGTCAGTATAAGACAGTGACTGTCAGTATAAGACAGTGTGTGTCAGTATAAGACAGTGTCTGTCAGTATAAGACAGTGTCTGTCAGTATAAGACATTGTGGGTCAGTATTAGACAGTGTTTGTCAGTATAAGACATTGAGGGTCAGAATAAGACAGTGACTGTCAGTATAAGACAGTGTCTGTCAGTATAAGACAGTGTGGGTCAGTATAAGACAGTGACTGTCAGTATAAGACAGTGTCAGACAGTATAAGACAGTGTCTGTCAGAATAAGACAGTGTGGGTCAGTATAAGACAGTGTCAGTCAGTTTAAGTCAGTGTGGGTCAGTATAAGACAGTGTGGGTCAGTATCAGACAGTGTGGGTCAGTATAAGAAAGTGTCTGTCAGTATCAGACAGTGTCTGTCAGAATAAGACAGTGTGGGTCAGTATAAGAAAGTGTCTGTCAGTCTCAGACAGTGTGGGTCAGTATAAGAAAGTGTCTGTCAGTATCAGACAGTGTGGGTCAGTATAAGACAGTGTCTGTCAGTATAAGACAGTGTGGGTCAGTATAAGTCAGTGTGGGTCAGAATAAGACAGTGTAGGTCAGTATAAGACAGTGTCTGTCAGTATCAGACAGTGTCTGTCAGTTTAAGTCAGTGTGGGTCAGTATACGCAGTGACTGTCAGTATAAGACAGTGACTGTCAGTATAGGACAGTGTCAGTCAGTATAAGACAGTGTCAGTCAGTATAAGACAGTGTCAGTCAGTATAAGACAGTGTGGGTCAGTACAAGAGAGTTTCAGGCAGTATGAGACAGTCTGTTTCTGTATAAGCCAGTGTCTATCAGTATAAGACAGTGTCTGTCAGTATAGGACAGTGTGGGACAGTACAAGACAGTGTGGGTCAGTATTTGACAGTGTGGGTCAGTATCAGACAGTGTGGGTCAGTATAAGACAGTGACTGTCAGTATAAGACAGTGACTGTCAGTATAAGACAGTGTCAGACAGTATAAGACTGTGTCTGTCAGTTTAAGTCAGTGTGGGTCAGTATAAGACAGTGTGGGTCAGTATCAGACAGTGTGGGTCAGTATAAGACAGTGTCTGTCAGTATAAGACAGTGTGGGTCAGTATAAGAAAGTGTGGGTCAGAATAAGACAGTGTGGGTCAGTATAAGACAGTGTGGTTCAGAATAAGACAGTGTGGGTCAGTATAAGACAGTGTCTGTCAGTATAAGACATTGTGGGTCAGTATAAGAAAGTGTCTGTCAGTATCAGACAGTGTCTGTCAGAATAAGACAGTGTAGGTCAGTATAAGACAGTGTCTGTCAGTATCAGACATTGTCCGTCAGTATAAGTCAGTGTGGGTCGGTAGAAGACAGTGTGGGTCAGTATAAGACAGTGTCTGTCAGTATAAGACAGTGTCTGTCAGTATAAGACAGTGTGGGTCAGTATAAGACAGTGTCTGTCAGTATAAGTCAGTGTGGGTCGGTATAAGACAGTGTGGGTCAGTATAAGACATTGTGGGTCAGTATAAGAAAGTGTCTGTCAGTATAAGACAGTGTGGGTCAGTATAAGACAGTGTGGGTCAGTATAAGACATTGTGGGTCAGTATAAGAAAGTGTCTGTCAGTATCAGACAGTGTCTGTCAGTATAAGACAGTGTGGGTCAGTATAAGACAGTGTGGGTCAGTATACGACAGTGACTGTCAGTATAAGACAGTGTCAGTCAGTATAAGACAGTGTCAGTCAGTATAAGACAGTGTGGGTCAGTATAAGACAGTGTGGGTCAGTATAAGACAGTGTGGGTCAGTATAAGACAGTGTGGGTCAGTATAAGACATTGTGGGTCAGTATAAGACATTGTGGGTCAGTATAAGAAAGTGTCTGTCAGTATCAGACAGTGTCTGTCAGTATAAGTCAGTGTGGGTCAGTATAAGACAGTGTGGGTCAGTATAAGACTTTGTGGGTCAGTATAAGAAAGTGTCTGTCAGTATCAGGCAGTGTCTGTCAGTATAAGACAGTGTGGGTCAGTATAAGTCAGTGTGGGTCAGTATACGACAGTGACTGTCAGTATTAAATAGTGTGGGTCAGTACAAGAGAGTTTCAGGCAGTATGAGACAGTCTGTTTCTGTATAAGCCAGTGTCTATCAGTATAAGACAGTGTCTGTCAGTATAGGACAGTGTGGGTCAGTATAAGACATTGTCAGTCAGTATAAGACAGTGTCTGTCAGAATAAGACACTGTCGGTCAGTATCAGACAATGTCAGTCAGTATAAGACAGTGTCTGTCAGTATAAGACAGTGTCTGTCAGTATAAGACAGTGTGGGTCAGTATCAGACAGTGTAGGTCAGTATAAGACATTGTCAGTCAGTATAAGACAGTGTGTGTCAGTATAAGACAGTGTGGGTCAGTATCAGACAGTGTAGGTCAGTATAAGTCAGTTTCAGTCAGTTTAAGACAGTGTGTGTCAGTATAAGACAGTGTCTGTCAGTATAAGACAGTGTGGGTCAGTATCAGACAGTGTATGTCAGTATAAGACATTGTCAGTCAGTACCAGACAGTGTAGGTCAGTATGAGACAATGTCTGTCAGTATCAGACAGTGTCTGTCAGTATCAGACAGAGTCTGTCAGTATAAGTCAGTGTGGGTCAGTATAAGTCAGTCTGGGTCAGTATAAGACAGTGTCAGTTACTATCAGACAGTGTCTGTCAGTATAAGACAGTGTCGGTCAGTATAAGACAGTGTGGGTCTGTATAAGACAGTGTCAGTTACTATAAGACAGTGTCAGTCAGTATAAGTCAGTCTTGGTGAGTATAAGTCAGTGTCTGTCAGTATAAGACAGTGTGGGTCAGTATAAGACAGTGTCGGTCAGTATAAGACAGTGTGGGTCAGTATAAGACAGTGTCCGTCAGTATAAGTCAGTGTGGGTCAGTATAAGACGGTGTCAGTCTGTATACGACAGTGTCGGTCAGTATAAGACAGTGTGGGTCTGTATGAGACAGTGTCCGTCAGTATAAGTCAGTGTGGGTCAGTATAAGACAGTGTCAGTCTGTATACGACAGTGTCTGTCAGTATAAGACTGTGTGGGTCAGTATAAGACTGTGTGGGTCAGTGTAAGACAGTGTGGGTCAATATAAGACAGTGTGGGTCAGTATAAGACAGTGTGGGGCAGTATAAGACAGTGTGTGTCAGTATAAGCCAGTGTCTGTCAGTATAAGAAAGTGTGGGTCAGTATCAGAAAGTGTCTGTCAGTATCAGACAGTGTCTGTCAGTATTAGACAGTGTCTGTCAGTATCAGACAGTGTCTGTCAGTATCAGACAGTGTCTGTCAGTATAAGTCAGTGTGGGTCAGCATAAGACAGTGTGGGTCAGTATAAGTCAGTCTGGGTCAGTATAAGTCAGTCTGGGTCAGTATAAGACAGTGTCCGTCAGTGTAAGTCAGTGTGGGTCAGTATAAGACAGTATGGGTCAGTATACGACAGTGTCAGTCAGTATAAGACATTGTGGGTCAGGATAAGACAGTGACTGTCAGTATAAGACAGTGACTGTCAGTATAAGACAGTGTGGGTCAGTATAAGACAGTGTGGGACAGTATAAGACAGTGTGGGTCAGTATAAGACAGTGTGGGTCAGTATAAGACAGTGTCTGTCAGTATAAGACAGTGTGTGTCAGTATAAGACAGTGTGTGTCAGTATCTGACCATGTGTCAGTATAAGACAGTGTCTGTCAGTTTCAGACAGTGTGTCATTATAAGATAGTGTGTGTCAGTATAAGACAGTGTCAGTCAGTATAAGACAGTGTCTGTCATTATAAGATATTGTGGGTCAGTATAAGACAGTGTCAGTCAGTATAAGACATTGTGGGTCAGTATAAGACAGTGACTGTCAGTATAAGACAGTGTGAGTCAGGATAAGACAGAGTGGGTCAGTATAAGACAGTGTTTGTCAGTATAAGACATTGTGGGTCAGTATAAGACAGTGTCTGTCAGTATAAGACATTGTGGGTCAGTATAAGACAGTGTTTGTCAGTATAAGACATTGTGGGTCAGAATAAGACAGTGACTGTCAGTATAAGACAGTGTCTGTCAGTATAAGACAGTGTGGGTCAGTATAAGACAGTGACTGTCAGTATAAGACAGTGTCAGACAGTATAAGACTGTGTCTGTCAGAATAAGACAGTGTGGGTCAGTATAAGACAGTGTCAGTCAGTTTAAGTCAGTGTGGGTCAGTATAAGACAGTGTGGGTCAGTATCAGACAGTGTGGGTCAGTATAAGAAAGTATCTGTCAGTATCAGACAGTGTCTGTCAGAATAAGACAGTGTGGGTCAGTATAAGAAAGTGTCTGTCAGTATCAGACAGTGTGGGTCAGTATAAGAAAGTGTCTGTCAGTATCAGACAGTGTGGGTCAGTATAAGACAGTGTCTGTCAGTATAAGACAGTGTGGGTCAGTATAAGTCAGTGTGGGTCAGAATAAGACAGTGTAGGTCAGTATAAGACAGTGTCTGTCAGTATCAGACATTGTCCGTCAGTATAAGTCAGTGTGGGTCGGAATAAGACAGTGTGGGTCAGTATAAGACAGTGTGGGTCAGTATAAGACAGTGTCTGTCAGTATAAGTCAGTGTGGGTCGGTATAAGACAGTGTGGGTCAGTATACGCAGTGACTGTCAGTATAAGACAGTGTGTGTCAGTATAAGACAGTGACAGTCACTATAAGACAGTGTCAGTCAGTGTAAGACAATGTGGGTCAGTATAAGACAGTGTGGGTCAGTATAAGACTGTGTGGGTCAGTATAAGACAGTGTGGGTCAGTATAAGACAGTGTCAGTCAGTATAAGACAGTGTCTGTCAGTATAAGACAGTGTCTGTCAGTATAAGACAGTGTGGGTCAGTATAAGACAGTGTGGGTCAGTATAAGACATTGTGGGTCAGTATAAGAAAGTGTCTGTCAGTATCAGACAGTGTCTGTCAGTATAAGACAGTGTCTGTCAGTATAAGACAGTGTGGGTCAGTATAAGTCAGTGTGGGTCAGTATAAGACAGGGTCTGTCAGTATCAGACAGTGTGGGTCAGTATAAGACAGTGTGGGTCAGTATAAGACAGTGTGGGTCAGTATCAGACAGTGTGGGTCAGTATAAGAAAGTGTCTGTCAGTATCAGACAGTGTCTGTCAGAATAAGACAGTGTGGGTCAGTATAAGAAAGTGTCTGTCAGTATCAGACAGTGTGGGTCAGTATAAGAAAGTGTCTGTCAGTATCAGACAGTGTGGGTCAGTATAAGACAGTGTCTGTCAGTATAAGACAGTGTGGGTCAGTATAAGTCAGTGTGGGTCAGAATAAGACAGTGTAGGTCAGAATAAGACAGTGTCTGTAGGTATCAGACATTGTCCGTCAGTATAAGTCAGTGTGGGTCGGAATAAGACAGTGTGGGTCAGTATAAGACAGTGTGGGTCAGTATAAGACAGTGTCTGTCAGTATAAGTCAGTGTGGGTCGGTATAAGACAGTGTGGGTCAGTATACGCAGTGACTGTCAGTATAAGACAGTGTGTGTCAGTATAAGACAGTGACAGTCACTATAAGACAGTGTCAGTCAGTGTAAGACAGTGTGGGTCAGTATAAGACAGTGTGGGTCAGTATAAGACTGTGTGGGTCAGTATAAGACAGTGTGGGTCAGTATAAGACAGTGTCTGTCAGTATAAGACAGTGTCTGTCAGTATAAGACAGTGTTGGTCAGTATAAGACAGTGTGGGTCAGTATAAGACATTGTGGGTCAGTATAAGAAAGTGTCTGTCAGTATCAGACAGTGTCTGTCAGTATAAGACAGTGTCTGTCAGTATAAGACAGTGTGGGTCAGTATAAGTCAGTGTGGGTCAGTATAAGACAGGGTCTGTCAGTATCAGACAGTGTGGGTCAGTATAAGACAGTGTGGGTCAGTATACGACAGTCTGGGTCAGTATAAGTCAGTCTGGGTCAGTATAAGACAGTGTCCGTCAGTGTAAGTCAGTGTGGGTCAGTATAAGACAGTATGGGTCAGTATACGACAGTGTCAGTGAGTATAAGACGTTGTGGGTCAGTATAAGACAGTGACTGTCAGTATAAGACAGCGTGGGTCAGTATAAGACAGTGGCTGTCAGTATAAGACAGTGTGGGTCAGTATAAGACAGTGTGGGTCAGTATAAGACAGTGACTGTCAGTAAAAGACAGTGGGGGTCAGTATAAGACAGTGTGGGACAGTATAAGACAGTGTGGGTCAGTATAAGACAGTGTGGGTCAGTATAAGACAGAGTGTATCAGTATAAGACAGTCTCTGTCAGTATAAGACAGTGTGGGTCAGTATAAGACAGTGTGTGTCAGTATCTGACCATGTGTCAGTATAAGACAGTGTCTGTCAGTTTCAGACAGTGTGTCATGATAAGATAGTGTGTGTCAGTATAAGACAGTGTCAGTCAGTATAAGACAGTGTCTGTCATTATAAGATATTGTGGGTCAGTATAAGACAGTGTCAGTCAGTATAAGACATTGTGGGTCAGTATAAGACAGTGACTGTCAGTATAAGACAGTGTGAGTCAGTATAAGACAGAGTGGGTCAGTATAAGACAGTGTTTGTCAGTATAAGACATTGTGGGTCAGTATAAGACAGTGACTGTCAGTATAAGACAGTGTGTGTCAGTATAAGACAGTGTCTGTCAGTATAAGACAGTGTCTGTCAGTATAAGACATTGTGGGTCAGTATTAGACAGTGTTTGTCAGTATAAGACATTGAGGGTCAGAATAAGACAGTGACTGTCAGTATAAGACAGTGTCTGTCAGTTTAAGACAGTCTGGGTCAGTATAAGTCAGTCTGGGTCAGTATAAGACAGTGTCCGTCAGTGTAAGTCAGTGTGGGTCAGTATAAGACAGTATGGGTCAGTATACGACAGTGTCAGTCAGTATAAGACATTGTGGGTCAGTATAAGACAGTGACTGTCAGTATAAGACAGTGACTGTCAGTATAAGACAGTGTGGGTCAGTATAAGACAGTGTGGGACAGTATAAGACAGTGTGGGTCAGTATAAGACAGTGTGGGTCAGTATAAGACAGTGTCTGTCAGTATAAGACAGTGTGGGTCAGTATAAGACAGTGTGTGTCAGTATCTGACCATGTGTCAGTATAAGACAGTGTCTGTCAGTTTCAGACAGTGTGTCATTATAAGATAGTGTGTGTCAGTATAAGACAGTGTCAGTCAGTATAAGACAGTGTCTGTCATTATAAGATATTGTGGGTCAGTATAAGACAGTGTCAGTCAGTATAAGACATTGTGGGTCAGTATAAGACAGTGACTGTCAGTATAAGACAGTGTGAGTCAGGATAAGACAGAGTGGGTCAGTATAAGACAGTGTTTGTCAGTATAAGACATTGTGGGTCAGTATAAGACAGTGTCTGTCAGTATAAGACAGTGTCTGTCAGTATAAGACATTGTGGGTCAGTATAAGACAGTGTTTGTCAGTATAAGACATTGTGGGTCAGTATAAGACAGTGTGGGTCAGTATCAGACAGTGTGGGTCAGTATAAGAAAGTGTCTGTCAGTATCAGACAGTGTCTGTCAGAATAAGACAGTGTGGGTCAGTATAAGAAAGTGTCTGTCAGTATCAGACAGTGTGGGTCAGTATAAGAAAGTGTCTGTCAGTATCAGACAGTGTGGGTCAGTATAAGACAGTGTCTGTCAGTATAAGACAGTGTGGGTCAGTATAAGTCAGTGTGGGTCAGAATAAGACAGTGTAGGTCAGAATAAGACAGTGTCTGTCAGTATCAGACATTGTCCGTCAGTATAAGTCAGTGTGGGTCGGAATAAGACAGTGTGGGTCAGTATAAGACAGTGTGGGTCAGTATAAGACAGTGTCTGTCAGTATAAGTCAGTGTGGGTCGGTATAAGACAGTGTGGGTCAGTATACGCAGTGACTGTCAGTATAAGACAGTGTGTGTCAGTATAAGACAGTGACAGTCACTATAAGACAGTGTCAGTCAGTGTAAGACAGTGTGGGTCAGTATAAGACAGTGTGGGTCAGTATAAGACTGTGTGGGTCAGTATAAGACAGTGTGGGTCAGTATAAGACAGTGTCTGTCAGTATAAGACAGTGTCTGTCAGTATAAGACAGTGTTGGTCAGTATAAGACAGTGTGGGTCAGTATAAGACATTGTGGGTCAGTATAAGAAAGTGTCTGTCAGTATCAGACAGTGTCTGTCAGTATAAGACAGTGTCTGTCAGTATAAAACAGTGTGGGTCAGTATAAGTCAGTGTGGGTCAGTATAAGACAGGGTCTGTCAGTATCAGACAGTGTGGGTCAGTATAAGACAGTGTGGGTCAGTATACGACAGTCTGGGTCAGTATAAGTCAGTCTGGGTCAGTATAAGACAGTGTCCGTCAGTGTAAGTCAGTGTGGGTCAGTATAAGACAGTATGGGTCAGTATACGACAGTGTCAGTGAGTATAAGACGTTGTGGGTCAGTATAAGACAGTGACTGTCAGTATAAGACAGCGTGGGTCAGTATAAGGCAGTGGCTGTCAGTATAAGACAGTGTGGGTCAGTATAAGACAGTGTGGGTCAGTATAAGACAGTGACTGTCAGTAAAAGACAGTGGGGGTCAGTATAAGACAGTGTGGGACAGTATAAGACAGTGTGGGTCAGTATAAGACAGTGTGGGTCAGTATAAGACAGAGTGTATCAGTATAAGACAGTCTCTGTCAGTATAAGACAGTGTGGGTCAGTATAAGACAGTGTGTGTCAGTATCTGACCATGTGTCAGTATAAGACAGTGTCTGTCAGTTTCAGACAGTGTGTCATTATAAGATAGTGTGTGTCAGTGTAAGACAGTGTCAGTCAGTATAAGACAGTGTCTGTCATTATAAGATATTGTGGGTCAGTATAAGACAGTGTCAGTCAGTATAAGACATTGTGGGTCAGTATAAGACAGTGACTGTCAGTATAAGACAGTGTGAGTCAGTATAAGACAGAGTGGGTCAGTATAAGACAGTGTTTGTCAGTATAAGACATTGTGGGTCAGTATAAGACAGTGACTGTCAGTATAAGACAGTGTGTGTCAGTATAAGACAGTGTCTGTCAGTATAAGACAGTGTCTGTCAGTATAAGACATTGTGGGTCAGTATTAGACAGTGTTTGTCAGTATAAGACATTGAGGGTCAGAATAAGACAGTGACTGTCAGTATAAGACAGTGTCTGTCAGTATAAGACAGTCTGGGTCAGTATAAGTCAGTCTGGGTCAGTATAAGACAGTGTCCGTCAGTGTAAGTCAGTGTGGGTCAGTATAAGACAGTATGGGTCAGTATACGACAGTGTCAGTCAGTATAAGACATTGTGGGTCAGTATAAGACAGTGTGGGTCAGTATAAGACAGTGTGGGACAGTATAAGACAGTGTGGGTCAGTATAAGACAGTGTGGGTCAGTATAAGACAGTGTCTGTCAGTATAAGACAGTGTGGGTCAGTATAAGACAGTGTGTGTCAGTATCTGACCATGTGTCAGTATAAGACAGTGTCTGTCAGTTTCAGACAGTGTGTCATTATAAGATAGTGTGTGTCAGTATAAGACAGTGTCAGTCAGTATAAGACAGTGTCTGTCATTATAAGATATTGTGGGTCAGTATAAGACAGTGTCAGTCAGTATAAGACATTGTGGGTCAGTATAAGACAGTGACTGTCAGTATAAGACAGTGTGAGTCAGGATAAGACAGAGTGGGTCAGTATAAGACAGTGTTTGTCAGTATAAGACATTGTGGGTCAGTATAAGACAGTGTCTGTCAGTATAAGACAGTGTCTGTCAGTATAAGACATTGTGGGTCAGTATAAGACAGTGTTTGTCAGTATAAGACATTGTGGGTCAGAATAAGACAGTGACTGTCAGTATAAGACAGTGTCTGTCAGTATAAGACAGTGTGGGTCAGTATAAGACAGTGACTGTCAGTATAAGACAGTGTCAGACAGTATAAGACTGTGTCTGTCAGAATAAGACAGTGTGGGTCAGTATAAGACAGTGTCAGTCAGTTTAAGTCAGTGTGGGTCAGTATAAGACAGTGTGGGTCAGTATCAGACAGTGTGGGTCAGTATAAGAAAGTATCTGTCAGTATCAGACAGTGTCTGTCAGAATAAGACAGTGTGGGTCAGTATAAGAAAGTGTCTGTCAGTATCAGACAGTGTGGGTCAGTATAAGAAAGTGTCTGTCAGTATCAGACAGTGTGGGTCAGTATAAGACAGTGTCTGTCAGTATAAGACAGTGTGGGTCAGTATAAGTCAGTGTGGGTCAGAATAAGACAGTGTAGGTCAGTATAAGACAGTGTCTGTCAGTATCAGACATTGTCCGTCAGTATAAGTCAGTGTGGGTCGGAATAAGACAGTGTGGGTCAGTATAAGACAGTGTGGGTCAGTATAAGACAGTGTCTGTCAGTATAAGTCAGTGTGGGTCGGTATAAGACAGTGTGGGTCAGTATACGCAGTGACTGTCAGTATAAGACAGTGTGTGTCAGTATAAGACAGTGACAGTCACTATAAGACAGTGTCAGTCAGTGTAAGACAGTGTGGGTCAGTATAAGACAGTGTGGGTCAGTATAAGACTGTGTGGGTCAGTATAAGACAGTGTGGGTCAGTATAAGACAGTGTCAGTCAGTATAAGACAGTGTCTGTCAGTATAAGACAGTGTCTGTCAGTATAAGACAGTGTGGGTCAGTATAAGACAGTGTGGGTCAGTATAAGACATTGTCGGTCAGTATAAGAAAGTGTCTGTCAGTATCAGACAGTGTCTGTCAGTATAAGACAGTGTCTGTCAGTATAAGACAGTGTGGGTCAGTATAAGTCAGTGTGGGTCAGTATAAGACAGGGTCTGTCAGTATCAGACAGTGTGGGTCAGTATAAGACAGTGTGGGTCAGTATAAGACAGTGTGGGTCAGTATCAGACAGTGTGGGTCAGTATAAGAAAGTGTCTGTCAGTATCAGACAGTGTCTGTCAGAATAAGACAGTGTGGGTCAGTATAAGAAAGTGTCTGTCAGTATCAGACAGTGTGGGTCAGTATAAGAAAGTGTCTGTCAGTATCAGACAGTGTGGGTCAGTATAAGACAGTGTCTGTCAGTATAAGACAGTGTGGGTCAGTATAAGTCAGTGTGGGTCAGAATAAGACAGTGTAGGTCAGAATAAGACAGTGTCTGTCAGTATCAGACATTGTCCGTCAGTATAAGTCAGTGTGGGTCGGAATAAGACAGTGTGGGTCAGTATAAGACAGTGTGGGTCAGTATAAGACAGTGTCTGTCAGTATAAGTCAGTGTGGGTCGGTATAAGACAGTGTGGGTCAGTATACGCAGTGACTGTCAGTATAAGACAGTGTGTGTCAGTATAAGACAGTGACAGTCACTATAAGACAGTGTCAGTCAGTGTAAGACAGTGTGGGTCAGTATAAGACAGTGTGGGTCAGTATAAGACTGTGTGGGTCAGTATAAGACAGTGTGGGTCAGTATAAGACAGTGTCTGTCAGTATAAGACAGTGTCTGTCAGTATAAGACAGTGTTGGTCAGTATAAGACAGTGTGGGTCAGTATAAGACATTGTGGGTCAGTATAAGAAAGTGTCTGTCAGTATCAGACAGTGTCTGTCAGTATAAGACAGTGTCTGTCAGTATAAGACAGTGTGGGTCAGTATAAGTCAGTGTGGGTCAGTATAAGACAGGGTCTGTCAGTATCAGACAGTGTGGGTCAGTATAAGACAGTGTGGGTCAGTATACGACAGTCTGGGTCAGTATAAGTCAGTCTGGGTCAGTATAAGACAGTGTCCGTCAGTGTAAGTCAGTGTGGGTCAGTATAAGACAGTATGGGTCAGTATACGACAGTGTCAGTGAGTATAAGACGTTGTGGGTCAGTATAAGACAGTGACTGTCAGTATAAGACAGCGTGGGTCAGTATAAGACAGTGGCTGTCAGTATAAGACAGTGTGGGTCAGTATAAGACAGTGTGGGTCAGTATAAGACAGTGACTGTCAGTAAAAGACAGTGGGGGTCAGTATAAGACAGTGTGTATCAGTATAAGACAGTCTCTGTCAGTATAAGACAGTGTGGGTCAGTATAAGACAGTGTGTGTCAGTATCTGACCATGTGTCAGTATAAGACAGTGTCTGTCAGTTTCAGACAGTGTGTCATTATAAGATAGTGTGTGTCAGTATAAGACAGTGTCAGTCAGTATAAGACAGTGTCTGTCATTATAAGATATTGTGGGTCAGTATAAGACAGTGTCAGTCAGTACAAGACATTGTGGGTCAGTATAAGACAGTGACTGTCACTATAAGACAGTGTGGGTCAGTATAAGACAGTGTCTGTCAGTATAAGACATTGTGGGTCAGTATAAGACAGTGACTGTCAGTATAAGACAGTGTGTGTCAGTATAAGACAGTGTCTGTCAGTATAAGACAGTGTGTGTCAGTATAAGACAGTGTCTGTCAGTATAAGACAGTGTGTGTCAGTATAAGACAGTGTCTGTCAGTATAAGACATTGTGGGTCAGTGTAAGACAGTGTTTGTCAGTATAAGACATTGTGGGTCAGTATAAGACAGTGACTGTCAGTATAAGACAGTGTGTGTCAGTATAAGACAGTGTCTGTCAGTATAAGACAGTGTCTGTCAGTATAAGACATTGTGGGTCAGTATTAGACAGTGTTTGTCAGTATAAGACATTGAGGGTCAGAATAAGACAGTGACTGTCAGTATAAGACAGTGTCTGTCAGTATAAGACAGTCTGGGTCAGTATAAGTCAGTCTGGGTCAGTATAAGACAGTGTCCGTCAGTGTAAGTCAGTGTGGGTCAGTATACGACAGTGTCAGTCAGTATAAGACATTGTGGGTCAGTATAAGACAGTGACTGTCAGTATAAGACAGTGACTGTCAGTATAAGACAGTATGGGTCAGTATAAGACAGTGTGGGACAGTATAAGACAGTGTGGGTCAGTATAAGACAGTGTGGGTCAGTATAAGACAGTGTCTGTCAGTATAAGACAGTGTGGGTCAGTATAAGACAGTGTGTGTCAGTATCTGACCATGTGTCAGTATAAGACAGTGTCTGTCAGTTTCAGACAGTGTGTCATTATAAGATAGTGTGTGTCAGTATAAGACAGTGTCAGTCAGTATAAGACAGTGTCTGTCATTATAAGATATTGTGGGTCAGTATAAGACAGTGTCAGTCAGTATAAGACATTGTGGGTCAGTATAAGACAGTGACTGTCAGTATAAGACAGTGTGAGTCAGGATAAGACAGAGTGGGTCAGTATAAGACAGTGTTTGTCAGTATAAGACATTGTGGGTCAGTATAAGACAGTGTCTGTCAGTATAAGACAGTGTCTGTCAGTATAAGACATTGTGGGTCAGTATAAGACAGTGTTTGTCAGTATAAGACATTGTGGGTCAGAATAAGACAGTGACTGTCAGTATAAGACAGTGTCTGTCAGTATAAGACAGTGTGGGTCAGTATAAGACAGTGACTGTCAGTATAAGACAGTGTCAGACAGTATAAGACTGTGTCTGTCAGAATAAGACAGTGTGGGTCAGTATAAGACAGTGTCAGTCAGTTTAAGTCAGTGTGGGTCAGTATCAGACAGTGTAGGTCAGTATAAGTCAGTGTCAGTCCGTATAAGACAGTGTGTGTCAGTATAAGACAGTGTCTGTCAGTATAAGACAGTGTGGGTCAGTATAAGAAAGTGTCTGTCAGTATCAGACAGTGTGGGTCAGTATAAGAAAGTGTCTGTCAGTATCAGACAATGTCTGTCAGTATCAGACAGTGTCTGTCAGTATCAGACAGTGTCTGTCAGTATAAGTCAGTGTGGGTCAGTATAAATCAGTCTGGGTCAGTATAAGACAGTGTCAGTCACTATAAGACAGTGTCTGTCAGTAAAAGACAGTGTCGGTCACTATAAGACAGTGTCAGTCAGTATAAGACAGTGTGGGTCAGTATAAGACAGTGTCTGTCAGTATAAGTCAGTGTGGGTCAGTATAAGACAGTGTGGGTCAGTATAAGAAAGTGCGGGTCAGTATAAGACAGTGTGGGTCAGTATAAGACAGTGCGGGTCAGTATAAGACAGTGTGGGTCAGTATAAGACGGTGTGGGTCAGTATAAGACAGTGTGGGTCAGTATAAGACAGTGTGGTCAGTATAAGACAGTGTGGGTCAGTATAAGACAGTGTCTGTCAGTAAAAGACAGTGTGGGTCAGTATAAGACAGTGTGGGTCAGTATAAGAAAGTGCGGGTCAGTATAAGACAGTGTGGGTCAGTATAAGACAGTGCGGGTCAGTATAAGACAGTGTGGGTCAGTATAAGACGGTGTGGGTCAGTATAAGACGGTGTGGGTCAGTATAAGACAGTGCGGGTCAGTAGAAGACAGTGTGGGTTAGTATAAGACAGTGTGGGTCAGTATAAGACAATGTGGGTCAGTATAAGACAGTGTGGGTCAGTATAAGACAGTGTGGGTCAGTATAAGACAGTGCGGGTCAGTATAAGACGGTGTGGGTCAGTATAAGACAGTGTGGGTCAGTATAAGACAGTGTGGGTCAGTATAAGACAGTGTGGGTCAGTATAAGACAGTGTGGGTCAGTATAAGACAGTGTGTGTCAGTATAAGACTGTTTGTGTCAGTATAAGACAGTGTCGGTCAGTATAAGACAGTGTCTGTCAGTATAAGACAGTGTGGGTCAGTATAAGACGGTGTGGGTCAGTATAAGACAGTGTGGGTCAGTATAAGACAGTGTGGGTCAGTATAAGACTGTGTGGATCAGTATAAGCCTGTGTGGGTCAGTATAAGACTGTGTGGGTCAGTATAAGACTGTGTGGGTCAGTATAAGATAGTGTGTGTCAGTATAAGCCAGTGTGTGTCAGTATAAGACAGTGTCTGTCAGTATAAGACAGTGTCTGTCAGTATAGGACAGTGTGGGTCAGTATAAGACAGTGTGGGTCAGTATAAGACAGTGTGGGTCAGTATAAGTCAGTGTGGGTCAGTATAAATCAGTCTGGGTCAGTATAAGACAGTGTCAGTCACTATAAGACAGTGTCTGTCAGTAAAAGACAGTGTCGGTCACTATAAGACAGTGTGGGTCTGTATAAGACAGTGTCAGTCACTATAAGACAGTGTCAGTCAGTATAAGACAGTGTCAGTCAGTATAAGAAAGTGCGGGTCAGTATAAGACAGTGTGGGTCAGTATAAGACAGTGCGGGTCAGTATAAGACAGTGTGGGTCAGTATAAGACGGTGTGGGTCAGTATAAGACAGTGTGGGTCAGTATAAGACAGTGTGGTCAGTATAAGACAGTGTGGGTCAGTATAAGACAGTGTCTGTCAGTAAAAGACAGTGTGGGTCAGTATAAGACAGTGCGGGTCAGTATAAGACAGTGTGGGTCAGTATAAGACGGTGTGGGTCAGTATAAGACGGTGTGGGTCAGTATAAGACAGTGCGGGTCAGTATAAGACAGTGTGGGTCAGTATAAGACGGTGTGGGTCAGTATAAGACGGTGTGGGTCAGTATAAGACAGTGCGGGTCAGTAGAAGACAGTGTGGGTTAGTATAAGACAGTGTGGGTCAGTATAAGACAATGTGGGTCAGTATAAGACAGTGTGGGTCAGTATAAGACAGTGTGGGTCAGTATAAGACAGTGCGGGTCAGTATAAGACGGTGTGGGTCAGTATAAGACAGTGTGGGTCAGTATAAGACAGTGTGGGTCAGTATAAGACAGTGTGGGTCAGTATAAGACAGTGTGGGTCAGTATAAGACTGTTTGTGTCAGTATAAGACAGTGTCGGTCAGTATAAGACAGTGTCTGTCAGTATAAGACAGTGTGGGTCAGTATAAGACGGTGTGGGTCAGTATAAGACAGTGTGGGTCAGTATAAGACAGTGTGGGTCAGTATAAGACTGTGTGGATCAGTATAAGCCTGTGTGGGTCAGTATAAGACTGTGTGGGTCAGTATAAGACTGTGTGGGTCAGTATAAGACTGTGTGGGTCAGTATAAGACTCTGTCTGTCAGTATAAGATAGTGTGGGTCAGTATAAGACAGTGTGGGTCAGTAAAAGACACTGTGGGGCAGTATAAGACAGTATGGGTCAGGACAAGAGAGTTTCAGCCAGGATGAGACAGTGTGTGTCTGTATAAGCCAGTGTCTATCAGTATAAGGCAGTATCTGTCAGTCTAAGACAGTGTCTGTCTGTATAGGACAGTGTGGGACAGTATAAGACAGAATGTGTCAGTAAACGACAGTGACTGTCAGTATAAGACAGTGTGGGTCGGTATAAGACAGTGTGGCCAGTATCAGACAGTGTGGTCAGTACAAGACAGTGTGTGACAGTATCAGACCGTGTGTCAGTATAAGACAGTGCCTGTCAGTTTCAGACAGTGTGACATTATAAGACAGTGTGTGTCAGTATCAGACAGTCTGTCATTATAAGACAGTGTGGGTCAGTATAAGACAATGTGGGTCAGTATAAGACAGTGTGGGTCAGTATAAATCAGTCTGGGTCAGTATAAGACAGTGTCAGTCACTATAAGACAGTGTCTGTCAGTAAAAGACAGTGTCGGTCACTATAAGACAGTGTGGGTCTGTATAAGACAGTGTCAGTCACTATAAGACAGTGTCAGTCAGTATAAGACAGTGTCAGTCAGTATAAGAAAGTGCGGGTCAGTATAAGACAGTGTGGGTCAGTATAAGACAGTGCGGGTCAGTATAAGACAGTGTGGGTCAGTATAAGACGGTGTGGGTCAGTATAAGACAGTGTGGGTCAGTATAAGACAGTGTGGTCAGTATAAGACAGTGTGGGTCAGTATAAGACAGTGTCTGTCAGTAAAAGACAGTGTGGGTCAGTATAAGACAGTGTGGGTCAGTATAAGAAAGTGCGGGTCAGTATAAGACAGTGTGGGTCAGTATAAGACAGTGCGGGTCAGTATAAGACAGTGTGGGTCAGTATAAGACGGTGTGGGTCAGTATAAGACGGTGTGGGTCAGTATAAGACAGTGCGGGTCAGTAGAAGACAGTGTGGGTTAGTATAAGACAGTGTGGGTCAGTATAAGACAATGTGGGTCAGTATAAGACAGTGTGGGTCAGTATAAGACAGTGTGGGTCAGTATAAGACAGTGCGGGTCAGTATAAGACGGTGTGGGTCAGTATAAGACAGTGTGGGTCAGTATAAGACAGTGTGGGTCAGTATAAGACAGTGTGTGTCAGTATAAGACTGTTTGTGTCAGTATAAGACAGTGTCGGTCAGTATAAGACAGTGTCTGTCAGTATAAGACAGTGTGGGTCAGTATAAGACGGTGTGGGTCAGTATAAGACAGTGTGGGTCAGTATAAGACAGTGTGGGTCAGTATAAGACAGTGTGGGTCAGTATAAGACTGTGTGGATCAGTATAAGCCTGTGTGGGTCAGTATAAGACTGTGTGGGTCAGTATAAGACTGTGTGGGTCAGTATAAGACTGTGTGGGTCAGTATAAGACTCTGTCTGTCAGTATAAGATAGTGTGGGTCAGTATAAGACAGTGTGGGTCAGTAAAAGACACTGTGGGGCAGTATAAGACAGTATGGGTCAGGACAAGAGAGTTTCAGCCAGGATGAGACAGTGTGTGTCTGTATAAGCCAGTGTCTATCAGTATAAGGCAGTATCTGTCAGTCTAAGACAGTGTCTGTCTGTATAGGACAGTGTGGGACAGTATAAGACAGAATGTGTCAGTATACGACAGTGACTGTCAGTATAAGACAGTGTGGGTCGGTATAAGACAGTGTGGCCAGTATCAGACAGTGTGGTCAGTACAAGACAGTGTGTGACAGTATCAGACCGTGTGTCAGTATAAGACAGTGCCTGTCAGTTTCAGACAGTGTGACATTATAAGACAGTGTGTGTCAGTATCAGACAGTCTGTCATTATAAGACAGTGTGGGTCAGTATAAGACAATGTGGGTCAGTATAAGACAGTGTGGGTCAGTATAAGACAGTGTGGGTCAGTATAAGACAGTGTGGGTCAGTATCAGACAGTGTGGGTCAGTATCAGACAGAGTGTGTCAGTATCAGACAGTGTAGCTCAGTATCAGACAGTGTCAATCAGTAGCAGCCATTGCCTGTCAGTATCGGACAGTGTCAGTCAGTATAAAACAGTTTGGGCCAGGAAAGACAGCGTATGTCAGTGTAAGACAGTGTCTGCCAGTATAAGACTGTGTCTCTCAGTATAAGACGGTGTGGGTCAGTATAAGACTGTGTCTGTCAGTATAAGACGGTGTGGGTCAGTATAAGACAGTGTGGGTCAGTATAAGACACTGTGGGGCAGTATAAGACAGTATGGGTCAGGACAAGAGAGTTTCAGGCAGGATGAGACAGTGTGTGTCTGTATAAGCCAGTGTCTATCACTATAAGACAGTATCTGTCAGTATAAGACAGTGTCTGTCAGTATAGGACAGTGTGGGACAGTATAAGACAGAATGTGTCAGTATACAACAGTGACTGTCAGTATAAGACAGTGTGTGTCAGTATAAGACAGTGTCTGTCAGTATAGGACAGTGTGGGACAGTATAAGACAGAATGTGTCAGTATACAACAGTGACTGTCAGTATAAGACAGTGTGTGTCAGTATAAGAGAGTGTCAGTCAGTACAAGAGAGTGTCAGTCAGTATAAGACAGTGTGGGTCAGTATAAGACAGTGTGGGTCAGTATAAGACAGTGTGGGTCAGTATAAGACAGTGTGGGTCAGTATACGACTGTGTCTGTCAGTTTAAGACATTGTCAGTCAGTATAAGACAGTGTGAGTCAGTATAAGACAGTGTGAGTCAGTATAAGACAGTGTGGGTCAATATAAGACAGTGTGTGTCAGTATAAGACAGTGTGGGTCAGTATAAGACAGTGTGGGTCAGTATAAGACGGTGTGGGTCAGTATAAGACGGTGTGGGTCAGTATAAGACAGTGCGGGTCAGTAGAAGACAGTGTGGGTTAGTATAAGACAGTGTGGGTCAGTATAAGACAATGTGGGTCAGTATAAGACAGTGTGGGTCAGTATAAGACAGTGTGGGTCAGTATAAGACAGTGCGGGTCAGTATAAGACGGTGTGGGTCAGTATAAGACAGTGTGGGTCAGTATAAGACAGTGTGGGTCAGTATAAGACAGTGTGGGTCAGTATAAGACAGTGTGGGTCAGTATAAGACAGTGTGTGTCAGTATAAGACTGTTTGTGTCAGTATAAGACAGTGTCGGTCAGTATAAGACAGTGTCTGTCAGTATAAGACAGTGTGGGTCAGTATAAGACGGTGTGGGTCAGTATAAGACAGTGTGGGTCAGTATAAGACAGTGTGGGTCAGTATAAGACTGTGTGGATCAGTATAAGCCTGTGTGGGTCAGTATAAGACTGTGTGGGTCAGTATAAGACTGTGTGGGTCAGTATAAGATAGTGTGTGTCAGTATAAGCCAGTGTGTGTCAGTATAAGACAGTGTCTGTCAGTATAAGACAGTGTCTGTCAGTATAGGACAGTGTGGGTCAGTATAAGACAGTGTGGGTCAGTATAAGACAGTGTGGGTCAGTATAAGTCAGTGTGGGTCAGTATAAATCAGTCTGGGTCAGTATAAGACAGTGTCAGTCACTATAAGACAGTGTCTGTCAGTAAAAGACAGTGTCGGTCACTATAAGACAGTGTGGGTCTGTATAAGACAGTGTCAGTCACTATAAGACAGTGTCAGTCAGTATAAGACAGTGTCAGTCAGTATAAGAAAGTGCGGGTCAGTATAAGACAGTGTGGGTCAGTATAAGACAGTGCGGGTCAGTATAAGACAGTGTGGGTCAGTATAAGACGGTGTGGGTCAGTATAAGACAGTGTGGGTCAGTATAAGACAGTGTGGTCAGTATAAGACAGTGTGGGTCAGTATAAGACAGTGTCTGTCAGTAAAAGACAGTGTGGGTCAGTATAAGACAGTGCGGGTCAGTATAAGACAGTGTGGGTCAGTATAAGACGGTGTGGGTCAGTATAAGACGGTGTGGGTCAGTATAAGACAGTGCGGGTCAGTATAAGACAGTGTGGGTCAGTATAAGACGGTGTGGGTCAGTATAAGACGGTGTGGGTCAGTATAAGACAGTGCGGGTCAGTAGAAGACAGTGTGGGTTAGTATAAGACAGTGTGGGTCAGTATAAGACAATGTGGGTCAGTATAAGACAGTGTGGGTCAGTATAAGACAGTGTGGGTCAGTATAAGACAGTGCGGGTCAGTATAAGACGGTGTGGGTCAGTATAAGACAGTGTGGGTCAGTATAAGACAGTGTGGGTCAGTATAAGACAGTGTGGGTCAGTATAAGACTGTTTGTGTCAGTATAAGACAGTGTCGGTCAGTATAAGACAGTGTCTGTCAGTATAAGACAGTGTGGGTCAGTATAAGACGGTGTGGGTCAGTATAAGACAGTGTGGGTCAGTATAAGACAGTGTGGGTCAGTATAAGACTGTGTGGATCAGTATAAGCCTGTGTGGGTCAGTATAAGACTGTGTGGGTCAGTATAAGACTGTGTGGGTCAGTATAAGACTGTGTGGGTCAGTATAAGACTCTGTCTGTCAGTATAAGATAGTGTGGGTCAGTATAAGACAGTGTGGGTCAGTAAAAGACACTGTGGGGCAGTATAAGACAGTATGGGTCAGGACAAGAGAGTTTCAGCCAGGATGAGACAGTGTGTGTCTGTATAAGCCAGTGTCTATCAGTATAAGGCAGTATCTGTCAGTCTAAGACAGTGTCTGTCTGTATAGGACAGTGTGGGACAGTATAAGACAGAATGTGTCAGTAAACGACAGTGACTGTCAGTATAAGACAGTGTGGGTCGGTATAAGACAGTGTGGCCAGTATCAGACAGTGTGGTCAGTACAAGACAGTGTGTGACAGTATCAGACCGTGTGTCAGTATAAGACAGTGCCTGTCAGTTTCAGACAGTGTGACATTATAAGACAGTGTGTGTCAGTATCAGACAGTCTGTCATTATAAGACAGTGTGGGTCAGTATAAGACAATGTGGGTCAGTATAAGACAGTGTGGGTCAGTATAAATCAGTCTGGGTCAGTATAAGACAGTGTCAGTCACTATAAGACAGTGTCTGTCAGTAAAAGACAGTGTCGGTCACTATAAGACAGTGTGGGTCTGTATAAGACAGTGTCAGTCACTATAAGACAGTGTCAGTCAGTATAAGACAGTGTCAGTCAGTATAAGAAAGTGCGGGTCAGTATAAGACAGTGTGGGTCAGTATAAGACAGTGCGGGTCAGTATAAGACAGTGTGGGTCAGTATAAGACGGTGTGGGTCAGTATAAGACAGTGTGGGTCAGTATAAGACAGTGTGGTCAGTATAAGACAGTGTGGGTCAGTATAAGACAGTGTCTGTCAGTAAAAGACAGTGTGGGTCAGTATAAGACAGTGTGGGTCAGTATAAGAAAGTGCGGGTCAGTATAAGACAGTGTGGGTCAGTATAAGACAGTGCGGGTCAGTATAAGACAGTGTGGGTCAGTATAAGACGGTGTGGGTCAGTATAAGACGGTGTGGGTCAGTATAAGACAGTGCGGGTCAGTAGAAGACAGTGTGGGTTAGTATAAGACAGTGTGGGTCAGTATAAGACAATGTGGGTCAGTATAAGACAGTGTGGGTCAGTATAAGACAGTGTGGGTCAGTATAAGACAGTGCGGGTCAGTATAAGACGGTGTGGGTCAGTATAAGACAGTGTGGGTCAGTATAAGACAGTGTGGGTCAGTATAAGACAGTGTGTGTCAGTATAAGACTGTTTGTGTCAGTATAAGACAGTGTCGGTCAGTATAAGACAGTGTCTGTCAGTATAAGACAGTGTGGGTCAGTATAAGACGGTGTGGGTCAGTATAAGACAGTGTGGGTCAGTATAAGACAGTGTGGGTCAGTATAAGACAGTGTGGGTCAGTATAAGACTGTGTGGATCAGTATAAGCCTGTGTGGGTCAGTATAAGACTGTGTGGGTCAGTATAAGACTGTGTGGGTCAGTATAAGACTGTGTGGGTCAGTATAAGACTCTGTCTGTCAGTATAAGATAGTGTGGGTCAGTATAAGACAGTGTGGGTCAGTAAAAGACACTGTGGGGCAGTATAAGACAGTATGGGTCAGGACAAGAGAGTTTCAGCCAGGATGAGACAGTGTGTGTCTGTATAAGCCAGTGTCTATCAGTATAAGGCAGTATCTGTCAGTCTAAGACAGTGTCTGTCTGTATAGGACAGTGTGGGACAGTATAAGACAGAATGTGTCAGTATACGACAGTGACTGTCAGTATAAGACAGTGTGGGTCGGTATAAGACAGTGTGGCCAGTATCAGACAGTGTGGTCAGTACAAGACAGTGTGTGACAGTATCAGACCGTGTGTCAGTATAAGACAGTGCCTGTCAGTTTCAGACAGTGTGACATTATAAGACAGTGTGTGTCAGTATCAGACAGTCTGTCATTATAAGACAGTGTGGGTCAGTATAAGACAATGTGGGTCAGTATAAGACAGTGTGGGTCAGTATAAGACAGTGTGGGTCAGTATAAGACAGTGTGGGTCAGTATCAGACAGTGTGGGTCAGTATCAGACAGAGTGTGTCAGTATCAGACAGTGTAGCTCAGTATCAGACAGTGTCAATCAGTAGCAGCCATTGCCTGTCAGTATCGGACAGTGTCAGTCAGTATAAAACAGTTTGGGCCAGGAAAGACAGCGTATGTCAGTGTAAGACAGTGTCTGCCAGTATAAGACTGTGTCTCTCAGTATAAGACGGTGTGGGTCAGTATAAGACTGTGTCTGTCAGTATAAGACGGTGTGGGTCAGTATAAGACAGTGTGGGTCAGTATAAGACACTGTGGGGCAGTATAAGACAGTATGGGTCAGGACAAGAGAGTTTCAGGCAGGATGAGACAGTGTGTGTCTGTATAAGCCAGTGTCTATCACTATAAGACAGTATCTGTCAGTATAAGACAGTGTCTGTCAGTATAGGACAGTGTGGGACAGTATAAGACAGAATGTGTCAGTATACAACAGTGACTGTCAGTATAAGACAGTGTGTGTCAGTATAAGACAGTGTCTGTCAGTATAGGACAGTGTGGGACAGTATAAGACAGAATGTGTC
This sequence comes from Scyliorhinus torazame, assembly GCF_047496885.1. Classification (NCBI taxonomy): domain Eukaryota; kingdom Metazoa; phylum Chordata; class Chondrichthyes; order Carcharhiniformes; family Scyliorhinidae; genus Scyliorhinus; species Scyliorhinus torazame. The sequence goes on along the minus strand of NC_092709.1, from coordinate 358,312,131 downwards.
AGTATACAACAGTGACTGTCAGTATAAGACAGTGTGTGTCAGTATAAGAGAGTGTCAGTCAGTACAAGAGAGTGTCAGTCAGTATAAGACAGTGTGGGTCAGTATAAGACAGTGTGGGTCAGTATAAGACAGTGTGGGTCAGTATAAGACAGTGTGGGTCAGTATACGACTGTGTCTGTCAGTTTAAGACATTGTCAGTCAGTATAAGACAGTGTGAGTCAGTATAAGACAGTGTGAGTCAGTATAAGACAGTGTGGGTCAATATAAGACAGTGTGTGTCAGTATAAGACAGTGTGGGTCAGTATAAGACAGTGTGGGTCAGTATAAGACTGTGTCTGTCAGTGTAAGACATTGTCAGTCAGTATAAGACAGTGTGAGTCAGTATAAGACAGTGTGAGTCAGTATAAGACAGTGTGGGTCTGTATAAGACAGTGTGGGTCTGTATAAGACAGTGTGTGTCAGTATAAGACAGTGTGGGTCAGTATAAGACAGTGTGGGTCAGTATAAGACTGTGTCTGTCAGTGTAAGACATTGTCAGTCAGTATAAGACAGTGTCAGTCAGTATAAGACAGTGCCAGTCAGTATAAGACTGTGTGGGTCAGTATAAGACTGTGTGTGTCAGTATAAGACAGTGTGTGTTTTTATAAGAAAGTGTCTGTCAGTATCAGACAGTGCCTGTCAGGAAAGACACTGTGTGTCAGCAAAAGACAGTGTCTGTCAGTATAAGTCAGTGTGGGTCATTATAAGTCAGTGTGGGTCAGTATAAGACAGGGTCTGTCAGTATAAGACAGTGTGGGTCAGTATAAGACAGTGTGGGTCAGTATAAGACAGTGTCGGTCAGTATTAGACAGTGTGGGTCAGTGTAAGACAGTGTGGGTCAGTATAAGACAGTGTGGGTCAGTATAAGACAGTGTGGGTCAGTATAAGACAGTGTTGGTCAGTATAAGAAAGTGTGGGTCAGTATAAGTCAGTGTGGGTCAGTATAAGACTGTGTCTGTCAGTGTAAGACATTGTCAGTCAGTATAAGACAGTGTGAGTCAGTATAAGACAGTGTCGGTCAATATAAGACAGTGTGGGTCTGTATAAGACAGAGTGGGTCTGTATAAGACAGTGTGGGTCAGTATAAGACAGTGTGGGTCAGTATAAGACTGTGTCTGTCAGTGTAAGACATTGTCAGTCAGTATAAGTCAGTGTGGGTCAGCATAAGACAGTGTGGGTCAGTATAAGAGAGTGTGTGTCAGAATAAGACAGTGTGTGTCATTATATGACAGTGTGGGTCTGTATAAGACTGTGCCTGTCAGTATAAGAGAGTGTAAGTCAGTATAAGACAGTGTGGGTCAGTATAATACTGTGTCTGTCAGTGTAAGACAGTGTGGGTAAGTATAAGACAGTGTGTGTCAGTATAAGACAGTGTGGGTCAGTATAAGACAGTGTGGGTCAGCATAAGACAGTGTGAGTCAGTATAAGACAGTGTGGGTCAATATAAGACAGTGTGGGTCTGTATAAGACAGTGTGTGTCAGTATAAGACAGTTTGTGTCAGTATAAGACAGTGTGGGTCAGTATAAGACAGTGGCAGTCAGTATAAGACAGTGTGGGTCAGTATAAGACAGTGTCAGTCAGTATAAGACAGTGGCGGTCAGTATAAGACAGTGTGGGTCAGTATAATACTGTGTCTGTCAGTGTAAGACAGTGTGGGTAAGTATAAGACAGTGTGGGTCAGTATAAGACAGTGTGAGTCAGTATAAGACAGTGTGGGTCAGTATAAGATAGTGTGTGTCAGTATAAGACAGTGTGGGTCAGTATAAGACAGTGTGGGTCAGTATAAGACAGTGGCAGTCAGTATAAGACAGTGTGGGTCAGTATAAGACAGTGTCAGTCTGTATACGACAGCGTCTGTCAGTATAAGACAGTGTGAGTCAGTATAAGACTGTGTCTGTCAGTGTAAGACAGTGTGGGTCAGTATAAGACAGTGTGGGTCAGTATAAGACAGTGTCAGTATCAGACAGTGTCTGTCAGTATAAGACAGTGTCTGTCAGTATCAGACAGTGTGTGTTAGTATAAGACAGTGCGGGTTAGTATCAGACAGTGTGGGTCAGTATCAGACAGTGTAGGTCAGTATCAGAAAGTGTCTGTCAGTATCAGACAGTGTCTGTCAGAATAAGACAGTGTGGGTCAGTATAAGACAGTGTCTGTCAGTATAAGTCAGTGTGGGTCAGTATAAGTCAGTGTGGGTCAGTATTAGTCAGTGTGGATAAGTATAAGACAGTGTCTTACAGTATAAGTCAGTGTGGGTCAGTATAAGACAGTGTGGGTTGTATACGTCAGTGACTGTCAGTATAAGACAGTGTGGGTCAGTATACATCAGTGACTGTCAGTATAAGACAGTGTGGGTCAGTATAAGACAGTGTGTGTCAGTATAAGACAGTGTGGGTCTGTATAAGACAGTGTCCGTCAGTATAAGTCAGTGTGGGTCAGTATAAGACAGTGTGGTCAGTATAAGACAGTGTCAGTCTGTATACGACAGTGTCTGTCAGTATAAGACAGTGTCTGTCAGTATAAGACTGTGTGGGTCAGTATAAGACTGTGCGGGTCAGTATAAGACTGTGTGGGTCAGTATAAGACAGTGTGGGTCAGTATAAGACAGTGTGGTTCAGTATGAGACAGTGTGTGTCAGTATGAGACAGTGTGGGTCAGGAGAAGACAGTGTGTGTCAGTATAAGACCGTGTCTGTCATTATAAGGCAGTGTCTGTCAGTATAAGACAGTGTGGGGCAGTATAAGACAGTGTGTGTCAGTATAAGCCAGTGTGTGTCAGTATAAGACAGTGTCTGTCAGTATAAGACAGTGTCTGTCAGTATAGGACAGTGTGGGTCAGTATAAGACAGTGTGGGTCAGTATAAATCAGTCTGGGTCAGTATAAGACAGTGTCAGTCACTATAAGACAGTGTCTGTCAGTAAAAGACAGTGTCGGTCACTATAAGACAGTGTGGGTCTGTATAAGACAGTGTCAGTCACTATAAGACAGTGTCAGTCAGTATAAGACAGTGTCAGTCAGTATAAGACAGTGTGGGTCAGTATAAGAAAGTGCGGGTCAGTATAAGACAGTGTGGGTCAGTATAAGACAGTGCGGGTCAGTATAAGACAGTGTGGGTCAGTATAAGACGGTGTGGGTCAGTATAAGACAGTGTGGGTCAGTATAAGACAGTGTGGTCAGTATAAGACAGTGTGGGTCAGTATAAGAAAGTGCGGGTCAGTATAAGACAGTGTGGGTCAGTATAAGACAGTGCGGGTCAGTATAAGACAGTGTGGGTCAGTATAAGACGGTGTGGGTCAGTATAAGACGGTGTGGGTCAGTATAAGACAGTGCGGGTCAGTAGAAGACAGTGTGGGTTAGTATAAGACAGTGTGGGTCAGTATAAGACAATGTGGGTCAGTATAAGACAGTGTGGGTCAGTATAAGACAGTGTGGGTCAGTATAAGACAGTGCGGGTCAGTATAAGACAGTGTGGGTCAGTATAAGACAGTGTGGGTCAGTATAAGACAGTGTGGGTCAGTATAAGACAGTGTGTGTCAGTATAAGACTGTTTGTGTCAGTATAAGACAGTGTCGGTCAGTATAAGACAGTGTCTGTCAGTATAAGACAGTGTGGGTCAGTATAAGACAGTGTGGGTCAGTATAAGACTGTGTGGGTCAGTATAAGACTGTGTGGGTCAGTATAAGACTCTGTCTGTCAGTATAAGATAGTGTGGGTCAGTATAAGACAGTGTGGGTCAGTAAAAGACACTGTGGGGCAGTATAAGACAGTATGGGTCAGGACAAGAGAGTTTCAGCCAGGATGAGACAGTGTGTGTCTGTATAAGCCAGTGTCTATCAGTATAAGGCAGTATCTGTCAGTCTAAGACAGTGTCTGTCTGTATAGGACAGTGTGGGACAGTATAAGACAGAATGTGTCAGTATACGACAGTGACTGTCAGTATAAGACAGTGTGGGTCGGTATAAGACAGTGTGGCCAGTATCAGACAGTGTGGTCAGTACAAGACAGTGTGTGACAGTATCAGACCGTGTGTCAGTATAAGACAGTGCCTGTCAGTTTCAGACAGTGTGACATTATAAGACAGTGTGTGTCAGTATCAGACAGTCTGTCATTATAAGACAGTGTGGGTCAGTATAAGACAATGTGGGTCAGTATAAGACAGTGTGGGTCAGTATAAGACAGTGTGGGTCAGTATAAGACAGTGTGGGTCAGTATCAGACAGTGTGGGTCAGTATCAGACAGTGTGGGTCAGTATCAGACAGAGTGTGTCAGTATCAGACAGTGTAGCTCAGTATCAGACAGTGTCAATCAGTAGCAGCCATTGCCTGTCAGTATCGGACAGTGTCAGTCAGTATAAAACAGTTTGGGCCAGGAAAGACAGCGTATGTCAGTGTAAGACAGTGTCTGCCAGTATAAGACTGTGTCTCTCAGTATAAGACGGTGTGGGTCAGTATAAGACAGTGTGGGTCAGTATAAGACACTGTGGGGCAGTATAAGACAGTATGGGTGAGGACAAGAGAGTTTCAGGCAGGATGAGACAGTGTGTGTCTGTATAAGCCAGTGTCTATCAGTATAAGACAGTATCTGTCAGTATAAGACAGTGTCTGTCAGTATAGGACAGTGTGGGACAGTATAAGACAGAATGTGTCAGTATACAACAGTGACTGTCAGTATAAGACAGTGTGTGTCAGTATAAGACAGTGTCTGTCAGTATAGGACAGTGTGGGACAGTATAAGACAGAATGTGTCAGTATACAACAGTGACTGTCAGTATAAGACAGTGTGTGTCAGTATAAGAGAGTGTCAGTCAGTACAAGACAGTGTCAGTCAGTATAAGACAGTGTGGGTCAGTATAAGACAGTGTGGGTCAGTATAAGACAGTGTGGGTCAGTATAAGACAGTGTGGGTCAGTATAAGACAGTGTGGGTCAGTATACGACTGTGTCTGTCAGTTTAAGACATTGTCAGTCAGTATAAGACAGTGTGAGTCAGTATAAGACAGTGTGAGTCAGTATAAGACAGTGTGGGTCAATATAAGACAGTGTGTGTCAGTATAAGACAGTGTGGGTCAGTATAAGACTGTGTCTGTCAGTGTAAGACATTGTCAGTCAGTATAAGACAGTGTGAGTCAGTATAAGACAGTGTGAGTCAGTATAAGACAGTGTGGGTCTGTATAAGACAGTGTGGGTCTGTATAAGACAGTGTGTGTCAGTATAAGACAGTGTGGGTCAGTATAAGACAGTGTGGGTCAGTATAAGACTGTGTCTGTCAGTGTAAGACATTGTCAGTCAGTATAAGACAGTGTCAGTCAGTATAAGACAGTGCCAGTCAGTATAAGACTGTGTGGGTCAGTATAAGACTGTGTGTGTCAGTATAAGACAGTGTGTGTCATTATAAGAAAGTGTCTGTCAGTATCAGACAGTGCCTGTCAGGAAAGACACTGTGTGTCAGGAAAAGACAGTGTCTGTCAGTATAAGTCAGTGTGGGTCATTATAAGTCAGTGTGGGTCAGTATAAGACAGGGTCTGTCAGTATAAGACAGTGTGGGTCAGTATAAGACAGTGTGGGTCAGTATAAGACAGTGTCTGTCAGTAAAAGACAGTGTCGGTCACTATAAGACAGTGTGGGTCTGTATAAGACAGTGTCAGTCACTATAAGACAGTGTCAGTCAGTATAAGACAGTGTCAGTCAGTATAAGACAGTGTGGGTCAGTATAAGAAAGTGCGGGTCAGTATAAGACAGTGTGGGTCAGTATAAGACAGTGCGGGTCAGTATAAGACAGTGTGGGTCAGTATAAGACGGTGTGGGTCAGTATAAGACAGTGTGGGTCAGTATAAGACAGTGTGGTCAGTATAAGACAGTGTGGGTCAGTATAAGAAAGTGCGGGTCAGTATAAGACAGTGTGGGTCAGTATAAGACAGTGCGGGTCAGTATAAGACAGTGTGGGTCAGTATAAGACGGTGTGGGTCAGTATAAGACGGTGTGGGTCAGTATAAGACAGTGCGGGTCAGTAGAAGACAGTGTGGGTTAGTATAAGACAGTGTGGGTCAGTATAAGACAATGTGGGTCAGTATAAGACAGTGTGGGTCAGTATAAGACAGTGTGGGTCAGTATAAGACAGTGCGGGTCAGTATAAGACGGTGTGGGTCAGTATAAGACAGTGTGGGTCAGTATAAGACAGTGTGGGTCAGTATAAGACAGTTTGGGTCAGTATAAGACAGTGTGGGTCAGTATAAGACTGTTTGTGTCAGTATAAGACAGTGTCGGTCAGTATAAGACAGTGTCTGTCAGTATAAGACAGTGTGGGTCAGTATAAGACGGTGTGGGTCAGTATAAGACAGTGTGGGTCAGTATAAGACAGTGTGGGTCAGTATAAGACAGTGTGGGTCAGTATAAGACAGTGTGGGTCAGTATAAGACTGTGTGGATCAGTATAAGCCTGTGTGGGTCAGTATAAGACTGTGTGGGTCAGTATAAGACTGTGTGGGTCAGTATAAGACTGTGTGGGTCAGTATAAGACTCTGTCTGTCAGTATAAGATAGTGTGGGTCAGTATAAGACAGTGTGGGTCAGTAAAAGACACTGTGGGGCAGTATAAGACAGTATGGGTCAGGACAAGAGAGTTTCAGCCAGGATGAGACAGTGTGTGTCTGTATAAGCCAGTGTCTATCAGTATAAGGCAGTATCTGTCAGTCTAAGACAGTGTCTGTCTGTATAGGACAGTGTGGGACAGTATAAGACAGAATGTGTCAGTATACGACAGTGACTGTCAGTATAAGACAGTGTGGGTCGGTATAAGACAGTGTGGCCAGTATCAGACAGTGTGGTCAGTACAAGACAGTGTGTGACAGTATCAGACCGTGTGTCAGTATAAGACAGTGCCTGTCAGTTTCAGACAGTGTGACATTATAAGACAGTGTGTGTCAGTATCAGACAGTCTGTCATTATAAGACAGTGTGGGTCAGTATAAGACAGTGTGGGTCAGTATAAGACAGTGTGGGTCAGTATAAGACAGTGTGGGTCAGTATCAGACAGTGTGGGTCAGTATCAGACAGTGTGGGTCAGTATCAGACAGAGTGTGTCAGTATCAGACAGTGTAGCTCAGTATCAGACAGTGTCAATCAGTAGCAGCCATTGCCTGTCAGTATCGGACAGTGTCAGTCAGTATAAAACAGTTTGGGCCAGGAAAGACAGCGTATGTCAGTGTAAGACAGTGTCTGCCAGTATAAGACTGTGTCTCTCAGTATAAGACGGTGTGGGTCAGTATAAGACTGTGTCTGTCAGTATAAGACGGTGTGGGTCAGTATAAGACAGTGTGGGTCAGTATAAGACACTGTGGGGCAGTATAAGACAGTATGGGTGAGGACAAGAGAGTTTCAGGCAGGATGAGACAGTGTGTGTCTGTATAAGCCAGTGTCTATCAGTATAAGACAGTATCTGTCAGTATAAGACAGTGTCTGTCAGTATAGGACAGTGTGGGACAGTATAAGACAGAATGTGCCAGTATACAACAGTGACTGTCAGTATAAGACAGTGTGTGTCAGTATAAGACAGTGTCTGTCAGTATAGGACAGTGTGGGACAGTATAAGACAGAATGTGTCAGTATACAACAGTGACTGTCAGTATAAGACAGTGTGTGTCAGTATAAGAGAGTGTCAGTCAGTACAAGACAGTGTCAGTCAGTATAAGACAGTGTGGGTCAGTATAAGACAGTGTGGGTCAGTATAAGACAGTGTGGGTCAGTATAAGACAGTGTGGGTCAGTATAAGACAGTGTGGGTCAGTATACGACTGTGTCTGTCAGTTTAAGACATTGTCAGTCAGTATAAGACAGTGTGAGTCAGTATAAGACAGTGTGAGTCAGTATAAGACAGTGTGGGTCAATATAAGACAGTGTGTGTCAGTATAAGACAGTGTGGGTCAGTATAAGACTGTGTCTGTCAGTGTAAGACATTGTCAGTCAGTATAAGACAGTGTGAGTCAGTATAAGACAGTGTGAGTCAGTATAAGACAGTGTGGGTCTGTATAAGACAGTGTGGGTCTGTATAAGACAGTGTGTGTCAGTATAAGACAGTGTGGGTCAGTATAAGAAAGTGTGGGTCAGTATAAGACTGTGTTTGTCAGTGTAAGACATTGTCAGTCAGTATAAGACAGTGTCAGTCAGTATAAGACAGTGCCAGTCAGTATAAGACTGTGTGGGTCAGTATAAGACTGTGTGTGTCAGTATAAGACAGTGTGTGTCATTATAAGAAAGTGTCTGTCAGTATCAGACAGTGCCTGTCAGGAAAGACACTGTGTGTCAGCAAAAGACAGTGTCTGTCAGTATAAGTCAGTGTGGGTCATTATAAGTCAGTGTGGGTCAGTATAAGACAGGGTCTGTCAGTATAAGACAGTGTGGGTCAGTATAAGACAGTGTGGGTCAGTATAAGACAGTGTCGGTCAGTATTAGACAGTGTGGGTCAGTGTAAGACAGTGTGGGTCAGTATAAGACAGTGTGGGTCAGTATAAGACAGTGTGGGTCAGTATAAGACAGTGTTGGTCAGTATAAGAAAGTGTGGGTCAGTATAAGTCAGTGTGGGTCAGTATAAGACTGTCTCTGCCAGTGTAAGACATTGTCAGTCAGTATAAGACAGTGTGAGTCAGTATAAGACAGTGTCGGTCAATATAAGACAGTGTGGGTCTGTATAAGACAGTGTGGGTCTGTATAAGACAGTGTGGGTCAGTATAAGACAGTGTGGGTCAGTATAAGACTGTGTCTGTCAGTGTAAGACATTGTCAGTCAGTATAAGTCAGTGTGCGTCAGCATAAGACAGTGTGGGTCAGTATAAGAGAGTGTGTGTCAGAATAAGACAGTGTGTGTCATTATATGACAGTGTGGGTCTGTATAAGACTGTGCCTGTCAGTATAAGAGAGTGTAAGTCAGTATAAGACAGTGTGGGTCAGTATAATACTGTGTCTGTTAGTGTAAGACAGTGTGGGTAAGTATAAGACAGTGTGTGTCAGTATAAGACAGTGTGGGTCAGTATAAGACAGTGTGGGTCAGCATAAGACAGTGTGAGTCAGTATAAGACAGTGTCGGTCAATATAAGACAGTGTGGGTCTGTATAAGACAGTGTGTGTCAGTATAAGACAGTTTGTGTCAGTATAAGACAGTGTGGGTCAGTATAAGACAGTGGCAGTCAGTATAAGACAGTGTGGGTCAGTATAAGACAGTGTCAGTCAGTATAAGACAGTGGCGGTCAGTATAAGACAGTGTGGGTCAGTATAATACTGTGTCTGTCAGTGTAAGACAGTGTGGGTAAGTATAAGACAGTGTGGGTCAGTATAAGACAGTGTGAGTCAGTATAAGACAGTGTGGGTCAGTATAAGATAGTGTGTGTCAGTATAAGACAGTGTGGGTCAGTATAAGACAGTGTGAGTCAGTATAAGACAGTGGCAGTCAGTATAAGACAGTGTTGGTCAGTATAAGAGAGTGTGGGTCTGTATAAGACAGGGAGTGTCAGTATAAGACAGTGTGAGTCAGTATAAGACTGTGTCTGTCAGTGTAAGACAGTGTGGGTCAGTATAAGACAGTGTGGGTCAGTATAAGACAGTGTGGGTGAGTATAAGACAGTGTGGGTCAGTATAAGACTGTGTCTGTCAATGTAAGACAGTGTGGGTCAGTATAAGACAGTGTGGGTCAGTATAAGACAGTATGGGTCAGTATACGACTGTGTCTGTCAGTGTAAGACATTGTCAGTCAGAATAAGACAGTGTGAGTCAGTATAAGACAGTGTGAGTCAGTATAAGACAGTGTGGGTCAATATAAGACAGTGTGGGTCTGTATAAGACAGTGTGTGTCAGTATAAGACAGTGTGGGTCAGTATAAGACTGTGGCTGTCAGTGTAAGACATTGTCAGTCAGTATAAGACAGTGTGAGTCAGTATAAGACAGTGTCAGTCAATATAAGACAGTGTGGGTCTGTATAAGACAGTGTGTGTCAGTATAAGACAGTGTGGGTCAGAATAAGACAGTGTGGGTCAGTATCAGACTGTGTCTGTCAGTGTAAGACATTGTCAGTCAGTATAAGACAGTGTCAGTCAGTATAAGACAGTGTCAGTCAGTATAAGACAGTGTCAGTCAGTATAAGACAGTGTCGGTCAGTATAAGACAGTGTCGGTCAGTATAAGACAGTGTGTGTCAGTATAAGACAGTGTGGGTCAATATAAGACTGTGTCTGTCAGTGTAAGACATTGTCAGTCAGTATAAGACAGTGTGGGTCAGTATAAGACAGTGTGGGCCAGTATAAGACAGTGTGGGTCAGTATAAGACAGTGTGGGTCGGTATAAGACAGTGTGGGTCAGTATAAGACAGTGTGGGTCGGTATAAGACAGTGTGGGTCGGTATAAGTCAGTGTGGGTCAGTATAAGACATTGTGAGTCAGTATAAGACAGTGTCGGTCAGTATAAGACAGTGTGGGTCAGTATAAGACAGTGTGTGTCAGTATAAGACAGTGTGGGTCAGTATAAGACTGTGTCTGTCAGTGTAAGTCATTGTCAGTCAGTATAAGTAAGTGTGTGTCTGTATAAGACAGTGTGTGTCAGTATAAGACAGTGTGAGTCAGTATAAGACTGTGTCTGTCAGTGTAAGACAGTGTGGGTCAGTATAAGACAGTGTGGGTCAGTATAAGACAGTGTGGGTGAGTATAATACAGTGTGGGTCAGTATAAGACTGTGTCTGTCAATGTAAGACAGTGTGGGTCAATATAAGACAGTGTGGGTCTGTATAAGACAGTGTGTGTCAGTATAAGACAGTGTGGGTCAGTATAAGACTGTGTCTGTCAGTGTAAGACATTGTCAGTCAGTATAAGACAGTGTGAGTCAGTATAAGACAGTGTCAGTCAATATAAGACCGTGTGGGTCTGTATAAGACAGTGTGTGTCAGTATAAGACAGTGTGGGTCAGTATAAGACAGTGTGGTTCAGTATCAGACTGTGTCTGTCAGTGTAAGACATTGTCAGTCAGTATAAGACAGTGTCAGTCAGTATAAGACAGTGTCAGTCAGTATAAGACAGTGTCAGTCAGTATAAGACAGTGTCGGTCAGTATAAGACAGTGTCGGTCAGTATAAGACAGTGTGTGTCATTATAAGACAGTGTGGGTCAATATAAGACTGTGTCTGTCAGTGTAAGACATTGTCAGTCAGTATAAGACAGTGTGGGTCAGTATAAGACAGTTTTGGCCAGTATAAGACAGTGTGGGTCAGTATAAGACAGTGTGGGTCGGTATAAGACAGTGTGGGTCGGTATAAGACAGTGTGGGTCGGTATAAGACAGTGTGGGTCGGTATAAGACAGTGTGGGTCGGTATAAGTCAGTGTGGGTCAGTATAAGACAGTGTGAGTCAGTATAAGATAGTGTCGGTCAGTATAAGACAGTGTGGGTCTGTATAAGACAGTGTGTGTCAGTATAGGACAGTGTGGGTCAGTATAAGACTGTGTCTGTCAGTGTAAGTCATTGTCAGTCAGTATAAGTCAGTGTGTGTCAGTATAAGACAGTGTGGGTCAGTATATAATAGTGTGTGTCAGAATAAGACAGTGTCAGTCAGTATAAGACAGTGTGGGTCAGTATAAGACTGTGTCTGTCAGTGTAAGACAGTGTGGGTCAGTATAAGACATTGTGGGTCGGTATAAGACAGTGTGGGTCAGTATAAGACAGTGTGGGTCAGGAGAAGACAGTGTGGGTCAGTATAAGACAGTGTGGGTCAGTATAAGACTGTGTCTGTCAGTGTAAGATTTTGTCAGTCAGTATAAGACAGTGTGAGTCAGTATAAGACAGTGTCGGTCATTATAAGACAGTGTGGGTCTGTATAAGACAGTGTGTGTCAGTATAAGACAGTGTGGGTCTGTATTAGACTGTGTCTGTCAGTGTAAGACAGTGTGGGTCAGTATAAGACAGTGTGGGTCAGTATAAGACAGTGTGGGTCAGTGTAAGACAGTGTGGGTCAGTAAAAGACAGTGTTGGTCAGTATAAGAAAGTGTGGGTCAGTATAATACTGTGTCTGTCAGTGTAAGACAGTGTGGGTAAGTATAAGACAGTGTGGGTCAGTATAAGACAGTGTGGGTCAGTATAAGACAGTGTGGGTCAGTATAAGATAGTGTGTGTCAGTAAAAGACAGTGTGGGTCAGTATACGACAGTGGCAGTCAGTATAAGACAGTGTGAGTCAGTATAAGACAGTGTGTGTCAGTATAAGACAGTGTGGGTCAGTATAAGACAGTGTGGGTCAGTATAAGACTGTGTCTGTCAGTGTAAGACATTGTCAGTCAGTGTAAGACATTGTCAGTCAGTATAAGACAGTGTGGCTCAGTATAAGACAGTGTGGGTCAGTATAAGACAGTGTGTGTCAGTATAAGACAGTGTGTGTCAGTATAAGACAGTGTGGGTCAGTATAAGACAGTGGCAGTCAGTATAAGACAGTGTGGGTCAGTATAAGACAGTGTCAGTCAGTATAAGACAGTGTCTGTCAGTATAAGACAGTGTCAGTCAGTATAAGACAGTGTCAGTCAGTATAAGACAGTGTGGGTCAGTATAAGACTGTGCCTGTCAGTATAAGACAGTGTCGGTCAGTATAAGACAGTGTGGGTCTGTATAAGACAGTGTGGGTCAGTATAAGACAGTGTGGGTCAGTTTCGACTGTGTCTGTCAGTGTATGAATGTGTCTGTCAGTGTAAGACATTGTCAGTCAGTATAAGTCAGTGTGGGTCAGTATAAGACAGTGTGGGTCAGTATAAGACAGTGTGTGTCAGTTTAAGTCAGTGTGTGTCCGTACAAGACAGTGTGTGTCAGTATAAGACAGTGTGTGTCAGTATAAGACAGTGTGTGTCAGTATAAGACAGTGTGGGTCAGTATAAGACAGTGTGGGTCAGTATAAGACAGTGTGGGTCAGTATAAGACAGTGTCTGTCAGTGTAAGACATTGTCAGTCAGTATAAGTCAGTGTGGGTCAGTATAAGTCAGTGTGGGTCTGTATAAGATAGTGTGTGCCAGTATAAGACAGTGTGGGTCAGTATATGACAGTGTGGGTCAGTATAAGACAGTGTCTGTCAGTATAAGTCAGTGTCAGTCAGTATAAGACAGTGTCAGTCAGTATAAGACAGTGTCAGTCAGTATAAGACAGTGTGTGTCAGTATAAGACAGTGTGGGTCAGTATAAGACAGTGTGGGTCAGTATAAGACAGTGTGGGTCAATATAAGACTGTGTCTGTCAGTGTAAGACATTGTCAGTCAGTATAAGACAGTGTGGGTCAGTATAAGACTGTGTCTGTCAGCGTAAGACATTGTCAGTCAGTATAAGACAGTGTGGGTCAGTATAAAACAGTGTGGGTCAGTATAAGACAGTGTGGGTCAGTATAAGACAGTGTGGGTCGGTATAAGACCGTGTGGGTCAGTATAAGTCAGTGTGGGTCAGTATAAGACAGTGTGGGTCAGTATAAGACAGTGTGGGTCAGTATAAGACTGTGTCTGCCAGTGTAAGACTTTGTCAGTCAGTATAAGTCAGTGTGTGTCAGTATAAGACAGTGTGGTTCAGTATATAATAGTGTGTGTCAGTATAAGACAGTGTCTGTCAGTGTAAGACATTGTCAGTCAGTATAAGTCAGTGTGGGTCAGTATAAGTCAGTGTGGGTCAGTGTAAGACAGTGTGTGTCAGTATAAGACAGTGTGGGTCAGTATAAGACAGTTTGCGTCAGTATAAGACAGTGTGGGTCAGTATAAGACAGTGTGGGTCAGTAGAAGACAGTGTGGGTCAGTATAAGACAGTGTGGGTCAGTATAAGACTGTGTCTGTCAGTATAAGACAGTGTGTGTCAGTATAAGACAGTGTCTGTCAGTATAAGACAGTGTGGGTCAGTATCAGACAGTGTAGGTCAGTATAAGACATTGTCAGTCAGTATAAGACAGTGTGTGTCAGTATAAGACAGTGTGGGTCAGTATCAGACAGTGTAGGTCAGTATAAGTCAGTGTCAGTCCGTATAAGACAGTGTGTGTCAGTATAAGACAGTGTCTGTCAGTATAAGACAGTGTGGGTCAGTATCAGACAGTGTAGGTCAGTATAAGACATTGTCAGTCAGTACCAGACAGTGTCTGTCAGTATCAGACAGTGTCTGTCAGTATAAGTCAGTGTGGGTCAGTATAAATCAGTCTGGGTCAGTATAAGTCAGTGTCAGTCATTATAAGACAGTGTGGGTCAGTATAAGACAGTGTGGGTCAGTATAAGACAGTGTCTGTCAGTAAAAGACAGTGTCGGTCACTATAAGACAGTGTGGGTCTGTATAAGACAGTGTCAGTCAGTATAAGACAGTGTGGGTCAGTATAAGAAAGTGCGGGTCAGTATAAGACAGTGTGGGTCAGTATAAGACAGTGCGGGTCAGTATAAGACAGTGTGGGTCAGTATAAGACAGTGTGGGTCAGTATAAGACAGTGCGGGTCAGTATAAGACAGTGTGGGTCAGTATAAGACAGTGCGGGTCAGTATAAGACAGTGTGGGTCAGTATAAGACGGTGTGGGTCACTATAAGACAGTGTCAGTCACTATAAGACAGTGTCAGTCAGTATAAGACAGTGTCAGTCAGTATAAGACAGTGTGGGTCAGTATAAGAAAGTGCGGGTCAGTATAAGACAGTGTGGGTCAGTATAAGACAGTGCGGGTCAGTATAAGACAGTGTGGGTCAGTATAAGACGGTGTGGGTCAGTATAAGACAGTGTGGGTCAGTATAAGACAGTGTGGTCAGTATAAGACAGTGTGGGTCAGTATAAGACAGTGTCTGTCAGTAAAAGACAGTGTGGGTCAGTATAAGACAGTGTGGGTCAGTATAAGAAAGTGCGGGTCAGTATAAGACAGTGTGGGTCAGTATAAGACAGTGTGGGTCAGTATAAGACGGTGTGGGTCAGTATAAGACGGTGTGGGTCAGTATAAGACAGTGCGGGTCAGTAGAAGACAGTGTGGGTTAGTATAAGACAGTGTGGGTCAGTATAAGACAATGTGGGTCAGTATAAGACAGTGTGGGTCAGTATAAGACAGTGTGGGTCAGTATAAGACAGTGCGGGTCAGTATAAGACGGCGTGGGTCAGTATAAGACAGTGTGGGTCAGTATAAGACAGTGTGGGTCAGTATAAGACAGTGTGTGTCAGTATAAGACTGTTTGTGTCAGTATAAGACAGTGTCGGTCAGTATAAGACAGTGTCTGTCAGTATAAGACAGTGTGGGTCAGTATAAGACGGTGTGGGTCAGTATAAGACAGTGTGGGTCAGTATAAGACAGTGTGGGTCAGTATAAGACAGTGTGGGTCAGTATAAGACTGTGTGGATCAGTATAAGCCTGTGTGGGTCAGTATAAGACTGTGTGGGTCAGTATAAGACTGTGTGGGTCAGTATAAGACTGTGTGGGTCAGTATAAGACTCTGCCTGTCAGTATAAGATAGTGTGGGTCAGTATAAGACAGTGTGGGTCAGTAAAAGACACTGTGGGGCAGTATAAGACAGTATGGGTCAGGACAAGAGAGTTTCAGCCAGGATGAGACAGTGTGTATCTGTATAAGCCAGTGTCTATCAGTAAAAGGCAGTATCTGTCAGTCTAAGACAGTGTCTGTCTGTATAGGACAGTGTGGGACAGTATAAGACAGAATGTGTCAGTATACGACAGTGACTGTCAGTATAAGACAGTGTGGGTCGGTATAAGACAGTGTGGCCAGTATCAGACAGTGTGGTCAGTACAAGACAGTGTGTGACAGTATCAGACCGTGTGTCAGTATAAGACAGTGCCTGTCAGTTTCAGACAGTGTGACATTATAAGACAGTGTGTGTCAGTATCAGACAGTCTGTCATTATAAGACAGTGTGGGTCAGTATAAGACAATGTGGGTCAGTATAAGACAGTGTGGGTCAGTATAAGACAGTGTGGGTCAGTATAAGACAGTGTGGGTCAGTATCAGACAGTGTGGGTCAGTATCAGACAGTGTGGGTCAGTATCAGACAGAGTGTGTCAGTATCAGACAGTGTAGCTCAGTATCAGACAGTGTCAATCAGTAGCAGCCATTGCCTGTCAGTATCGGACAGTGTCAGTCAGTATAAAACAGTTTGGGCCAGGAAAGACAGCGTATGTCAGTGTAAGACAGTGTCTGCCAGTATAAGACTGTGTCTCTCAGTATAAGACGGTGTGGGTCAGTATAAGACTGTGTCTGTCAGTATAAGACGGTGTGGGTCAGTATAAGACAGTGTGGGTCAGTATAAGACACTGTGGGGCAGTATAAGACAGTATGGGTCAGGACAAGAGAGTTTCAGGCAGGATGAGACAGTGTGTGTCTGTATAAGCCAGTGTCTATCAGTATAAGACAGTATCTGTCAGTATAGGACAGTGTGGGACAGTATAAGACAGAATGTGTCAGTATACAACAGTGACTGTCAGTATAAGACAGTGTGTGTCAGTATAAGAGAGTGTCAGTCAGTACAAGACAGTGTCAGTCAGTATAAGACAGTGTGGGTCAGTATAAGACAGTGTGGGTCAGTATAAGACAGTGTGGGTCAGTATAAGACAGTGTGGGTCAGTATACGACTGTGTCTGTCAGTTTAAGACATTGTCAGTCAGTATAAGACAGTGTGAGTCAGTATAAGACAGTGTGAGTCAGTATAAGACAGTGTGGGTCAATATAAGACAGTGTGTGTCAGTATAAGACAGTGTGGGTCAGTATAAGACTGTGTCTGTCAGTGTAAGACATTGTCAGTCAGTATAAGACAGTGTGAGTCAGTATAAGACAGTGTGAGTCAGTATAAGACAGTGTGGGTCTGTATAAGACAGTGTGGGTCTGTATAAGACAGTGTGTGTCAGTATAAGACAGTGTGGGTCAGTATAAGACAGTGTGGGTCAGTATAAGACTGTGTCTGTCAGTGTAAGACATTGTCAGTCAGTATAAGACAGTGTCAGTCAGTATAAGACAGTGCCAGTCAGTATAAGACTGTGTGGGTCAGTATAAGACTGTGTGTGTCAGTATAAGACAGTGTGTGTCATTATAAGAAAGTGTCTGTCAGTATCAGACAGTGCCTGTCAGGAAAGACACTGTGTGTCAGCATAAGACAGTGTCTGTCAGTATAAGTCAGTGTGGGTCATTATAAGTCAGTGTGGGTCAGTATAAGACAGGGTCTGTCAGTATAAGACAGTGTGGGTCAGTATAAGACAGTGTGGGTCAGTATAAGACAGTGTCGGTCAGTATTAGACAGTGTGGGTCAGTGTAAGACAGTGTGGGTCAGTATAAGACAGTGTGGGTCAGTATAAGACAGTGATGGTCAGTATAAGACAGTGTTGGTCAGTATAAGAAAGTGTGGGTCAGTATAAGTCAGTGTGGGTCAGTATAAGACTGTGTCTGTCAGTGTAAGACATTGTCAGTCAGTATAAGACAGTGTGAGTCAGTATAAGACAGTGTCGGTCAATAAAAGACAGTGTGGGTCTGTATAAGACAGTGTGGGTCTGTATAAGACAGTGTGGGTCAGTATAAGACAGTGTGGGTCAGTATAAGACTGTGTCTGTCAGTGTAAGACATTGTCAGTCAGTATAAGTCAGTGTGGGTCAGCATAAGACAGTGTGGGTCAGTATAAGAGAGTGTGTGTCAGAATAAGACAGTGTGTGTCATTATATGACAGTGTGGGTCTGTATAAGACTGTGCCTGTCAGTATAAGAGAGTGTAAGTCAGTATAAGACAGTGTGGGTCAGTATAATACTGTGTCTGTCAGTGTAAGACAGTGTGGGTAAGTATAAGACAGTGTGTGTCAGTATAAGACAGTGTGGGTCAGTATAAGACAGTGTGGGTCAGTATAAGACAGTGTGAGTCAGCATAAGACAGTGTCGGTCAATATAAGACAGTGTGTGTCAGTATTAGACAGTTTGTGTCAGTATAAGACAGTGTGGGTCAGTATAAGACAGTGGCAGTCAGTATAAGACAGTGTGGGTCAGTATAAGACAGTGTCAGTCAGTATAAGACAGTGTGTGTCAGTATAAGACAGTGTGGGTCAGTATAATACTGTGTCTGTCAGTGTAAGACAGTGTGGGTAAGTATAAGACAGTGTGGGTCAGTATAAGACAGTGTGAGTCAGTATAAGACAGTGTGGGTCAGTATAAGATAGTGTGTGTCAGTATAAGACAGTGTGGGTCAGTATAAGACAGTGTGGGTCAGTATAAGACAGTGGCAGTCAGTATAAGACAGTGTTGGTCAGTATAAGAGAGTGTGGGTCTGTATAAGACAGTGTGTGTCAGTATAAGACAGTGTGAGTCAGTATAAAACTGTGTCTGTCAGTGTAAGACAGTGTGGGTCAGTATAAGACAGTGTGGGTCAGTATAAGACAGTGTGGGTGAGTTTAAGACAGTGTGGGTCAGTATAAGACTGTGTCTGTCAATGTAAGACAGTGTGGGTCAGTATAAGACAGTGTGGGTCAGTATAAGACAGTGTGGGTCAGTATACGACTGTGTCTGTCAGTGTAAGACATTGTCAGTCAGTATAAGACAGTGTGAGTCAGTATAAGACAGTGTGAGTCAGTATAAGACAGTGTGGGTCAATATAAGACAGTGTGGGTCTGTATAAGACAGTGTGTGTCAGTATAAGACAGTGTGGGTCAGTATAAGACTGTGGCTGTCAGTGTAAGACATTGTCAGTCAGTATAAGACAGTGTGAGTCAGTATAAGACAGTGTCAGTCAATATAATACAGTGTGGGTCTGTATAAGACAGTGTGTGTCAGTATAAGACAGTGTGGGTCAGAATAAGACAGTGTGGGTCAGTATCAGACTGTGTCTGTCAGTGTAAGACATTGTCAGTCAGTATAAGACAGTGTCAGTCAGTATAAGACAGTGTCAGTCAGTATAAGACAGTATCGGTCAGTATAAGACAGTGTCGGTCAGTATAAGACAGTGTGTGTCAGTATAAGACAGTGTGGTTCAATATAAGACTGTGTCTGTCAGTGTAAGACATTGTCAGTCAGTATAAGACAGTGTGGGTCAGTATAAGACAGTGTGGGCCAGTATAAGACAGTGTGGGTCAGTATAAGACAGTGTGGGTCGGTATAAGACAGTGTGGGTCGGTATAAGACAGTGTGGGTCGGTATAAGACAGTGTGGGTCGGTATAAGTCAGTGTGGGTCAGTATAAGACATTGTGAGTCAGTATAAGACAGTGTCGGTCAGTATAAGACAGTGTGGGTCAGTATAAGACAGTGTGTGTCAGTATAAGACAGTGTGGGTCAGTATAAGACTGTGTCTGTCAGTGTAAGTCATTGTCAGTCAGTATAAGTAAGTGTGTGTCTGTATAAGACAGTGTGTGTCAGTATAAGACAGTGTGAGTCAGTATAAGACTGTGTCTGTCAGTGTAAGACAGTGTGGGTCAGTATAAGACAGTGTGGGTCAGTATAAGACAGTGTGGGTGAGTATAAGACAGTGTGGGTCAGTATAAGACTGTGTCTGTCAATGTAAGACAGTGTGGGTCAATATAAGACAGTGTGGGTCTGTATAAGACAGTGTGTGTCAGTATAAGACAGTGTGGGTCAGTATAAGACTGTGTCTGTCAGTGTAAGACATTGTCAGTCAGTATAAGACAGTGTGAGTCAGTATAAGACAGTGTCAGTCAATATAAGACAGTGTGGGTCTGTATAAGACAGTGTGTGTCAGTATAAGACAGTGTGGGTCAGTATAAGACAGTGTGGGTCAGTATCAGACTGTGTCTGTCAGTGTAAGACATTGTCAGTCAGTATAAGACAGTGTCAGTCAGTATAAGACAGTGTCAGTCAGTATAAGACAGTGTCAGTCAGTATAAGACAGTGTCGGTCAGTATAAGACAGTGTCGGTCAGTATAAGACAGTGTGTGTCATTATAAGACAGTGTGGGTCAATATAAGACTGTGTCTGTCAGTGTAAGACATTGTCAGTCAGTATAAGACAGTGTGGGTCAGTATAAGACAGTTTTGGCCAGTATAAGACAGTGTGGGTCAGTATAAGACAGTGTGGGTCGGTATAAGACAGTGTGGGTCGGTATAAGACAGTGTGGGTCGGTATAAGACAGTGTGGGTCGGTATAAGACAGTGTGGGTCGGTATAAGTCAGTGTGGGTCAGTATAAGACAGTGTGAGTCAGTATAAGATAGTGTCGGTCAGTATAAGACAGTGTGGGTCTGTATAAGACAGTGTGTGTCAGTATAAGACAGTGTGGGTCAGTATAAGACTGTGTCTGTCAGTGTAAGTCATTGTCAGTCAGTATAAGTCAGTGTGTGTCAGTATAAGACAGTGTGGGTCAGTATATAATAGTGTGTGTCAGAATAAGACAGTGTCGGTCAGTATAAGACAGTGTGGGTCAGTATAAGACAGTGTCTGTCAGTGTAAGACAGTGTGGGTCAGTATAAGACATTGTGGGTCGGTATAAGACAGTGTGGGTCAGTATAAGACAGTGTGGGTCAGGAGAAGACAGTGTGGGTCAGTATAAGACAGTGTGGGTCAGAATAAGACTGTGTCTGTCAGTGTAAGATTTTGTCAGTCAGTATAAGACAGTGTGAGTCAGTATAAGACAGTGTCGGTCATTATAAGACAGTGTGGGTCTGTATAAGACAGTGTGTGTCAGTATAAGACAGTGTGGGTCTGTATAAGACTGTGTCTGTCAGTGTAAGACAGTGTGGGTCAGTATAAGACAGTGTGGGTCAGTATAAGACAGTGTGGGTCAGTGTAAGACAGTGTGGGTCAGTAAAAGACAGTGTTGGTCAGTATAAGAAAGTGTGGGTCAGTATAATACTGTGTCTGTCAGTGTAAGACAGTGTGGGTAAGTATAAGACAGTGTGGGTCAGTATAAGACAGTGTGGGTCAGTATAAGACAGTGTGGGTCAGTATAAGATAGTGTGTGTCAGTATAAGACAGTGTGGGTCAGTATAAGACAGTGGCAGTCAGTATAAGGCAGTGTGAGTCAGGATAAGACAGTGTCGGTCAATATAAGACAGTGTGGGTCTGTATAAGACAGTGTGTGTCAGTATAAGACAGTGTGGGTCAGTATAAGACAGTGTGGGTCAGTATAAGACGGTGTCTGTCAGTGTAAGACATTGTCAGTCAGTATAAGACAGTGTGGGTCAGTATAAGACAGTGTGGGTCAGTATAAGACAGTGTGTGTCAGTATAAGACAGTGTGTGTCAGTATAAGACAGTGTGGGTCAGTATAAGACAGTGGCAGTCAGTATAAGACAGTGTGGGTCAGTATAAGACAGTGTCAGTCAGTATAAGACAGTGTCTGTCAGTATAAGACAGTGGCAGTCAGTATAAGACAGTGTCAGTCAGTATAAGACAGTGTGGGTCAGTATAAGACTGTGCCTGTCAGTATAAGACAGTGTCGGTCAGTATAAGACAGTGTGGGTCTGTTTAAGACAGTGTGGGTCAGTATAAGACAGTGTGGGTCAGTTTCGACTGTGTCTGTCAGTGTATGAATGTGTCTGTCAGTGTAAGACATTGTCAGTCAGTATAAGTCAGTGTGGGTCAGTATATAATAGTGTGTGTCAGAATAAGACAGTGTCGGTCAGTATAAGACAGTGTGGGTCAGTATAAGACAGTGTCTGTCAGTGTAAGACAGTGTGGGTCAGTATAAGACATTGTGGGTCGGTATAAGACAGTGTGGGTCAGTATAAGACAGTGTGGGTCAGGAGAAGACAGTGTGGGTCAGTATAAGACAGTGTGGGTCAGTATAAGACTGTGTCTGTCAGTGTAAGATTTTGTCAGTCAGTATAAGACAGTGTGAGTCAGTATAAGACAGTGTCGGTCATTATAAGACAGTGTGGGTCTGTATAAGACAGTGTGTGTCAGTATAAGACAGTGTGGGTCTGTATAAGACTGTGTCTGTCAGTGTAAGACAGTGTGGGTCAGTATAAGACAGTGTGGGTCAGTATAAGACAGTGTGGGTCAGTGTAAGACAGTGTGGGTCAGTAAAAGACAGTGTTGGTCAGTATAAGAAAGTGTGGGTCAGTATAATACTGTGTCTGTCAGTGTAAGACAGTGTGGGTAAGTATAAGACAGTGTGGGTCAGTATAAGACAGTGTGGGTCAGTATAAGACAGTGTGGGTCAGTATAAGATAGTGTGAGTCAGTATAAGACAGTGTGGGTCAGTATAAGACAGTGGCAGTCAGTATAAGACAGTGTGAGTCAGGATAAGACAGTGTCGGTCAATATAAGACAGTGTGGGTCTGTATAAGATAGTGTGTGTCAGTATAAGACAGTGTGGGTCAGTATAAGACAGTGTGGGTCAGTATAAGACGGTGTCTGTCAGTGTAAGACATTGTCAGTCAGTATAAGACAGTGTGGGTCAGTATAAGACAGTGTGGGTCAGTATAAGACAGTGTGTGTCAGTATAAGACAGTGTGTGTCAGTATAAGACAGTGTGGGTCAGTATAAGACAGTGGCAGTCAGTATAAGACAGTGTGGGTCAGTATAAGACAGTGTCAGTCAGTATAAGACAGTGTCTGTCAGTATAAGACAGTGGCAGTCAGTATAAGACAGTGTCAGTCAGTATAAGACAGTGTGGGTCAGTATAAGACTGTGCCTGTCAGTATAAGACAGTGTCGGTCAGTATAAGACAGTGTGGGTCTGTATAAGACAGTGTGGGTCAGTATAAGACAGTGTGGGTCAGTTTCGACTGTGTCTGTCAGTGTATGAATGTGTCTGTCAGTGTAAGACATTGTCAGTCAGTATAAGTCAGTGTGGGTCAGTATAAGACAGTGTGGGTCAGTATAAGACAGTGTGTGTCAGTTTAAGTCAGTGTGTGTCCGTACAAGACAGTGTGTGTCAGTATAAGACAGTGTGTGTCAGTATAAGACAGTGTGTGTCAGTATAAGACAGTGTGGGTCAGTATAAGACAGTGTGGGTCAGTATAAGACAGTGTCTGTCAGTGTAAGACATTGTCAGTCAGTATAAGTCAGTGTGGGTCAGTATAAGTCAGTGTGGGTCTGTATAAGATAGTGTGTGCCAGTATAAGACAGTGTGGGTCAGTATATGACAGTGTGGGTCAGTATAAGACAGTGGCAGTCAGTATAAGACAGTGTCAGTCAGTATAAGACAGTGTCAGTCAGTATAAGACAGTGTGTGTCAGTATAAGACAGTGTGGGTCAGTATAAGACAGTGTGGGTCAGTATAAGACAGTGTGGGTCAATATAAGACTGTGTCTGTCAGTGTAAGACATTGTCAGTCAGTATAAGACAGTGTGGGTCAGTATAAGACTGTGTCTGTCAGCGTAAGACATTGTCAGTCAGTATAAGACAGTGTGGGTCAGTATAAAACAGTGTGGGTCAGTATAAGACAGTGTGGGTCAGTATAAGACAGTGTGGGTCGGTATAAGACCGTGTGGGTCAGTATAAGTCAGTGTGGGTCAGTATAAGACAGTGTGGGTCAGTATAAGACAGTGTGGGTCAGTATAAGATTGTGTCTGTCAGAGTAAGACTTTGTCAGTCAGTATAAGTCAGTGTGTGTCAGTATAAGACAGTGTGGTTCAGTATATAATAGTGTGTGTCAGTATAAGACAGTGTCTGTCAGTGTAAGACATTGTCAGTCAGTATAAGTCAGTGTGGGTCAGTATAAGTCAGTGTGGGTCAGTGTAAGACAGTGTGTGTCAGTATAAGGCAGTGTGGGTCAGTATAAGACAGTTTGCGTCAGTATAAGACAGTGTGGGTCAGTATAAGACAGTGTGGGTCAGTATAAGACAGTGTGGGTCAGTATAAGACTGTGTCTGTCAGTGTAAGACATTGTCAGTCAATATAAGACAGTGTGGGTCAGTATAAGACAGTGTGGGTCAGTATAAGACAGTGTCTGTCAGTATAAGACAGTGTGGGTCAGTATAAGACAGTGTGGGTCAGTATAAGACAGTGTGGGTCAGTACAAGTTAGTGTGGGTCAGTACAAGTCAGTGTGGGTCAGTACAAGACAGTGTGAGTCAGTATAAGACAGTGTGGGTCAGTATAAGACAGTGTGGATCAGTATAAGACAGTGTGGGACAGTATAAGACAGTGTGGGTCAGTATAAGACAGTGTGGGTCAGTATAAGACAGTGTGTGTCAGTTTAAGTCAGTGTGTGTCAGTATAAGACAGTGTGGGTCAGTATAAGACTCTGTCTGTCAGTGTAAGGCATTGTCAGTCAGTATGAGTCAGTGTGGGTCAGTATAAGTCAGTGTGGGTCAGTATAAGATAGTGTGTGTCAGTATAAGACAGTGTGGGTCAGTATAAGACAGTGTGGGTCAGTATAAGACAGTGTGGGTCAGTATAAGACAGTGTCAGTCAGTATAAGACAGTGGCAGTCAGTATAAGACAGTGTCAGTCAGTATAAGACAGTGTGGGTCAGTATAAGACTGTGCCTGTCAGTATAAGACAGTGTCGGTCAGTATAAGACAGTGTGGGTCTGTATAAGACAGTGTGTGTCAGTATAAGACAGTGTGGGTCAGTGTAAGAATGTGTCTGTCAGTGTAAGAATGTGTCTGTCAGTGTAAGACATTGTCAGTCAGTATAAGTCTGTGTGGGTCAGTATAAGACAGTGTGGGTCAGTATAAGACAGTGTGTGTCAGTTTAAGTCAGTGTGTGTCCGTACAAGACAGTGTGTGTCAGTATAAGACAGTGTGGGTCAGTATAAGACAGTGTCTGTCAGTGTAAGACATTGTCAGTCAGTATAAGTCAGTGTGGGTCAGTATAAGTCAGTGTGGGTCTGTATAAGATAGTATGTGTCAGGATAAGACAGTGTGGGTCAGTATATGACAGTGTGGGTCAGTATAAGACAATGTGGGTCAGTATAAGACAGTGTATGTCATTATATGACAGTGTGGGTCAGTATAAGACAGTGTGTGTCAGTATAAGACAGTGTGGGTCAGTGTAAGAATGTGTCTGTCAGTGTAAGAATGTGTCTGTCAGTGTAAGACATTGTCAGTCAGTATAAGTCTGTGTGGGTCAGTATAAGACAGTGTGGGTCAGTATAAGACAGTGTGTGTCAGTTTAAGTCAGTGTGTGTCCGTACAAGACAGTGTGTGTCAGTATAAGACAGTGTGGGTCAGTATAAGACAGTGTCTGTCAGTGTAAGACATTGTCAGTCAGTATAAGTCAGTGTGGGTCAGTATAAGTCAGTGTGGGTCTGTATAAGATAGTGTGTGTCAGGATAAGACAGTGTGGGTCAGTATATGACAGTGTGGGTCAGTTTAAGACAGTGTGGGTCAGTATAAGACAGTGGCAGTCAGTATTGGACAGTGTCAGTCAGTATAAGGCAGTGTCAGTCAGTATAAGACAGTGTCAGTCAGTATAAGACAGTGTCAGTCAGAATAAGACAGTGTCGGTCAATATAAGACTGTGTGTGTTATTATATGACAGTGTGTGTCAGTATAAGACTGTGCCTGTCAGTATAAGAGAGTGTCAGTCAGTATAAGAGAGTGTCAGTCAGTGTAAGACATTGTCAGTCAATATAAGACAGTGTGGGTCAGTATAAGACAGTGTGGGTCTGTATAAGACAGTGTGGGTCAGTATAAGACAGTGTGGGTCAGTATAAGACAGTGTCTGTCAGTATAAGACAGTGTGGGTCAGTATAAGACAGTGTGAGTCAGTATAAGACAGTGTGGGTCAGTATAAGTCAGTGTGGGTCAGTATAAGACAGTGTGGGTCAGTATAAGAACGTGTCTGTCAGTATAAGACAGTGTGGGTCAGTATAAGACAGTGTGGGTCAGTATAAGACCGTGTGGGTCAGTATAAGACCGTGTGGGTCAGTATAAGACAGTGTGAGTCAGTATAAGACAGTGTGGGTCAGTATCAGACAGTGTGGGTCAGTATCAGACAGTGTGGGTCAGTATAAGACTGTGTGTGTCAGTATAAGACAGCGTCGGTCAGTATAAGACAGTGTGAGTCTGTATAAGACAGTGTGTGTCAGTACAAGACAGTGTGGGTCAGTATAAGACTGTGTCTGTCAGGGTAAGACTGTGTCTGTCAGTGTAAGACATTGTCAGTTAGTATGAGTCAGTGTGTGTCAGTATAAGTCAGTGTGGGTCAGTATAAGTCAGTGTGTGTCAGTATAAGACAGTGTGGGTCAGTATAAGACGGTGTATGTCATTATATGACAGTGTGGGTCAGTATAAGACTGTGCCTGTCAGTATAAGACAGTGGCAGTCAGTATAAGACAGTGTCAGTCAGTATAAGACAGTGTGGGTCAGTGTAAGACTGTGTCTGTCAGTATAACACAGTGTGGGTCAGTATAAGACAGTGTGTGTCATTGTATGACAGTGTGGGTCAGTATAAGACTGTGCATGTCAGTATAAGTCAGTGTCAGTCAGTATAAGACAGTGTGGGTCAGTATAAGAGGGTGTGAGTCAGTATAAGACAGTGTCGGTCAGTATAAGACAGTGTGGGTCTGTATAAGACAGTGTGTGGCAGTATAAGACAGTGTGGGTCAGTATAAGACTGTGTCTGTTAGTGTAAGAATGTGTCTGTCAGTGTAAGACATTGTCAGTCAGTATAATCAGTGTGGGTCAGTATAAGTCAGTGTGGGTCAGTATAAGTCAGTGTGTGTCTGTATAAGATAGTGTGTGTCTGTATAAGACAGTGTGTGTCAGTATAAGACAGTGTCAGTCAGTATAAGACAGTGTGGGTCAGTATAAAACAGTGTGGGTCAGTATAAGACAGTGTGGGTCAGTATAAGACAGTGTGGGTCGGTATAAGACCGTGTGGGTCAGTATAAGTCAGTGTGGGTCAGTATAAGACAGTGTGTGTCAGTATAAGACAGTGTGGGTCAGTATAAGACTGTGTCTGTCAGTGTAAGACTTTGTCAGTCAGTATAAGTCAGTGTGTGTCAGTATAAGACAGTGTGGTTCAGTATATAATAGTGTGTGTCAGTATAAGACAGTGTCTGTCAGTGTAAGACATTGTCAGTCAGTATAAGTCAGTGTGGGTCAGTATAAGTCAGTGTGGGTCAGTGTAAGACAGTGTGTGTCAGTATAAGACAGTGTGGGTCAGTATAAGACAGTTTGCGTCAGTATAAGACAGTGTGGGTCAGTATAAGACAGTGTGGGTCAGTATAAGACAGTGTGGGTCAGTATAAGACAGTGTGAGTCAGTATAAGACTGTGTCTGTCAGTGTAAGACATTGTCAGTCAATATAAGACAGTGTGGGTCAGTATAAGACAGTGTGGGTCAGTATAAGACAGTGTCTGTCAGTATAAGACAGTGTGGGTCAGTATAAGACAGTGTGGGTCAGTATAAGACAGTGTGGGTCAGTACAAGTTAGTGTGGGTCAGTACAAGTCAGTGTGGGTCAGTACAAGACAGTGTGAGTCAGTATAAGACAGTGTGGGTCAGTATAAGACAGTGTGGGTCAGTATAAGACAGTGTGGATCAGTATAAGACAGTGTGTGTCAGTTTAAGTCAGTGTGTGTCAGTATAAGACAGTGTGGGTCAGTATAAGACTCTGTCTGTCAGTGTAAGGCATTGTCAGTCAGTATGAGTCAGTGTGGGTCAGTATAAGTCAGTGTGGGTCAGTATAAGATAGTGTGTGTCAGTATAAGACAGTGTGGGTCAGTATAAGACAGTGTGGGTCAGTATAAGACAGTGTGGGTCAGTATAAGACAGTGTGGGTCAGTATAAGACAATGTGGGTCAGTATAAGACAGTGTATGTCATTATATGACAGTGTGGGTCAGTATAAGACAGTGTCAGTCAGTATAAGACAGTGGCAGTCAGTATAAGACAGTGTCAGTCAGTATAAGACAGTGTGGGTCAGTATAAGACTGTGCCTGTCAGTATAAGACAGTGTCGGTCAGTATAAGACAGTGTGGGTCTGTATAAGACAGTGTGTGTCAGTATAAGACAGTGTGGGTCAGTGTAAGAATGTGTCTGTCAGTGTAAGAATGTGTCTGTCAGTGTAAGACATTGTCAGTCAGTATAAGTCAGTGTGGGTCAGTATAAGACAGTGTGGGTCAGTATAAGACAGTGTGTGTCAGTTTAAGTCAGTGTGTGTCCGTACAAGACAGTGTGTGTCAGTATAAGACAGTGTGGGTCAGTATAAGACAGTGTCTGTCAGTGTAAGACATTGTCAGTCAGTATAAGTCAGTGTGGGTCAGTATAAGTCAGTGTGGGTCTGTATAAGATAGTGTGTGTCAGTATAAGACAGTGTGGGTCAGTATATGACAGTGTGGGTCAGTTTAAGACAGTGTGGGTCAGTATAAGACAGTGGCAGTCAGTATAGGACAGTGTCAGTCAGTATAAGGCAGTGTCAGTCAGTATAAGACAGTGTCAGTCAGTATAAGGCAGTGTCAGTCAGAATAAGACAGTGTCGGTCAATATAAGACTGTGTGTGTTATTATATGACAGTGTGTGTCAGTATAAGACTGTGCCTGTCAGTATAAGAGAGTGTCACTCAGTATAAGAGAGTGTCAGTCAGTGTAAGACATTGTCAGTCAATATAAGACAGTGTGGGTCAGTATAAGACAGTGTGGGTCTGTATAAGACAGTGTGGGTCAGTATAAGACAGTGTGGGTCAGTATAAGACAGTGTGTGTCAGTTTAAGTCAGTGTGTGTCAGTATAAGACAGTGTGGGTCAGTATAAGACTGTGTCTGTCAGTGTAAGACATTGTCAGTTAGTATGAGTCAGTGTGTGTCAGTATAAGTCAGTGTGGGTCAGTATAAGTCAGTGTGTGTCAGTATAAGACAGTGTGGGTCAGTATAAGACGGTGTATGTCATTATATGACAGTGTGGGTCAGTATAAGACTGTGCCTGTCAGTATAAGACAGTGGCAGTCAGTATAAGACAGTGTGGGTCAGTGTAAGACTGTGTCTGTCAGTATAACACAGTGTGGGTCAGTATAAGACAGTGTGTGTCATTGTATGACAGTGTGGGTCAGTATAAGACTGTGCATGTCAGTATAAGTCAGTGTCAGTCAGTATAAGACAGTGTGGGTCAGTATAAGAGGGTGTGAGTCAGGATAAGACAGTGTCGGTCAGTATAAGCCATTGTGGGTCTGTATAAGACAGTGTGTGGCAGTATAAGACAGTGTGGGTCAGTATAAGACTGTGTCTGTCAGTGTAAGAATGTGTCTGTCAGTGTAAGACATTGTCAGTCAGTATAATCAGTGTGGGTCAGTATAAGTCAGTGTGGGTCAGTATAAGTCAGTGTGTGTCTGTATAAGATAGTGTGTGTCTGTATAAGACAGTGTGTGTCAGTATAAGACAGTGTCAGTCAGTATAAGACAGTGTCAGTCAGTATAAGACAGTGTCAGTCAGTATAAGACAGTGTCAGTCAGTATAAAACAGTGTGTGTCAGTATAAGACGGTGTGGGTCAATATAAGACTGTGTCTGTCAGCGTAAGACATTGTCAGTCAGTATAAGATAGTGTGGGTCAGTATAAGACAGTGTGGGTCAGTATAAGACAGTGTGGGTCAGTATAAGACAGTGTGGGTCGGTATAAGACAGTGTGGGTCGGTATAAGACAGTGTGGGTCGGTATAAGACAGTGTGGGTCGGTATAAGACAGTGTGGGTCAGTATAAGTCAGTTTGGGTCAGTATAAGACAGTGAGAGTCAGTATAAGGCAGTGTGGGTCAGTATATGACAGTGTGGGTCAGTTTAAGACAGTGTGGGTCAGTATAAGACAGTGGCAGTCAGTATAGGACAGTGTCAGTCAGTATAAGGCAGTGTCAGTCAGTATAAGACAGTGTCAGTCAGTATAAGGCAGTGTCAGTCAGAATAAGACAGTGTCGGTCAATATAAGACTGTGTGTGTTATTATATGACAGTGTGTGTCAGTATAAGACTGTGCCTGTCAGTATAAGAGAGTGTCACTCAGTATAAGAGAGTGTCAGTCAGTGTAAGACATTGTCAGTCAATATAAGACAGTGTGGGTCAGTATAAGACAGTGTGGGTCTGTATAAGACAGTGTGGGTCAGTATAAGACAGTGTGGGTCAGTATAAGACAGTGTGTGTCAGTTTAAGTCAGTGTGTGTCAGTATAAGACAGTGTGGGTCAGTATAAGACTGTGTCTGTCAGTGTAAGACATTGTCAGTTAGTATGAGTCAGTGTGTGTCAGTATAAGTCAGTGTGGGTCAGTATAAGTCAGTGTGTGTCAGTATAAGACAGTGTGGGTCAGTATAAGACGGTGTATGTCATTATATGACAGTGTGGGTCAGTATAAGACTGTGCCTGTCAGTATAAGACAGTGGCAGTCAGTATAAGACAGTGTGGGTCAGTGTAAGACTGTGTCTGTCAGTATAACACAGTGTGGGTCAGTATAAGACAGTGTGTGTCATTGTATGACAGTGTGGGTCAGTATAAGACTGTGCATGTCAGTATAAGTCAGTGTCAGTCAGTATAAGACAGTGTGGGTCAGTATAAGAGGGTGTGAGTCAGGATAAGACAGTGTCGGTCAGTATAAGCCATTGTGGGTCTGTATAAGACAGTGTGTGGCAGTATAAGACAGTGTGGGTCAGTATAAGACTGTGTCTGTCAGTGTAAGAATGTGTCTGTCAGTGTAAGACATTGTCAGTCAGTATAATCAGTGTGGGTCAGTATAAGTCAGTGTGGGTCAGTATAAGTCAGTGTGTGTCTGTATAAGATAGTGTGTGTCTGTATAAGACAGTGTGTGTCAGTATAAGACAGTGTCAGTCAGTATAAGACAGTGTCAGTCAGTATAAGACAGTGTCAGTCAGTATAAGACAGTGTCAGTCAGTATAAAACAGTGTGTGTCAGTATAAGACAGTGTGGGTCAATATAAGACTGTGTCTGTCAGCGTAAGACATTGTCAGTCAGTATAAGATAGTGTGGGTCAGTATAAGACAGTGTGGGTCAGTATAAGACAGTGTGGGTCAGTATAAGACAGTGTGGGTCGGTATAAGACAGTGTGGGTCGGTATAAGACAGTGTGGGTCGGTATAAGACAGTGTGGGTCGGTATAAGACAGTGTGGGTCAGTATAAGTCAGTTTGGGTCAGTATAAGACAGTGAGAGTCAGTATAAGACAGTGTCGGTCAGTATAAGACAGTGTGGGTCAGTATAAGACAGTGTGGGTCAGTATAAGACAGTGTGGGTCAGTATATAATAGTGTGTGTCAGAATAAGACAGTGTCGGTCAGTATAAGACAGTGTGTGTTATTATATGACAGTGAGTGTCAGTATAAGACTGTGCCTGTCAGTATAAGAGAGTGTCAGTCAGTATAAGACAGTGTCAGTCAGTATAAGACTGTGTCTGTCAGTGTCAGACATTGTCAGTCAGTATAAGACAGTGTGGGTCAGTATAAGACAGTGTGGGTCAGTATAAGATAGTGTGTGTCAGTATAAGACAGTGTGGGTCAGTGTCAGACATTGTCAGTCAGTATAAGACAGTGTGGGTCAGTATAAGACAGTGTGGGTCAGTATAAGATAGTGTGTGTCAGTATAAGACAGTGTGGGTCAGTGTAAGACAGTGTCAGTCAGTATAAGACAGTGTCGGTCAGTGTAAGACAGTGTGGGTCAGTAGAAGACAGTGTTGGTCAGTATAAGACAGTGTGGGTCAGTATAAGACAGTGTGAGTCAGTATAAGACAGTGTGGGTCACTATAAGACAGTGTGGGTCAGTATAAGACAGTGTCTGTCAGTGTAAGACAGTGTGGGTCACTATAAGACAGTGTGTGTCACTATAAGACAGTGTGGGTCAGTATAAGACAGTGTCTGTCAGTATAAAACAGTGTCGGTCAGTATAAGACAGTGTGGGTCAGTGTAAGACTGTGTCTGTCAGTGTAAGACAGTGTGGGTCACTATAAGACAGTGTGGGTCAGTATAAGACAGTGTGGGTCAGTATAAGACTGTGTCTGTCAGTGTAAGACATTGTGGGTCACTATAAGACAGTGTGGGTCAGTATAAGACAGTGTGGGTCAGTATAAGACTGTGTGTGTCAGTATAAGACAGTGTGTGTCAGTATAAGACTGTGTCTGTCAGTATAAGACAGTGTCAGTCAGTATAAGACTGTGTCTGTCAGTATAAGACAGTGTGTGTCAGTATAAGACTGTGCCTGTCAGTATAAGACAGTGTCAGTCAGTATAAGACTGTGTCTGTCAGTGTAAGACATTGTCAGTCAGTATAAGACAGTGTGGGTCAGTAAAAGACAGTGTGGGTCAGTAAAAGACAGTGTGGGTCAGTAAAAGACAGTGTGTGTCAGTAAAAGACAGTGTGGGTCAGTATATGACAGTGTGGGTCAGTATAAGACAGTGTGGGTCAGTATAAGACAGTGTGTGTCAGTATAAGACAGTGTGGGTCTGTATAAGACAGTGTGTGGCAGTATAAGACAGTGTGGGTCAGTATAAGACTGTGTCTGTCAGTGTAAGAATGTGTCTGTCAGTGTAAGACATTGTCAGTCAGTATAATCAGTGTGGGTCAGTATAAGTCAGTGTGGGTCAGTATAAGTCAGTGTGTGTCTGTATAAGATAGTGTGTGTCTGTATAAGACAGTGTGTGTCAGTATAAGACAGTGTCAGTCAGTATAAGACAGTGTCAGTCAGTATAAGACAGTGTCAGTCAGTATAAGACAGTGTCAGTCAGTATAAAACAGTGTGTGTCAGTATAAGACAGTGTGGGTCAATATAAGACTGTGTCTGTCAGTGTAAGACATTGTCAGTCAGTATAAGACAGTGTGGGTCAGTATAAGACTGTGTCTGTCAGCGTAAGACATTGTCAGTCAGTATAAGATAGTGTGGGTCAGTATAAGACAGTGTGGGTCAGTATAAGACAGTGTGGGTCAGTATAAGACAGTATGGGTCGGTATAAGACAGTGTGGGTCGGTATAAGACAGTGTGGGTCGGTATAAGACAGTGTGGGTCGGTATAAGACAGTGTGGGTCAGTATAAGTCAGTTTGGGTCAGTATAAGACAGTGAGAGTCAGTATAAGACAGTGCCGGTCAGTATAGGACAGTGTGGGTCAGTATAAGACAGTGTGGGTCAGTATAAGACAGTGTGGGTCAGTATATAATAGTGTGTGTCAGAATAAGACAGTGTCGGTCAGTATAAGACAGTGTGTGTTATTATATGACAGTGAGTGTCAGTATAAGACTGTGCCTGTCAGTATAAGAGAGTGTCAGTCAGTATAAGACAGTGTCAGTCAGTATAAGACTGTGTCTGTCAGTGTCAGACATTGTCAGTCAGTATAAGACAGTGTGGGTCAGTATAAGACAGTGTGGGTCAGTATAAGATAGTGTGTGTCAGTATAAGACAGTGTGGGTCAGTGTCAGACATTGTCAGTCAGTATAAGACAGTGTGGGTCAGTATAAGACAGTGTGGGTCAGTATAAGATAGTGTGTGTCAGTATAAGACAGTGTGGGTCAGTGTAAGACAGTGTCAGTCAGTATAAGACAGTGTCGGTCAGTGTAAGACAGTGTGGGTCAGTAGAAGACAGTGTTGGTCAGTATAAGACAGTGTGGGTCAGTATAAGACAGTGTGAGTCAGTATAAGACAGTGTGGGTCACTATAAGACAGTGTGGGTCAGTATAAGACAGTGTCTGTCAGTGTAAGACAGTGTGGGTCACTATAAGACAGTGTGTGTCACTATAAGACAGTGTGGGTCAGTATAAGACAGTGTCTGTCAGTATAAAACAGTGTCGGTCAGTATAAGACAGTGTGGGTCAGTGTAAGACTGTGTCTGTCAGTGTAAGACAGTGTGGGTCACTATAAGACAGTGTGGGTCAGTATAAGACAGTGTGGGTCAGTATAAGACAGTGTGGGTCAGTATAAGACTGTGTCTGTCAGTATAAGACAGTGTGTGTCAGTATAAGACTGTGCCTGTCAGTATAAGACAGTGTCAGTCAGTATAAGACTGTGTCTGTCAGTGTAAGACATTGTCAGTCAGTATAAGACAGTGTGGGTCAGTAAAAGACAGTGTGGGTCAGTAAAAGACAGTGTGGGTCAGTAAAAGACAGTGTGTGTCAGTAAAAGACAGTGTGGGTCAGTATATGACAGTGTGGGTCAGTATAAGACAGTGTGGGGCAGTATAAGACAGTGTGTGTCAGTATAAGACAGTGTGGGTCAGTATAAGACAGTTAGGGTCAGTATAAGACAGTGTGTGTCAGTAAAAGACAGTGTGAGTCAGTATATGACAGTGTGGGTCAGTATAAGACAGTGTGGGTCAGTATAAGACAGTGTCAGTCAGTATAAGACAGTGTCAGTCAGTATAAGACAGTGTGGGTCAGTATAAGACTGTGTCTGTCAGTGTAAGACATTGTCAGTCAGTATAAGACAGTGTGGGTCAGTATAAGACAGTGTGGGTCAGTATAAGATAGTGTGTGTCAGTATAAGACAGTTTAGGTCAGTATAAGGCAGTGGCAGTCAGTATAAGACAGTGTCAGTCAGTATAAGACAGTGTGGGTCAGTATAAGACGGTGTCTGTCAGTGTAAGACAGTGTGGGTCAGTATAAGACAGTGTGGGTCAGTATAAGACAGTGTGGGTCAGTATAAGATAGTGTGTGTCAGTATAAGACAGTGTGGGTCAGTGTAAGACAGTGTGGGTCAGTATAAGACAGTGCCTGTCTGTATAAGACAGTGGCAGTCAGTATAAGACAGTGTCAGTCAGTATAAGACAGTGTGGGTCAGTGTAAGACTGTGTCTGTCAGTATAACACAGTGTGGGTCAGTATAAGACAGTGTGTGTCATTGTATGACAGTGTGGGTCAGTATAAGACTGTGCATGTCAGTATAAGTCAGTGTCAGTCAGTATAAGACAGTGTGGGTCAGTATAAGAGGGTGTGAGTCAGGATAAGACAGTGTCGGTCAGTATAAGCCATTGTGGGTCTGTATAAGACAGTGTGTGGCAGTATAAGACAGTGTGGGTCAGTATAAGACTGTGTCTGTCAGTGTAAGAATGTGTCTGTCAGTGTAAGACATTGTCAGTCAGTATAATCAGTGTGGGTCAGTATAAGTCAGTGTGGGTCAGTATAAGTCAGTGTGTGTCTGTATAAGATAGTGTGTGTCTGTATAAGACAGTGTGTGTCAGTATAAGACAGTGTCAGTCAGTATAAGACAGTGTCAGTCAGTATAAGACAGTGTCAGTCAGTATAAGACAGTGTCAGTCAGTATAAAACAGTGTGTGTCAGTATAAGACAGTGTGGGTCAATATAAGACTGTGTCTGTCAGCGTAAGACATTGTCAGTCAGTATAAGATAGTGTGGGTCAGTATAAGACAGTGTGGGTCAGTATAAGACAGTGTGGGTCAGTATAAGACAGTGTGGGTCGGTATAAGACAGTGTGGGTCGGTATAAGACAGTGTGGGTCGGTATAAGACAGTGTGGGTCGGTATAAGACAGTGTGGGTCAGTATAAGTCAATTTGGGTCAGTATAAGACAGTGAGAGTCAGTATAAGACAGTGTCGGTCAGTATAAGACAGTGTGGGTCAGTATAAGACAGTGTGGGTCAGTATAAGACAGTGTGGGTCAGTATATAATAGTGTGTGTCAGAATAAGACAGTGTCGGTCAGTATAAGACAGTGTGTGTTATTATATGACAGTGAGTGTCAGCATAAGACTGTGCCTGTCAGTATAAGAGAGTGTCAGTCAGTATAAGACAGTGTCAGTCAGTATAAGACTGTGTCTGTCAGTGTCAGACATTGTCAGTCAGTATAAGACAGTGTGGGTCAGTATAAGACAGTGTGGGTCAGTATAAGATAGTGTGTGTCAGTATAAGACAGTGTGGGTCAGTGTCAGACATTGTCAGTCAGTATAAGACAGTGTGGGTCAGTATAAGACAGTGTGGGTCAGTATAAGATAGTGTGTGTCAGTATAAGACAGTGTGGGTCAGTGTAAGACAGTGTCAGTCAGTATAAGACAGTGTCGGTCAGTGTAAGACAGTGTGGGTCAGTAGAAGACAGTGTTGGTCAGTATAAGACAGTGTGGGTCAGTATAAGACAGTGTGAGTCAGTATAAGACAGTGTGGGTCACTATAAGACAGTGTGGGTCAGTATAAGACAGTGTCTGTCAGTGTAAGACAGTGTGGGTCACTATAAGACAGTGTGTGTCACTATAAGACAGTGTGGGTCAGTATAAG
Organism: Scyliorhinus torazame; assembly: GCF_047496885.1. Lineage (NCBI taxonomy): Eukaryota > Metazoa > Chordata > Chondrichthyes > Carcharhiniformes > Scyliorhinidae > Scyliorhinus > Scyliorhinus torazame. Next base: position 358,276,091 of record NC_092709.1, on the reverse strand, counting down.
ACAGTGTCTGTCAGTATAAAACAGTGTCGGTCAGTATAAGACAGTGTGGGTCAGTGTAAGACTGTGTCTGTCAGTGTAAGACAGTGTGGGTCACTATAAGACAGTGTGGGTCAGTATAAGACAGTCTGGGTCAGTATAAGACTGTGTCTGTCAGTGTAAGACATTGTGGGTCACTATAAGACAGTGTGGGTCAGTATAAGACAGTGTGGGTCAGTATAAGACTGTGTGTGTCAGTATAAGACAGTGTGTGTCAGTATAAGACTGTGCCTGTCAGTATAAGACAGTGTCAGTCAGTATAAGACTGTGTCTGTCAGTATAAGACAGTGTGTGTCAGTATAAGACTGTGCCTGTCAGTATAAGACAGTGTCAGTCAGTATAAGACTGTGTCTGTCAGTGTAAGACATTGTCAGTCAGTATAAGACAGTGTGGGTCAGTAAAAGACAGTGTGGGTCAGTAAAAGACAGTGTGGGTCAGTAAAAGACAGTGTGTGTCAGTAAAAGACAGTGTGGGTCAGTATATGACAGTGTGGGTCAGTATAAGACAGTGTGGGTCAGTATAAGACAGTGTGTGTCAGTATAAGACAGTGTGGGTCTGTATAAGACAGTGTGTGGCAGTATAAGACAGTGTGGGTCAGTATAAGACTGTGTCTGTCAGTGTAAGAATGTGTCTGTCAGTGTAAGACATTGTCAGTCAGTATAATCAGTGTGGGTCAGTATAAGTCAGTGTGGGTCAGTATAAGTCAGTGTGTGTCTGTATAAGATAGTGTGTGTCTGTATAAGACAGTGTGTGTCAGTATAAGACAGTGTCAGTCAGTATAAGACAGTGTCAGTCAGTATAAGACAGTGTCAGTCAGTATAAAACAGTGTGTGTCAGTATAAGACAGTGTGGGTCAATATAAGACTGTGTCTGTCAGTGTAAGACATTGTCAGTCAGTATAAGACAGTGTGGGTCAGTATAAGACTGTGTCTGTCAGCGTAAGACATTGTCAGTCAGTATAAGATAGTGTGGGTCAGTATAAGACAGTGTGGGTCAGTATAAGACAGTGTGGGTCAGTATAAGACAGTGTGGGTCGGTATAAGACAGTGTGGGTCGGTATAAGACAGTATGGGTCGGTATAAGACAGTGTGGGTCAGTATAAGTCAGTTTGGTTCAGTATAAGACAGTGAGAGTCAGTATAAGACAGTGCCGGTCAGTATAAGACAGTGTGGGTCAGTATAAGACAGTGTGGGTCAGTATAAGACAGTGTGGGTCAGTATATAATAGTGTGTGTCAGAATAAGACAGTGTCGGTCAGTATAAGACAGTGTGTGTTATTATATGACAGTGAGTGTCAGTATAAGACTGTGCCTGTCAGTATAAGAGAGTGTCAGTCAGTATAAGACAGTGTCAGTCAGTATAAACTGTGTCTGTCAGTGTCAGACATTGTCAGTCAGTATAAGACAGTGTGGGTCAGTATAAGACAGTGTGGGTCAGTATAAGATAGTGTGTGTCAGTATAAGACAGTGTGGGTCAGTGTCAGACATTGTCAGTCAGTATAAGACAGTGTGGGTCAGTATAAGACAGTGTGGGTCAGTATAAGATAGTGTGTGTCAGTATAAGACAGTGTGGGTCAGTGTAAGACAGTGTCAGTCAGTATAAGACAGTGTCGGTCAGTGTAAGACAGTGTGGGTCAGTAGAAGACAGTGTTGGTCAGTATAAGACAGTGTGGATCAGTATAAGACAGTGTGAGTCAGTATAAGACAGTGTGGGTCACTATAAGACAGTGTGGGTCAGTATAAGACAGTGTCTGTCAGTGTAAGACAGTGTGGGTCACTATAAGACAGTGTGTGTCACTATAAGACAGTGTGGGTCAGTATAAGACAGTGTCTGTCAGTATAAAACAGTGTCGGTCAGTATAAGACAGTGTGGGTCAGTGTAAGACTGTGTCTGTCAGTGTAAGACAGTGTGGGTCACTATAAGACAGTGTGGGTCAGTATAAGACAGTGTGGGTCAGTATAAGACTGTGTCTGTCAGTGTAAGACATTGTGGGTCACTATAAGACAGTGTTGTTCAGTATAAGTCAGTGTGGGTCAGTATAAGACTGTGTCTGTCAGTATAAGACAGTGTGTGTCAGTATAAGACTGTGCCTGTCAGTATAAGACAGTGTCAGTCAGTATAAGACTGTGTCTGTCAGTATAAGACAGTGTGTGTCAGTATAAGACTGTGCCTGTCAGTATAAGACAGTGTCAGTCAGTATAAGACTGTGTCTGTCAGTGTAAGACATTGTCAGTCAGTATAAGACAGTGTGGGTCAGTAAAAGACAGTGTGGGTCAGTAAAAGACAGTGTGGGTCAGTAAAAGACAGTGTGTGTCAGTAAAAGACAGTGTGGGTCAGTATATGACAGTGTGGGTCAGTATAAGACAGTGTGGGTCAGTATAAGACAGTGTGTGTCAGTATAAGACAGTGTGGGTCAGTATAAGACAGTTAGGGTCAGTATAAGACAGTGTGTGTCAGTAAAAGACAGTGTGAGTCAGTATATGACAGTGTGGGTCAGTATAAGACAGTGTGGGTCAGTATAAGACAGTGTCAGTCAGTATAAGACAGTGTCAGTCAGTATAAGACAGTGTGGGTCAGTATAAGACTGTGTCTGTCAGTGTAAGACATTGTCAGTCAGTATAAGACAGTGTGGGTCAGTATAAGACAGTGTGGGTCAGTATAAGATAGTGTGTGTCAGTATAAGACAGTTTAGGTCAGTATAAGGCAGTGGCAGTCAGTATAAGACAGTGTCAGTCAGTATAAGACAGTGTGGGTCAGTATAAGACGGTGTCTGTCAGTGTAAGACAGTGTGGGTCAGTATAAGACAGTGTGGGTCAGTATAAGACAGTGTGGGTCAGTATAAGATAGTGTGTGTCAGTATAAGACAGTGTGGGTCAGTGTAAGACAGTGTGGGTCAGTATAAGACAGTTTGCGTCAGTATAAGACAGTTAGGGTCAGTATAAGACAGTGTGGGTCAGTATAAGACAGTGTGGGTCAGTATAAGACAGTGTGGGTCAGTATAAGACAGTGTGAGTCAGTATAAGACAGTGTGGGTCAGTATAAGACTGTGCCTGTCAGTGTAAGACATTGTCAGTCAGTATAAGACAGTGTGGGTCAGTATAAGACAGTGTGGGTCAGTATAAGATAGTGTGTGTCAGTATAAGACATTGTCAGTCAGTATAAGACTGTGTGGGTCAGTATAAGACAGTGTGGGTCAGTATAAGACAGTGTGAGTCAGTATAAGACAGTGTGGGTCAGTATAAGACAGTGTGGGTCAGTATAAGACAGTGTGAGTCAGTATAAGACAGTGTGGGTCAGTATAAGACTGTGCCTGTCAGTGTAAGACATTGTCAGTCAGTATAAGACAGTGTGGGTCAGTATAAGACAGTGTGGGTCAGTATAAGATAGTGTGTGTCAGTATAAGACAGTTTGGGTCAGTATAAGGCAGTGGCAGTCAGTATAAGACAGTGTCAGTCAGTATAAGACAGTGTGGGTCAGTATAAGACGGTGTCTGTCAGTGTAAGACCGTGTGGGTCAGTATAAGACAGTGTGGGTCAGTATAAGACAGTGTGGGTCAGTATAAGATAGTGTGTGTCAGTATAAGACAGTGTGGGTCAGTGTAAGACAGTGTGTGTCAGTATAAGACAGTGTGTGTCAGTATAAGACAGTGTGGGTCTGTATAAGACAGTTTGCGTCAGTATAAGACAGTGTGGGTCAGTATAAGACAGTGTGGGTCAGTATAAGACAGTGTGGGTCAGTATAAGACAGTGTGAGTCAGTATAAGACAGTGTCGGTCAGGATAAGACTGTGTGGGTCAGTATAAGACAGTGTGAGTCAGTATAAGACTGTGTCTGTCAGTGTAAGACATTGTCAGTCAATATAAGACAGTGTGGGTCAGTATAAGACAGTGTGGGTCTGTATAAGACAGTGTGGGTCAGTATAAGACAGTGTGGGGCAGTATAAGACAGTGTGTGTCAGTATAAGACAGTGTGGGTCAGTATAAGACAGTTAGGGTCAGTATAAGACAGTGTGTGTCAGTAAAAGACAGTGTGAGTCAGTATATGACAGTGTGGGTCAGTATAAGACAGTGTGGGTCAGTATAAGACAGTGTCAGTCAGTATAAGACAGTGTCAGTCAGTATAAGACAGTGTGGGTCAGTATAAGACTGTGTCTGTCAGTGTAAGACATTGTCAGTCAGTATAAGACAGTGTGGGTCAGTATAAGACAGTGTGGGTCAGTATAAGATAGTGTGTGTCAGTATAAGACAGTTTAGGTCAGTATAAGGCAGTGGCAGTCAGTATAAGACAGTGTCAGTCAGTATAAGACAGTGTGGGTCAGTATAAGACGGTGTCTGTCAGTGTAAGACAGTGTGGGTCAGTATAAGACAGTGTGGGTCAGTATAAGACAGTGTGGGTCAGTATAAGATAGTGTGTGTCAGTATAAGACAGTGTGGGTCAGTGTAAGACAGTGTGGGTCAGTATAAGACAGTGCCTGTCAGTATAAGACAGTGGCAGTCAGTATAAGACAGTGTCAGTCAGTATAAGACAGTGTGGGTCAGTGTAAGACTGTGTCTGTCAGTATAACACAGTGTGGGTCAGTATAAGACAGTGTGTGTCATTGTATGACAGTGTGGGTCAGTATAAGACTGTGCATGTCAGTATAAGTCAGTGTCAGTCAGTATAAGACAGTGTGGGTCAGTATAAGAGGGTGTGAGTCAGGATAAGACAGTGTCGGTCAGTATAAGCCATTGTGGGTCTGTATAAGACAGTGTGTGGCAGTATAAGACAGTGTGGGTCAGTATAAGACTGTGTCTGTCAGTGTAAGAATGTGTCTGTCAGTGTAAGACATTGTCAGTCAGTATAATCAGTGTGGGTCAGTATAAGTCAGTGTGGGTCAGTATAAGTCAGTGTGTGTCTGTATAAGATAGTGTGTGTCTGTATAAGACAGTGTGTGTCAGTATAAGACAGTGTCAGTCAGTATAAGACAGTGTCAGTCAGTATAAGACAGTGTCAGTCAGTATAAGACAGTGTCAGTCAGTATAAAACAGTGTGTGTCAGTATAAGACAGTGTGGGTCAATATAAGACTGTGTCTGTCAGCGTAAGACATTGTCAGTCAGTATAAGATAGTGTGGGTCAGTATAAGACAGTGTGGGTCAGTATAAGACAGTGTGGGTCAGTATAAGACAGTGTGGGTCGGTATAAGACAGTGTGGGTCGGTATAAGACAGTGTGGGTCGGTATAAGACAGTGTGGGTCGGTATAAGACAGTGTGGGTCAGTATAAGTCAATTTGGGTCAGTATAAGACAGTGAGAGTCAGTATAAGACAGTGTCGGTCAGTATAAGACAGTGTGGGTCAGTATAAGACAGTGTGGGTCAGTATAAGACAGTGTGGGTCAGTATATAATAGTGTGTGTCAGAATAAGACAGTGTCGGTCAGTATAAGACAGTGTGTGTTATTATATGACAGTGAGTGTCAGCATAAGACTGTGCCTGTCAGTATAAGAGAGTGTCAGTCAGTATAAGACAGTGTCAGTCAGTATAAGACTGTGTCTGTCAGTGTCAGACATTGTCAGTCAGTATAAGACAGTGTGGGTCAGTATAAGACAGTGTGGGTCAGTATAAGATAGTGTGTGTCAGTATAAGACAGTGTGGGTCAGTGTCAGACATTGTCAGTCAGTATAAGACAGTGTGGGTCAGTATAAGACAGTGTGGGTCAGTATAAGATAGTGTGTGTCAGTATAAGACAGTGTGGGTCAGTGTAAGACAGTGTCAGTCAGTATAAGACAGTGTCGGTCAGTGTAAGACAGTGTGGGTCAGTAGAAGACAGTGTTGGTCAGTATAAGACAGTGTGGGTCAGTATAAGACAGTGTGAGTCAGTATAAGACAGTGTGGGTCACTATAAGACAGTGTGGGTCAGTATAAGACAGTGTCTGTCAGTGTAAGACAGTGTGGGTCACTATAAGACAGTGTGTGTCACTATAAGACAGTGTGGGTCAGTATAAGACAGTGTCTGTCAGTATAAAACAGTGTCGGTCAGTATAAGACAGTGTGGGTCAGTGTAAGACTGTGTCTGTCAGTGTAAGACAGTGTGGGTCACTATAAGACAGTGTGGGTCAGTATAAGACAGTGTGGGTCAGTATAAGACTGTGTCTGTCAGTGTAAGACATTGTGGGTCACTATAAGACAGTGTGGGTCAGTATAAGACAGTGTGGGTCAGTATAAGACTGTGTGTGTCAGTATAAGACAGTGTGTGTCAGTATAAGACTGTGCCTGTCAGTATAAGACAGTGTCAGTCAGTATAAGACTGTGTCTGTCAGTATAAGACAGTGTGTGTCAGTATAAGACTGTGCCTGTCAGTATAAGACAGTGTCAGTCAGTATAAGACTGTGTCTGTCAGTGTAAGACATTGTCAGTCAGTATAAGACAGTGTGGGTCAGTAAAAGACAGTGTGGGTCAGTAAAAGACAGTGTGGGTCAGTAAAAGACAGTGTGTGTCAGTAAAAGACAGTGTGGGTCAGTATATGACAGTGTGGGTCAGTATAAGACAGTGTGGGTCAGTATAAGACAGTGTGTGTCAGTATAAGACAGTGTGGGTCTGTATAAGACAGTGTGTGGCAGTATAAGACAGTGTGGGTCAGTATAAGACTGTGTCTGTCAGTGTAAGAATGTGTCTGTCAGTGTAAGACATTGTCAGTCAGTATAATCAGTGTGGGTCAGTATAAGTCAGTGTGGGTCAGTATAAGTCAGTGTGTGTCTGTATAAGATAGTGTGTGTCTGTATAAGACAGTGTGTGTCAGTATAAGACAGTGTCAGTCAGTATAAGACAGTGTCAGTCAGTATAAGACAGTGTCAGTCAGTATAAAACAGTGTGTGTCAGTATAAGACAGTGTGGGTCAATATAAGACTGTGTCTGTCAGTGTAAGACATTGTCAGTCAGTATAAGACAGTGTGGGTCAGTATAAGACTGTGTCTGTCAGCGTAAGACATTGTCAGTCAGTATAAGATAGTGTGGGTCAGTATAAGACAGTGTGGGTCAGTATAAGACAGTGTGGGTCAGTATAAGACAGTGTGGGTCGGTATAAGACAGTGTGGGTCGGTATAAGACAGTATGGGTCGGTATAAGACAGTGTGGGTCAGTATAAGTCAGTTTGGTTCAGTATAAGACAGTGAGAGTCAGTATAAGACAGTGCCGGTCAGTATAAGACAGTGTGGGTCAGTATAAGACAGTGTGGGTCAGTATAAGACAGTGTGGGTCAGTATATAATAGTGTGTGTCAGAATAAGACAGTGTCGGTCAGTATAAGACAGTGTGTGTTATTATATGACAGTGAGTGTCAGTATAAGACTGTGCCTGTCAGTATAAGAGAGTGTCAGTCAGTATAAGACAGTGTCAGTCAGTATAAGACTGTGTCTGTCAGTGTCAGACATTGTCAGTCAGTATAAGACAGTGTGGGTCAGTATAAGACAGTGTGGGTCAGTATAAGATAGTGTGTGTCAGTATAAGACAGTGTGGGTCAGTGTCAGACATTGTCAGTCAGTATAAGACAGTGTGGGTCAGTATAAGACAGTGTGGGTCAGTATAAGATAGTGTGTGTCAGTATAAGACAGTGTGGGTCAGTGTAAGACAGTGTCAGTCAGTATAAGACAGTGTCGGTCAGTGTAAGACAGTGTGGGTCAGTAGAAGACAGTGTTGGTCAGTATAAGACAGTGTGGGTCAGTATAAGACAGTGTGAGTCAGTATAAGACAGTGTGGGTCACTATAAGACAGTGTGGGTCAGTATAAGACAGTGTCTGTCAGTGTAAGACAGTGTGGGTCACTATAAGACAGTGTGTGTCACTATAAGACAGTGTGGGTCAGTATAAGACAGTGTCTGTCAGTATAAAACAGTGTCGGTCAGTATAAGACAGTGTGGGTCAGTGTAAGACTGTGTCTGTCAGTGTAAGACAGTGTGGGTCACTATAAGACAGTGTGGGTCAGTATAAGACAGTGTGGGTCAGTATAAGACTGTGTCTGTCAGTGTAAGACATTGTGGGTCACTATAAGACAGTGTTGTTCAGTATAAGTCAGTGTGGGTCAGTATAAGACTGTGTCTGTCAGTATAAGACAGTGTGTGTCAGTATAAGACTGTGCCTGTCAGTATAAGACAGTGTCAGTCAGTATAAGACTGTGTCTGTCAGTATAAGACAGTGTGTGTCAGTATAAGACTGTGCCTGTCAGTATAAGACAGTGTCAGTCAGTATAAGACTGTGTCTGTCAGTGTAAGACATTGTCAGTCAGTATAAGACAGTGTGGGTCAGTAAAAGACAGTGTGGGTCAGTAAAAGACAGTGTGGGTCAGTAAAAGACAGTGTGTGTCAGTAAAAGACAGTGTGGGTCAGTATATGACAGTGTGGGTCAGTATAAGACAGTGTGGGTCAGTATAAGACAGTGTGTGTCAGTATAAGACAGTGTGGGTCAGTATAAGACAGTTAGGGTCAGTATAAGACAGTGTGTGTCAGTAAAAGACAGTGTGAGTCAGTATATGACAGTGTGGGTCAGTATAAGACAGTGTGGGTCAGTATAAGACAGTGTCAGTCAGTATAAGACAGTGTCAGTCAGTATAAGACAGTGTGGGTCAGTATAAGACTGTGTCTGTCAGTGTAAGACATTGTCAGTCAGTATAAGACAGTGTGGGTCAGTATAAGACAGTGTGGGTCAGTATTAGATAGTGTGTGTCAGTATAAGACAGTTTAGGTCAGTATAAGGCAGTGGCAGTCAGTATAAGACAGTGTCAGTCAGTATAAGACAGTGTGGGTCAGTATAAGACGGTGTCTGTCAGTGTAAGACAGTGTGGGTCAGTATAAGACAGTGTGGGTCAGTATAAGACAGTGTGGGTCAGTATAAGATAGTGTGTGTCAGTATAAGACAGTGTGGGTCAGTGTAAGACAGTGTGGGTCAGTATAAGACAGTTTGCGTCAGTATAAGACAGTTAGGGTCAGTATAAGACAGTGTGGGTCAGTATAAGACAGTGTGGGTCAGTATAAGACAGTGTGGGTCAGTATAAGACAGTGTGAGTCAGTATAAGACAGTGTGGGTCAGTATAAGACTGTGCCTGTCAGTGTAAGACATTGTCAGTCAGTATAAGACAGTGTGGGTCAGTATAAGACAGTGTGGGTCAGTATAAGATAGTGTGTGTCAGTATAAGACATTGTCAGTCAGTATAAGACTGTGTGGGTCAGTATAAGACAGTGTGGGTCAGTATAAGACAGTGTGAGTCAGTATAAGACAGTGTGGGTCAGTATAAGACAGTGTGGGTCAGTATAAGACAGTGTGAGTCAGTATAAGACAGTGTGGGTCAGTATAAGACTGTGCCTGTCAGTGTAAGACATTGTCAGTCAGTATAAGACAGTGTGGGTCAGTATAAGACAGTGTGGGTCAGTATAAGATAGTGTGTGTCAGTATAAGACAGTTTGGGTCAGTATAAGGCAGTGGCAGTCAGTATAAGACAGTGTCAGTCAGTATAAGACAGTGTGGGTCAGTATAAGACGGTGTCTGTCAGTGTAAGACCGTGTGGGTCAGTATAAGACAGTGTGGGTCAGTATAAGACAGTGTGGGTCAGTATAAGATAGTGTGTGTCAGTATAAGACAGTGTGGGTCAGTGTAAGACAGTGTGTGTCAGTATAAGACAGTGTGTGTCAGTATAAGACAGTGTGGGTCTGTATAAGACAGTTTGCGTCAGTATAAGACAGTGTGGGTCAGTATAAGATAGTGTGGGTCAGTATAAGACAGTGTGGGTCAGTATAAGACAGTGTGAGTCAGTATAAGACAGTGTCGGTCAGGATAAGACTGTGTGGGTCAGTATAAGACAGTGTGAGTCAGTATAAGACTGTGTCTGTCAGTGTAAGACATTGTCAGTCAATATAAGACAGTGTGGGTCAGTATAAGACAGTGTGGGTCTGTATAAGACAGTGTGGGTCAGTATAAGACAGTGTGGGTCAGTATAAGACAGTGTGGGTCAGTATAAGAACGTGTCTGTCAGTATAAGACAGTGTGGGTCAGTATAAGTCAGTGTGGGTCAGTATAAGACAGTGTCTGTCAGTATAAGACCGTGTGGGTCAGTATAAGACAGAGTGAGTCAGTATAAGACAGTGTGGGTCAGTATCAGACAGTGTGGGTCAGTATCAGACAGTGTGGGTCAGTATAAGACTGTGTGAGTCAGTATAAGACAGCGTCGGTCAGTATAAGACAGTGTGGGTCTGTATAAGACAGTGTGTGTCAGTACCAGACAGTGTCGGTCAGTATAAGACTGTGTCTGTCAGGGTAAGAATGTGTCTGTCAGTGTAAGACATTGTCAGTCAGTATAAGTCAGTGTGGGTCAGTATAAGACAGTGTGTGTCAGTATAAGACAGTGTGTGTCAGTATAAGACAGTGTGTGTCAGTTTAAGTCAGTGTGTGTCAGTATAAGACAGTGTGGGTCAGTATAAGACTGTGTCTGTCAGTGTAAGACATTGTCAGTCAGTATGAGTCAGTGTGGGTCAGTATAAGTCAGTGTGGGTCAGTATAAGTCAGTGTGTGTCAGTATAAGACAGTGTGGGTCAGTATAAGACGGTGTATGTCATTATATGACAGTGTGGGTCAGTATAAGACTGTGCCTGTCAGTATAAGACAGTGGCAGTCAGTATAAGACAGTGTCAGTCAGCATAACACAGTGTGGGTCAGTATAAGACAGTGTGTGTCATTGTATGACAGTGTGGGTCAGTATAAGACTGTGCCTGTCAGTATAAGTCAGTGTCAGTCAGTATAAGACAGTGTCGGTCAGTATAAGACAGTGTGGGTCAGTATAAGACAGTGTGTGTCAGTATAAGACAGTGTGTGTCAGTATAAGACAGTGTGGGTCAGTATAAGATTGTGTCTGTCAGTGTAAGAATGTGTCTGTCAGTGTAAGACATTGTCAGACAGTATAAGTCAGTGTGGGTCAGTATAAGTCAGTGTGGGTCTGTATAAGATAGTGTGTGTCAGTATAAGACAGTGTGGGTCAGTATATGACAGTGTGGGTCAGTATAAGACAGTGGCAGTCAGTATAAGACAGTGTCAGTCAGTATAAGACAGTGTCAGTCAGTATAAGACAGTGTCAGTCAGTATAAGACAGTGTCACTCAGTTTAAGACAGTGTCAGTCAGTATAAGACAGTGTCAGTCAGTATAAGACAGTGTGTGTCAGGATAAGACAGTGTGGGTCAGTATAAGACTGTGTCTGTCAGCGTAAGACATTGTCAGTCAGTATAAGATAGTGTGGGTCAGTATAAGACAGTGTGGGTCAGTATAAGACAGTGTGGGTCAGTATAAGACAGTGTGGGTCGGTTTAAGACAGTGTGGGTCAGTATAAGTCAGTGTGGGTCAGTATAAGACAGTGTGAGTCAGTATAAGACAGTGTCGGTCAGTAAAAGACAGTGTGGGTCTGTATAAGACAGTGTGTGTCGGTATAAGACAGTGTGGGTCAATATAAGACTGTGTCTGTCAGTGTAAGACATTGTCAGTCAGTATAAGTCAGTGTGTGTCAGTATAAGACAGTGTGGGTCAGTATATAATAGTGTGTGTCAGAATAAGACAGTGTCGGTCAGTATAAGACAGTCTGTGTTATTATATGACAGTGTGTGTCAGTATAAGACTGTGCCTGTCAGTATAAGAGAGTGTCAGTCAGTATAAGACAGTGTCAGTCAGTATAAGACAGTGTCAGTCAGTATAAGACTGTGTCTGTCAGTGTCAGACATTGTCAGTCAGTATAAGACAGTGTGGCTCAGTATAAGACAGTGTCAGTCAGTATAAGACAGTGTGAGTCAGTATGAGACAGTGTGGGTCAGTATAAGACGGTGTCTGTCAGTGTAAGACAGTGTGGGTCAGTATAAGATAGTGTGTGTCAGTATAAGAATGTGTCTGTCAGTGTAAGACATTGTCAGTCAATATAAGACAGTGTGGGTCAGTATAAGACAGTGTGGGTCAGTATAAGACAGTGTCAGTCAATATAAGACAGTGTGGGTCAGTATTAGACAGTGTGGGTCACTATAAGACAGTGTGGGTCACTATAAGACAGTGTGGGTCACTATAAGACAGTGTGGGTCAGTATAAGACAGTGTGGGTCAGTATAAGACTGTGCCTGTCAGTGTAAGACATTGTCAGTCAATATAAGACAGTGTGGGTCAGTATAAGACAGTGTGGGTCAGTATAAGACAGTGTGGGTCAGTACAAGTCAGTGTGGGTCAGTATAAGACAGTGTGAGTCAGTATAAGACAGTGTCAGTCAGTATAAGACAGTGTCAGTCAGTATAAGACTGTGTCTGTCAGTGTAAGACATTGTCAGTCAGTATAAGACAGTGTGGGTCAGTTAAAGACAGTGTGGGTCAGTATAAGACAGTGTGGGTCAGTATAAGACAGTGTGGGTCAGTATAAGACAGTGTGGGTCAGTATAAGACAGTGTGGGTCAGTATAAGACAGTGTGAGTCAGTATAAGACAGTGTCGGTCAGGATAAGACTGTGTGGGTCAGTATAAGACAGTGTGAGTCAGTATAAGACTGTGTCTGTCAGTGTAAGACATTGTCAGTCAATATAAGACAGTGTGGGTCAGTATAAGACAGTGTGGGTCTGTATAAGACAGTGTGGGTCAGTATAAGACAGTGTGGGGCAGTATAAGACAGTGTGTGTCAGTATAAGACAGTGTGGGTCAGTATAAGACAGTTAGGGTCAGTATAAGACAGTGTGTGTCAGTAAAAGACAGTGTGAGTCAGTATATGACAGTGTGGGTCAGTATAAGACAGTGTGGGTCAGTATAAGACAGTGTCAGTCAGTATAAGACAGTGTCAGTCAGTATAAGACAGTGTGGGTCAGTATAAGACTGTGTCTGTCAGTGTAAGACATTGTCAGTCAGTATAAGACAGTGTGGGTCAGTATAAGACAGTGTGGGTCAGTATAAGATAGTGTGTGTCAGTATAAGACAGTTTAGGTCAGTATAAGGCAGTGGCAGTCAGTATAAGACAGTGTCAGTCAGTATAAGACAGTGTGGGTCAGTATAAGACGGTGTCTGTCAGTGTAAGACAGTGTGGGTCAGTATAAGACAGTGTGGGTCAGTATAAGACAGTGTGGGTCAGTATAAGATAGTGTGTGTCTGTATAAGACAGTGTGGGTCAGTGTAAGACAGTGTGGGTCAGTATAAGACAGTGCCTGTCAGTATAAGACAGTGGCAGTCAGTATAAGACAGTGTCAGTCAGTATAAGACAGTGTGGGTCAGTGTAAGACTGTGTCTGTCAGTATAACACAGTGTGGGTCAGTATAAGACAGTGTGTGTCATTGTATGACAGTGTGGGTCAGTATAAGACTGTGCATGTCAGTATAAGTCAGTGTCAGTCAGTATAAGACAGTGTGGGTCAGTATAAGAGAGTGTGAGTCAGGATAAGACAGTGTCGGTCAGTATAAGCCATTGTGGGTCTGTATAAGACAGTGTGTGGCAGTATAAGACAGTGTGGGTCAGTATAAGACTGTGTCTGTCAGTGTAAGAATGTGTCTGTCAGTGTAAGACATTGTCAGTCAGTATAATCAGTGTGGGTCAGTATAAGTCAGTGTGGGTCAGTATAAGTCAGTGTGTGTCTGTATAAGATAGTGTGTGTCTGTATAAGACAGTGTGTGTCAGTATAAGACAGTGTCAGTCAGTATAAGACAGTGTCAGTCAGTATAAGACAGTGTCAGTCAGTATAAGACAGTGTCAGTCAGTATAAAACAGTGTGTGTCAGTATAAGACAGTGTGGGTCAATATAAGACTGTGTCTGTCAGCGTAAGACATTGTCAGTCAGTATAAGATAGTGTGGGTCAGTATAAGACAGTGTGGGTCAGTATAAGACAGTGTGGGTCAGTATAAGACAGTGTGGGTCGGTATAAGACAGTGTGGGTCGGTATAAGACAGTGTGGGTCGGTATAAGACAGTGTGGGTCGGTATAAGACAGTGTGGGTCAGTATAAGTCAATTTGGGTCAGTATAAGACAGTGAGAGTCAGTATAAGACAGTGTCGGTCAGTATAAGACAGTGTGGGTCAGTATAAGACAGTGTGGGTCAGTATAAGACAGTGTGGGTCAGTATATAATAGTGTGTGTCAGAATAAGACAGTGTCGGTCAGTATAAGACAGTGTGTGTTATTATATGACAGTGAGTGTCAGCATAAGACTGTGCCTGTCAGTATAAGAGAGTGTCAGTCAGTATAAGACAGTGTCAGTCAGTATAAGACTGTGTCTGTCAGTGTCAGACATTGTCAGTCAGTATAAGACAGTGTGGGTCAGTATAAGACAGTGTGGGTCAGTATAAGATAGTGTGTGTCAGTATAAGACAGTGTGGGTCAGTGTCAGACATTGTCAGTCAGTATAAGACAGTGTGGGTCAGTATAAGACAGTGTGGGTCAGTATAAGATAGTGTGTGTCAGTATAAGACAGTGTGGGTCAGTGTAAGACAGTGTCAGTCAGTATAAGACAGTGTCGGTCAGTGTAAGACAGTGTGGGTCAGTAGAAGACAGTGTTGGTCAGTATAAGACAGTGTGGGTCAGTATAAGACAGTGTGAGTCAGTATAAGACAGTGTGGGTCACTATAAGACAGTGTGGGTCAGTATAAGACAGTGTCTGTCAGTGTAAGACAGTGTGGGTCACTATAAGACAGTGTGTGTCACTATAAGACAGTGTGGGTCAGTATAAGACAGTGTCTGTCAGTATAAAACAGTGTCGGTCAGTATAAGACAGTGTGGGTCAGTGTAAGACTGTGTCTGTCAGTGTAAGACAGTGTGGGTCACTATAAGACAGTGTGGGTCAGTATAAGACAGTGTGGGTCAGTATAAGACTGTGTCTGTCAGTGTAAGACATTGTGGGTCACTATAAGACAGTGTGGGTCAGTATAAGACAGTGTGGGTCAGTATAAGACTGTGTGTGTCAGTATAAGACAGTGTGTGTCAGTATAAGACTGTGCCTGTCAGTATAAGACAGTGTCAGTCAGTATAAGACTGTGTCTGTCAGTATAAGACAGTGTGTGTCAGTATAAGACTGTGCCTGTCAGTATAAGACAGTGTCAGTCAGTATAAGACTGTGTCTGTCAGTGTAAGACATTGTCAGTCAGTATAAGACAGTGTGGGTCAGTAAAAGACAGTGTGGGTCAGTAAAAGACAGTGTGGGTCAGTAAAAGACAGTGTGTGTCAGTAAAAGACAGTGTGGGTCAGTATATGACAGTGTGGGTCAGTATAAGACAGTGTGGGTCAGTATAAGACAGTGTGTGTCAGTATAAGACAGTGTGGGTCTGTATAAGACAGTGTGTGGCAGTATAAGACAGTGTGGGTCAGTATAAGACTGTGTCTGTCAGTGTAAGAATGTGTCTGTCAGTGTAAGACATTGTCAGTCAGTATAATCAGTGTGGGTCAGTATAAGTCAGTGTGGGTCAGTATAAGTCAGTGTGTGTCTGTATAAGATAGTGTGTGTCTGTATAAGACAGTGTGTGTCAGTATAAGACAGTGTCAGTCAGTATAAGACAGTGTCAGTCAGTATAAGACAGTGTCAGTCAGTATAAAACAGTGTGTGTCAGTATAAGACAGTGTGGGTCAATATAAGACTGTGTCTGTCAGTGTAAGACATTGTCAGTCAGTATAAGACAGTGTGGGTCAGTATAAGACTGTGTCTGTCAGCGTAAGACATTGTCAGTCAGTATAAGATAGTGTGGGTCAGTATAAGACAGTGTGGGTCAGTATAAGACAGTGTGGGTCAGTATAAGACAGTGTGGGTCGGTATAAGACAGTGTGGGTCGGTATAAGACAGTATGGGTCGGTATAAGACAGTGTGGGTCAGTATAAGTCAGTTTGGTTCAGTATAAGACAGTGAGAGTCAGTATAAGACAGTGCCGGTCAGTATAAGACAGTGTGGGTCAGTATAAGACAGTGTGGGTCAGTATAAGACAGTGTGGGTCAGTATATAATAGTGTGTGTCAGAATAAGACAGTGTCGGTCAGTATAAGACAGTGTGTGTTATTATATGACAGTGAGTGTCAGTATAAGACTGTGCCTGTCAGTATAAGAGAGTGTCAGTCAGTATAAGACAGTGTCAGTCAGTATAAGACTGTGTCTGTCAGTGTCAGACATTGTCAGTCAGTATAAGACAGTGTGGGTCAGTATAAGACAGTGTGGGTCAGTATAAGATAGTGTGTGTCAGTATAAGACAGTGTGGGTCAGTGTCAGACATTGTCAGTCAGTATAAGACAGTGTGGGTCAGTATAAGACAGTGTGGGTCAGTATAAGATAGTGTGTGTCAGTATAAGACAGTGTGGGTCAGTGTAAGACAGTGTCAGTCAGTATAAGACAGTGTCGGTCAGTGTAAGACAGTGTGGGTCAGTAGAAGACAGTGTTGGTCAGTATAAGACAGTGTGGGTCAGTATAAGACAGTGTGAGTCAGTATAAGACAGTGTGGGTCACTATAAGACAGTGTGGGTCAGTATAAGACAGTGTCTGTCAGTGTAAGACAGTGTGGGTCACTATAAGACAGTGTGTGTCACTATAAGACAGTGTGGGTCAGTATAAGACAGTGTCTGTCAGTATAAAACAGTGTCGGTCAGTATAAGACAGTGTGGGTCAGTGTAAGACTGTGTCTGTCAGTGTAAGACAGTGTGGGTCACTATAAGACAGTGTGGGTCAGTATAAGACAGTGTGGGTCAGTATAAGACTGTGTCTGTCAGTGTAAGACATTGTGGGTCACTATAAGACAGTGTTGTTCAGTATAAGTCAGTGTGGGTCAGTATAAGACTGTGTCTGTCAGTATAAGACAGTGTGTGTCAGTATAAGACTGTGCCTGTCAGTATAAGACAGTGTCAGTCAGTATAAGACTGTGTCTGTCAGTATAAGACAGTGTGTGTCAGTATAAGACTGTGCCTGTCAGTATAAGACAGTGTCAGTCAGTATAAGACTGTGTCTGTCAGTGTAAGACATTGTCAGTCAGTATAAGACAGTGTGGGTCAGTAAAAGACAGTGTGGGTCAGTAAAAGACAGTGTGGGTCAGTAAAAGACAGTGTGTGTCAGTAAAAGACAGTGTGGGTCAGTATATGACAGTGTGGGTCAGTATAAGACAGTGTGGGTCAGTATAAGACAGTGTGTGTCAGTATAAGACAGTGTGGGTCAGTATAAGACAGTTAGGGTCAGTATAAGACAGTGTGTGTCAGTAAAAGACAGTGTGAGTCAGTATATGACAGTGTGGGTCAGTATAAGACAGTGTGGGTCAGTATAAGACAGTGTCAGTCAGTATAAGACAGTGTCAGTCAGTATAAGACAGTGTGGGTCAGTATAAGACTGTGTCTGTCAGTGTAAGACATTGTCAGTCAGTATAAGACAGTGTGGGTCAGTATAAGACAGTGTGGGTCAGTATTAGATAGTGTGTGTCAGTATAAGACAGTTTAGGTCAGTATAAGGCAGTGGCAGTCAGTATAAGACAGTGTCAGTCAGTATAAGACAGTGTGGGTCAGTATAAGACGGTGTCTGTCAGTGTAAGACAGTGTGGGTCAGTATAAGACAGTGTGGGTCAGTATAAGACAGTGTGGGTCAGTATAAGATAGTGTGTGTCAGTATAAGACAGTGTGGGTCAGTGTAAGACAGTGTGGGTCAGTATAAGACAGTTTGCGTCAGTATAAGACAGTTAGGGTCAGTATAAGACAGTGTGGGTCAGTATAAGACAGTGTGGGTCAGTATAAGACAGTGTGGGTCAGTATAAGACAGTGTGAGTCAGTATAAGACAGTGTGGGTCAGAAGAAGACTGTGCCTGTCAGTGTAAGACATTGTCAGTCAGTATAAGACAGTGTGGGTCAGTATAAGACAGTGTGGGTCAGTATAAGATAGTGTGTGTCAGTATAAGACATTGTCAGTCAGTATAAGACTGTGTGGGTCAGTATAAGACAGTGTGGGTCAGTATAAGACAGTGTGAGTCAGTATAAGACAGTGTGGGTCAGTATAAGACAGTGTGGGTCAGTATAAGACAGTGTGAGTCAGTATAAGACAGTGTGGGTCAGTATAAGACTGTGCCTGTCAGTGTAAGACATTGTCAGTCAGTATAAGACAGTGTGGGTCAGTATAAGACAGTGTGGGTCAGTATAAGATAGTGTGTGTCAGTATAAGACAGTTTGGGTCAGTATAAGGCAGTGGCAGTCAGTATAAGACAGTGTCAGTCAGTATAAGACAGTGTGGGTCAGTATAAGACGGTGTCTGTCAGTGTAAGACCGTGTGGGTCAGTATAAGACAGTGTGGGTCAGTATAAGACAGTGTGGGTCAGTATAAGATAGTGTGTGTCAGTATAAGACAGTGTGGGTCAGTGTAAGACAGTGTGTGTCAGTATAAGACAGTGTGTGTCAGTATAAGACAGTGTGGGTCTGTATAAGACAGTTTGCGTCAGTATAAGACAGTGTGGGTCAGTATAAGACAGTGTGGGTCAGTATAAGACAGTGTGGGTCAGTATAAGACAGTGTGAGTCAGTATAAGACAGTGTCGGTCAGGATAAGACTGTGTGGGTCAGTATAAGACAGTGTGAGTCAGTATAAGACTGTGTCTGTCAGTGTAAGACATTGTCAGTCAATATAAGACAGTGTGGGTCAGTATAAGACAGTGTGGGTCTGTATAAGACAGTGTGGGTCAGTATAAGACAGTGTGGGTCAGTATAAGACAGTGTGGGTCAGTATAAGAACGTGTCTGTCAGTATAAGACAGTGTGGGTCAGTATAAGTCAGTGTGGGTCAGTATAAGACAGTGTCTGTCAGTATAAGACCGTGTGGGTCAGTATAAGACAGAGTGAGTCAGTATAAGACAGTGTGGGTCAGTATCAGACAGTGTGGGTCAGTATCAGACAGTGTGGGTCAGTATAAGACTGTGTGAGTCAGTATAAGACAGCGTCGGTCAGTATAAGACAGTGTGGGTCTGTATAAGACAGTGTGTGTCAGTACCAGACAGTGTCGGTCAGTATAAGACTGTGTCTGTCAGGGTAAGAATGTGTCTGTCAGTGTAAGACATTGTCAGTCAGTATAAGTCAGTGTGGGTCAGTATAAGACAGTGTGTGTCAGTATAAGACAGTGTGTGTCAGTATAAGACAGTGTGTGTCAGTTTAAGTCAGTGTGTGTCAGTATAAGACAGTGTGGGTCAGTATAAGACTGTGTCTGTCAGTGTAAGACATTGTCAGTCAGTATGAGTCAGTGTGGGTCAGTATAAGTCAGTGTGGGTCAGTATAAGTCAGTGTGTGTCAGTATAAGACAGTGTGGGTCAGTATAAGACGGTGTATGTCATTATATGACAGTGTGGGTCAGTATAAGACTGTGCCTGTCAGTATAAGACAGTGGCAGTCAGTATAAGACAGTGTCAGTCAGCATAACACAGTGTGGGTCAGTATAAGACAGTGTGTGTCATTGTATGACAGTGTGGGTCAGTATAAGACTGTGCCTGTCAGTATAAGTCAGTGTCAGTCAGTATAAGACAGTGTCGGTCAGTATAAGACAGTGTGGGTCAGTATAAGACAGTGTGTGTCAGTATAAGACAGTGTGTGTCAGTATAAGACAGTGTGGGTCAGTATAAGATTGTGTCTGTCAGTGTAAGAATGTGTCTGTCAGTGTAAGACATTGTCAGACAGTATAAGTCAGTGTGGGTCAGTATAAGTCAGTGTGGGTCTGTATAAGATAGTGTGTGTCAGTATAAGACAGTGTGGGTCAGTATATGACAGTGTGGGTCAGTATAAGACAGTGGCAGTCAGTATAAGACAGTGTCAGTCAGTATAAGACAGTGTCAGTCAGTATAAGACAGTGTCAGTCAGTATAAGACAGTGTCACTCAGTTTAAGACAGTGTCAGTCAGTATAAGACAGTGTCAGTCAGTATAAGACAGTGTGTGTCAGGATAAGACAGTGTGGGTCAGTATAAGACTGTGTCTGTCAGCGTAAGACATTGTCAGTCAGTATAAGATAGTGTGGGTCAGTATAAGACAGTGTGGGTCAGTATAAGACAGTGTGGGTCAGTATAAGACAGTGTGGGTCGGTTTAAGACAGTGTGGGTCAGTATAAGTCAGTGTGGGTCAGTATAAGACAGTGTGAGTCAGTATAAGACAGTGTCGGTCAGTAAAAGACAGTGTGGGTCTGTATAAGACAGTGTGTGTCGGTATAAGACAGTGTGGGTCAATATAAGACTGTGTCTGTCAGTGTAAGACATTGTCAGTCAGTATAAGTCAGTGTGTGTCAGTATAAGACAGTGTGGGTCAGTATATAATAGTGTGTGTCAGAATAAGACAGTGTCGGTCAGTATAAGACAGTCTGTGTTATTATATGACAGTGTGTGTCAGTATAAGACTGTGCCTGTCAGTATAAGAGAGTGTCAGTCAGTATAAGACAGTGTCAGTCAGTATAAGACAGTGTCAGTCAGTATAAGACTGTGTCTGTCAGTGTCAGACATTGTCAGTCAGTATAAGACAGTGTGGCTCAGTATAAGACAGTGTCAGTCAGTATAAGACAGTGTGAGTCAGTATGAGACAGTGTGGGTCAGTATAAGACGGTGTCTGTCAGTGTAAGACAGTGTGGGTCAGTATAAGATAGTGTGTGTCAGTATAAGAATGTGTCTGTCAGTGTAAGACATTGTCAGTCAATATAAGACAGTGTGGGTCAGTATAAGACAGTGTGGGTCAGTATAAGACAGTGTCAGTCAATATAAGACAGTGTGGGTCAGTATTAGACAGTGTGGGTCACTATAAGACAGTGTGGGTCACTATAAGACAGTGTGGGTCACTATAAGACAGTGTGGGTCAGTATAAGACAGTGTGGGTCAGTATAAGACTGTGCCTGTCAGTGTAAGACATTGTCAGTCAATATAAGACAGTGTGGGTCAGTATAAGACAGTGTGGGTCAGTATAAGACAGTGTGGGTCAGTACAAGTCAGTGTGGGTCAGTATAAGACAGTGTGAGTCAGTATAAGACAGTGTCAGTCAGTATAAGACAGTGTCAGTCAGTATAAGACTGTGTCTGTCAGTGTAAGACATTGTCAGTCAGTATAAGACAGTGTGGGTCAGTTAAAGACAGTGTGGGTCAGTATAAGACAGTGTGGGTCAGTATAAGACAGTGTGGGTCAGTATAAGACAGTGTCGGTCAGTATAAGACAGTGTGGGTCAGTATAAGACTGTGTCTGTCAGGGTAAGAATGTGTCTGTCAGTGTAAGACATTGTCAGTCAGTATAAGTCAGTGTGGGTCAGTATAAGACAGTGTGTGTCAGTATAAGACAGTGTGTGTCAGTATAAGACAGTGTGTGTCAGTTTAAGTCAGTGTGTGTCAGTATAAGACAGTGTGGGTCAGTATAAGACTGTGTCTGTCAGTGTAAGACATTGTCAGTCAGTATGAGTCAGTGTGGGTCAGTATAAGTCAGTGTGGGTCAGTATAAGTCAGTGTGTGTCAGTATAAGACAGTGTGTGTCAGTATAAGACAGTGTGGGTCAGTATAAGACGGTGTATGTCATTATATGACAGTGTGGGTCAGTATAAGACTGTGCCTGTCAGTATAAGACAGTGGCAGTCAGTATAAGACAGTGTCAGTCAGTATAACACAGTGTGGGTCAGTATAAGACAGTGTGTGTCATTGTATGACAGTGTGGGTCAGTATAAGACTGTGCCTGTCAGTATAAGTCAGTGTCAGTCAGTATAAGACAGTGTCGGTCAGTATAAGACAGTGTGGGTCTGTATAAGACAGTGTGTGTCAGTATAAGACAGTGTGGGTCAGTATAAGACAGTGTGGGTCAGTATAAGACTGTGTCTGTCAGTGTAAGAATGTGTCTGTCAGTGTAAGACATTGTCAGTCAGTATAAGTCAGTGTGGGTCAGTATAAGTCAGTGTGGGTCTGTATAAGATAGTGTGTGTCAGTATAAGACAGTGTGGGTCAGTATATGACAGTGTGGGTCAGTATAAGACAGTGTCAGTCAGTATAAGACAGTGTCAGTCAGTATAAGACAGTGTCAGTCAGTATAATACAGTGTGTGTCAGTATAAGACAGTGTGGGTCAGTATAAGACTGTGTCTGTCAGCGTAAGACATTGTCAGTCAGTATAAGATAGTGTGGGTCAGTATAAGACAGTGTGGGTCAGTATAAGACAGTGTGGGTCAGTATAAGACAGTGTGGGTCGGTTTAAGACAGTGTGGGTCAGTATAAGTCAGTGTGGGTCAGTATAAGACAGTGTGAGGCAGTATAAGACAGTGTCGCTCAGTATAAGACAGTGTGGGTCTGTATAAGACAGTGTGTGTCGGTATAAGACAGTGTGGGTCAGTATAAGACTGTGTCTGTCAGTGTAAGACATTGTCAGTCAGTATAAGTCAGTGTGTGTCAGTATAAGACAGTGTGGGTCAGTATATAATAGTGTGTGTCAGAATAAGACAGTGTCGGTCAGTATAAGACAGTCTGTGTTATTATATGACAGTGTGTGTCAGTATAAAACTGTGCCTGTCAGTATAAGAGAGTGTCAGTCAGTATATGACAGTGTGGGTCAGTATAAGACAGTGTCAGTCAGTATAAGACAGTGTCAGTCAGTATAAGACAGTGTCAGTCAGTATAAGACAGTGTGGGTCAGTATAAGACTGTGTCTGTCAGCGTAAGACATTGTCAGTCAGTATAAGATAGTGTGGGTCAGTATAAGACAGTGTGGGTCAGTATAAGACAGTGTGGGTCAGTATAAGACAGTGTGGGTCGGTTTAAGACAGTGTGGGTCAGTATAAGTCAGTGTGGGTCAGTATAAGAGAGTGTGAGGCAGTATAAGACAGTGTCGCTCAGTATAAGACAGTGTGGGTCTGTATAAGACAGTGTGTGTCGGTATAAGACAGTGTGGGTCAGTATAAGACTGTGTCTGTCAGTATAAGACAGTGTCAGTCAGTATAAGACTGTGTCTGTCAGTGTAAGACATTGTCAGTCAGTATAAGACAGTGT
Organism: Scyliorhinus torazame; assembly: GCF_047496885.1. Taxonomy (NCBI): domain Eukaryota; kingdom Metazoa; phylum Chordata; class Chondrichthyes; order Carcharhiniformes; family Scyliorhinidae; genus Scyliorhinus; species Scyliorhinus torazame. Next base: position 358,253,130 of record NC_092709.1, on the reverse strand, counting down.
GGGTCAGTTAAAGACAGTGTGGGTCAGTATAAGACAGTGTGGGTCAGTATAAGACAGTGTGGGTCAGTATAAGACAGTGTCGGTCAGTATAAGACAGTGTGGGTCAGTACAAGACTGTGTCTGTCAGGGTAAGAATGTGTCTGTCAGTGTAAGACATTGTCAGTCAGTATAAGTCAGTGTGGGTCAGTATAAGACAGTGTGTGTCAGTATAAGACAGTGTGTGTCAGTATAAGACAGTGTGTGTCAGTTTAAGTCAGTGTGTGTCAGTATAAGACAGTGTGGGTCAGTATAAGACTGTGTCTGTCAGTGTAAGACATTGTCAGTCAGTATGAGTCAGTGTGGGTCAGTATAAGTCAGTGTGGGTCAGTATAAGTCAGTGTGTGTCAGTATAAGACAGTGTGTGTCAGTATAAGACAGTGTGGGTCAGTATAAGACGGTGTATGTCATTATATGACAGTGTGGGTCAGTATAAGACTGTGCCTGTCAGTATAAGACAGTGGCAGTCCGTATAAGACAGTGTCAGTCAGTATAACACAGTGTGGGTCAGTATAAGACAGTGTGTGTCATTGTATGACAGTGTGGGTCAGTATAAGACTGTGCCTGTCAGTATAAGTCAGTGTCAGTCAGTATAAGACAGTGTCGGTCAGTATAAGACAGTGTGGGTCTGTATAAGACAGTGTGTGTCAGTATAAGACAGTGTGGGTCAGTATAAGACAGTGTGGGTCAGTATAAGACTGTGTCTGTCAGTGTAAGAATGTGTCTGTCAGTGTAAGACATTGTCAGTCAGTATAAGTCAGTGTGGGTCAGTATAAGTCAGTGTGGGTCTGTATAAGATAGTGTGTGTCAGTATAAGACAGTGTGGGTCAGTATATGACAGTGTGGGTCAGTATAAGACAGTGTCAGTCAGTATAAGACAGTGTCAGTCAGTATAAGACAGTGTCAGTCAGTATAAGACAGTGTGTGTCAGTATAAGACAGTGTGGGTCAGTATAAGACTGTGTCTGTCAGCGTAAGACATTGTCAGTCAGTATAAGATAGTGTGGGTCAGTATAAGACAGTGTGGGTCAGTATAAGACAGTGTGGGTCAGTATAAGACAGTGTGGGTCGGTTTAAGACAGTGTGGGTCAGTATAAGTCAGTGTGGGTCAGTATAAGACAGTGTGAGGCAGTATAAGACAGTGTCGCTCAGTATAAGACAGTGTGGGTCTGTATAAGACAGTGTGTGTCGGTATAAGACAGTGTGGGTCAGTATAAGACTGTGTCTGTCAGTGTAAGACATTGTCAGTCAGTATAAGTCAGTGTGTGTCAGTATAAGACAGTGTGGGTCAGTATATAATAGTGTGTGTCAGAATAAGACAGTGTCGGTCAGTATAAGACAGTCTGTGTTATTATATGACAGTGTGTGTCAGTATAAAACTGTGCCTGTCAGTATAAGAGAGTGTCAGTCAGTATATGACAGTGTGGGTCAGTATAAGACAGTGTCAGTCAGTATAAGACAGTGTCAGTCAGTATAAGACAGTGTCAGTCAGTATAAGACAGTGTGGGTCAGTATAAGACTGTGTCTGTCAGCGTAAGACATTGTCAGTCAGTATAAGATAGTGTGGGTCAGTATAAGACAGTGTGGGTCAGTATAAGACAGTGTGGGTCAGTATAAGACAGTGTGGGTCGGTTTAAGACAGTGTGGGTCAGTATAAGTCAGTGTGGGTCAGTATAAGAGAGTGTGAGGCAGTATAAGACAGTGTCGCTCAGTATAAGACAGTGTGGGTCTGTATAAGACAGTGTGTGTCGGTATAAGACAGTGTGGGTCAGTATAAGACTGTGTCTGTCAGTGTAAGACATTGTCAGTCAGTATAAGTCAGTGTGTGTCAGTATAAGACAGTGTGGGTCAGTATATAATAGTGTGTGTCAGAATAAGACAGTGTCGGTCAGTATAAGACAGTCTGTGTTATTATATGACAGTGTGTGTCAGTATAAAACTGTGCCTGTCAGTATAAGAGAGTGTCAGTCAGTATAAGACAGTGTCAGTCAGTATAAGACAGTGTCAGTCAGTATAAGACTGTGTCTGTCAGTGTCAGACATTGTCAGTCAGTATAAGACAGTGTGGGTCAGTATAAGACAGTGTCAATCAGTATAAGACAGTGTGAGTCAGTATGAGACAGTGTGGGTCAGTATAAGACGGTGTCTGTCAGTGTAAGACAGTGTGGGTCAGTATAAGATAGTGTGTGTCAGTATAAGACAGTGTGGGTCAGTGTAAGACAGTGGGTGTCAGTATAAGACAGTGTGGGTCAGTATAAGACAGTTTGCGTCAGTATAAGACAGTGTCGGTCAGTATAAGAGAGAGTGGGTCTGTATAAGACAGTGTGTGTCAGTATAAGAATGTGTCTGTCAGTGTAAGACATTGTCAGTCAATATAAGACAGTGTGGGTCAGTATAAGACAGTGTCTGTCAGTATAAGACAGTGTCTGTCAGTATAAGACAGTGTGGGACAGTATAAGACAGTGTGGGTCAGTATAAGACATTGTCAGTCAATATAAGACAGTGTGGGTCAGTATAAGACAGTGTGGGTCAGTACAAGACATTGTCAGTTAATATAAGACAGTGTGGGTCAGTATAAGACAGTGTGGGTCAGTATAAGACAGTGTGGGTCACTATAAGACAGTGTGGGTCACTATAAGACAGTGTGGGTCAGTATAAGACAGTGTGGGTCAGTATAAGACTGTGTCTGTCAGTGTAAGATGTTGTCAGTCAATATAAGACAGTGTGGGTCAGTATAAGACAGTGTGGGTCAGTATAAGACAGTGTGGGTCAGTACAAGTCAGTGTGGGTCAGTATAAGACAGTGTGAGTCAGTATAAGACAGTGTGAGTCAGTATAAGACAGTGTCAGTCAGTATAAGACTGTGTCTGTCAGTGTAAGACATTGTCAGTCAGTATAAGACAGTGTGGGTCAGTAAAAGACAGTGTGGGTCAGTATAAGACAGTGTGGGTCAGTATAAGACAGTGTCGGTCAGTATAAGACAGTGTCAGTCAGTATAAGACAGTGTGGGTCAGTATAAGACAGTGTGGGTCAGTATAAGACAGTGTGGGTCAGCATAAGATAGTGTGTGTCAGTATAAGACAGTTTGGGTCAGTATAAGGCAGTGGCAGTCAGTATAAGACAGTGTCAGTCAGTATAAGACAGTGTGGGTCAGTATAAGATAGTGTGTGTCAGTATAAGACAGTGTGGTTCAGTGTAAGACAGTGGGTGTCAGTATAAGACAGTGTGGGTCAGTATAAGACAGTGTCTGTCAGTATAAGACAGTGTGGGTCAGTATAAGACAGTGTGTGTCAGTATAAGACAGTGTGGGTCAGTATAAGACAGTGTCTGTCAGTATAAGACAGTGTGGGTCAGTATAAGACAGTGTGGGTCAGTATAAGACAGTGTCTGTCAGTATAAGACAGTGTGGGTCAGTATAAGAACGTGTCTGTCAGTATAAGACAGTGTGGGTCAGTATAAGACAGTGTGGGTCAGTATAAGAACGTGTCTGTCAGTATAAGACAGTGTGGGTCAGTATAAGACAGTGTGGGTCAGTATAAGACAGTGTCTGTCAGTATAAGACCGTGTGGGTCAGTATAAGACTGTGTGGGTCAGTATAAGACAGTGTCTGTCAGTATAAGACAGTGTGGGTCAGCATAAGACAGCGTCGGTCAGTATAAGACAGTGTGGGTCTGTATAAGACAGTGTGTGTCAGTACAAGACAGTGTGGGTCAGTATAAGACAGTGTGGGTCAGAATAAGACTGTGTCTGTCAGTGTAAGACATTGTCAGTCAGTATGAGTCACTGTGGGTCAGTATAAGTCAGTGTGGGTCAGTATAAGTCAGTGTGTGTCAGTATAAGACAGTGTGGGTCAGTATAAGACGGTGTATGTCATTATATGACAGTGTGGGTCAGTATAAGACTGTGCCTGTCAGTATAAGACAGTGGCAGTCAGTATAAGACAGTGGCAGTCAGTGTAAGACAGTGTCATTCAGTATAAGACAGTGTGGGTCAGTGTAAGACTGTGTCTGTCAGTATAACACAGTGTGGGTCAGTATAAGACAGTGTGTGTCATTGTATGACAGTGTGGGTCAGTATAAGACTGTGCCTGTCAGTATAAGTCAGTGTCAGTCAGTATAAGACAGTGTGGGTCAGTATAAGAGGGTGTGAGTCAGTATAAGACAGTGTCGGTCAGTATAAGACAGTGTCGGTCTGTATAAGGCAGTGTGTGTCCGTACAAGACAGTGTGGGTCAGTATAAGACTGTGTCTGTCAGTGTAAGACATTGTCAGTCAGTATAAGACAGTGTGGGTCAGTAAAAGACAGTGTGGGTCAGTATAAGACAGTGTGGGTCAGTATAAGACAGTGTCGGTCAGTATAAGACAGTGTCAGTCAGTATAAGACAGTGTGGGTCAGTATAAGACAGTGTGGGTCAGTATAAGACAGTGTGGGTCAGCATAAGATAGTGTGTGTCAGTATAAGACAGTTTGGGTCAGTATAAGGCAGTGGCAGTCAGTATAAGACAGTGTCAGTCAGTATAAGACAGTGTGGGTCAGTATAAGATAGTGTGTGTCAGTATAAGACAGTGTGGTTCAGTGTAAGACAGTGGGTGTCAGTATAAGACAGTGTGGGTCAGTATAAGACAGTGTCTGTCAGTATAAGACAGTGTGGGTCAGTATAAGACAGTGTGTGTCAGTATAAGACAGTGTGGGTCAGTATAAGACAGTGTCTGTCAGTATAAGACAGTGTGGGTCAGTATAAGACAGTGTGGGTCAGTATAAGACAGTGTCTGTCAGTATAAGACAGTGTGGGTCAGTATAAGAACGTGTCTGTCAGTATAAGACAGTGTGGGTCAGTATAAGACAGTGTGGGTCAGTATAAGAACGTGTCTGTCAGTATAAGACAGTGTGGGTCAGTATAAGACAGTGTGGGTCAGTATAAGACAGTGTCTGTCAGTATAAGACCGTGTGGGTCAGTATAAGACTGTGTGGGTCAGTATAAGACAGTGTCTGTCAGTATAAGACAGTGTGGGTCAGCTTAAGACAGCGTCGGTCAGTATAAGACAGTGTGGGTCTGTATAAGACAGTGTGTGTCAGTACAAGACAGTGTGGGTCAGTATAAGACAGTGTGGGTCAGAATAAGACTGTGTCTGTCAGTGTAAGACATTGTCAGTCAGTATGAGTCACTGTGGGTCAGTATAAGTCAGTGTGGGTCAGTATAAGTCAGTGTGTGTCAGTATAAGACAGTGTGGGTCAGTATAAGACGGTGTATGTCATTATATGACAGTGTGGGTCAGTATAAGACTGTGCCTGTCAGTATAAGACAGTGGCAGTCAGTATAAGACAGTGGCAGTCAGTGTAAGACAGTGTCATTCAGTATAAGACAGTGTGGGTCAGTGTAAGACTGTGTCTGTCAGTATAACACAGTGTGGGTCAGTATAAGACAGTGTGTGTCATTGTATGACAGTGTGGGTCAGTATAAGACTGTGCCTGTCAGTATAAGTCAGTGTCAGTCAGTATAAGACAGTGTGGGTCAGTATAAGAGGGTGTGAGTCAGTATAAGACAGTGTCGGTCAGTATAAGACAGTGTCGGTCTGTATAAGGCAGTGTGTGTCCGTACAAGACAGTGTGGGTCAGTATAAGACTGTGTCTGTCAGTGTAAGACATTGTCAGTCAGTATAAGTCAGTGTGGGTCAGTATAAGACTGTGCCTGTCAGTATAAGACAGTGGCAGTCAGTATAAGACAGTGGCAGTCAGTATAAGACAGTGGCAGTCAGTGTAAGACAGTGTCATTCAGTATAAGACAGTGTGGGTCAGTGTAAGACTGTGTCTGTCAGTATAACACAGTGTGGGTCAGTATAAGACAGTGTGTGTCATTGTATGACAGTGTGGGTCAGTATAAGACTGTGCCTGTCAGTATAAGTCAGTGTCAGTCAGTATAAGACAGTGTGGGTCAGTATAAGAGGGTGTGAGTCAGTATAAGACAGTGTCGGTCAGTATAAGACAGTGTCGGTCTGTATAAGACAGTGTGTGTCCGTACAAGACAGTGTGGGTCAGTAGAAGACTGTGTCTGTCAGTGTAAGACATTGTCAGTCAGTATAAGTCAGTGTGGGTCAGTATAAGTCAGTGTGGGTCTGTATAAGATAGTGTGTGTCAGTATAAGACAGTGTCAGTCAGTATAAGACAGTGTCAGTCAGTATAAGACAGTGTGGGTCAGTATTAGACTGTGTCTGTCAGTGTCAGACAGTGTCAGTCAATATAAGACAGTGTGGGTCAGTATAAGACAGTGTGGGTCAGTACAAGTCAGTGTGGGTCAGTATAAGACAGTGTGAGTCAGTATAAGACAGTGTCGGTCAGTATAGTCAGTGTGTGTCATTATATGACAGTGTGGGTCAGTATAAGACGGTGTGTGTCAGTTTAAGTCAGTGTCAGTCAGTATAAGACATTGTCAGTCAGTATAAGTCAGTGTGGGTCAGTATAAGACAGTGAGGGCCAGTATAAGATAGTGTGTGTCAGTATAAGACCGTGTGGGTCAGTATAAGACAGTGTGTGTCTTTATATGACAGTGTGGGTCAGTATAAGACTGCGCCTGTCAGTATAAGACAGTGTCAGTCAGTATAAGACAGTGTGGGTCAGTATAAGACTGTGTCTGTCAGTGTAAGACATTGTCAGTCAGTATAAGTCAGTGTGCGTCATTATATGACAGTGTGGGTCAGTATAAGACAGTGTGGGTCAGTATAAGACAGTGTGGGTCAGTATAAGACAGTGTCAGTCAGTATAAGACAGTGTCTGTCAGTGTAAGACATTGTCAGTCAGCATAAGTCAGTGTGGGTCAGTATAAGTCAGTGTGGGTCAGCATAAGACAGTGTGGGTCAGTATAAAATAGTGTGTGTCAGAATAAGACAGTGTGGGTCAGTATAAGAGAGTGTGTGTCAGAATAAGACAGTGTGTGTCATTATATGACAGTGTGGGTCTGTATAAGACTGTGCCTGTCAGTATAAGAGAGTGTCAGTCAGTATAAGACAGTGTCAGTCAGTATAAGACAGTGTGGGTCAGTATAAGACAATGTGGGTCATTATAAGACAGTGGCAGTCAGTATAAGACAGTGTCAGTCAGTATAAGACAGTGTGGGTCAGTATAAGACAGTGTGGGTCAGTATAAGACAGTGTGGGTCAGTATAAGACAGTGTGGGTCAGTATAAGTCAGTGTGGGTCAGTATAAGACTGTGTCTGTCAGTGTAAGACATTGTCAGTCAGTATAAGACAGTGTGAGTCAGTATAAGACAGTGTCGCTCAATATAAGACAGTGTGGGTCTGTACAAGACAGTGTGGGTCAGTATAAGACAGTGTCTGTCAGTATAAGACAGTGTGGGTCAGTATAAGACAGTGTAGGTCAGTATAAGACAGTGTGGGTCAGTATAAGACTGTGTCTGTCAGTGTAAGACATTGTCAGTCAGTATGAGTCACTGTGGGTCAGTATAAGTCAGTGTGGGTCAGTATAAGTCAGTGTGTGTCAGTATAAGACAGTGTGGGTCAGTATAAGACGGTGTATGTCATTATATGACAGTGTGGGTCAGTATAAGACTGTGCCTGTCAGTATAAGACAGTGGCAGTCAGTATAAGACAGTGTCAGTCAGTATAAGACAGTGTGGGTCAGTATAAGACAGTGTGGGTCATTATAAGACAGTGGCAGTCAGTATAAGACAGTGTCAGTCAGTATAAGACAGTGTGGGTCAGTGTAAGACTGTGTCTGTCAGTGTAAGACAGTGTGGGTCAGTATAAGACAGTGTGGGTCAGTATAAGACAGTGTGGGTCAGTATAAGACAGTGTGGGTCAGTATAAGTCAGTGTGGGTCAGTATAAGACTGTGTCTGTCAGTGTAAGACATTGTCAGTCAGTATAAGACAGTGTGAGTCAGTATAAGACAGTGTCGGACAATATAAGACAGTGTGGGTCTGTACAAGACAGTGTGGGTCAGTATAAGACAGTGTCTGTCAGTATAAGACAGTGTGGGTCAGTATAAGACAGTGTAGGTCAGTATAAGACAGTGTGGGTCAGTATAAGACTGTGTCTGTCAGTGTAAGACATTGTCAGTCAGTATAAGTCAGTGTGGGTCAGCATAAGACAGTGTGGGTCAGTATAAGATAGTGTGTGTCAGAATCAGACAGTGTGTGTCATTATATGACAGTGTGGGTCAGTATAAGACAGTGTGGGTCAGTATAAGACAGTGTGGGTCAGTATAAGACAGTGTGGGTCAGTATAAGACAGTGTCAGTCAGTATAAGACAGTGTCTGTCAGTGTAAGACATTGTCAGTCAGCATAAGTCAGTGTGGGTCAGTATAAGTCAGTGTGGGTCAGCATAAGACAGTGTGGGTCAGTATAAAATAGTGTGTGTCAGAATAAGACAGTGTGGGTCAGTATAAGAGAGTGTGTGTCAGAATAAGACAGTGTGTGTCATTATATGACAGTGTGGGTCTGTATAAGACTGTGCCTGTCAGTATAAGAGAGTGTCAGTCAGTATAAGACAGTGTCAGTCAGTATAAGACAGTGTGGGTCAGTATAAGACAATGTGGGTCATTATAAGACAGTGGCAGTCAGTATAAGACAGTGTCAGTCAGTATAAGACAGTGTGGGTCAGTATAAGACAGTGTGGGTCAGTATAAGACAGTGTGGGTCAGTATAAGACAGTGTGGGTCAGTATAAGTCAGTGTGGGTCAGTATAAGACTGTGTCTGTCAGTGTAAGACATTGCCAGTCAGTATAAGACAGTGTGAGTCAGTATAAGACAGTGTCGCTCAATATAAGACAGTGTGGGTCTGTACAAGACAGTGTGGGTCAGTATAAGACAGTGTCTGTCAGTATAAGACAGTGTGGGTCAGTATAAGACAGTGTGGGTCACTATAAGTCAGTGTGGGTCAGCATAAGACAGTGTGGGTCAGTATAAGAGAGTGTGTGTCAGAATAAGACAGTGCGTGTCATTATATGACAGTGTGGGTCAGTATAAGACAGTGTGGGTCAGTATAAGACAGTGTCGGTCAGAAAAAGACAGTGTCAGTCAGTATAAGACAGTGTGGGTCAGTATAAGACTGTGTCTGTCAGTGTAAGACATTGTCAGTCAGTATAAGACAGTGTGGGTCAGTATAAGACAGTGTGGGTCAGTATAAGATAGTGTGTGTCAGTATAAGACAATGTCAGTCAGTATAAGACAGTGTCGGTCAGTATAAGACAGTGTGGGTCAGTATAAGACAGTGTGGGTCAGTATAAGACAGTGTGGGTCAGTATAAGACAGTGTGTGTCAGTACAAGACAGTGTGTGTCAGTATACGACAGTGTGGGTCAGTATAAGACTGTGTCTGTCAGTGTAAGAATGTGTCTGTCAGTGTAAGACATTGTCAGTCAGTATAAGTCAGTGTGGGTCAGTATAAGACAGTATGGGTCAGTATCAGACAGTGTGTGTCAGTATAAGACAGTGTGGGTTAGTATAAGACAGTGTGGGTCAGTATAAGACAGTTTGTGTCAGTATAAGACAGTGTCAGTCAGTATAAGACAGTGTGTGTCAGTATAAAACGGTGTGTGTCAGTTTAAGACGGTGTCTGTCAGTTTAAGACGGTGTCTGTCAGTTTAAGACGGTGTCTGTCAGTATAAGACAGTGTCTGTCAGTATAAGACAGTGTGTGTCAGTATAAGACAGTGTGTGTCAGTATAAGACAGTGTCAGTCAGTATAAGACAGTGTCAGTCAGTATAAGACAGTGTCAGTCAGTATAAGACAGTGTCTGTCAGTATAAGACAGTGTGTGTCAGTATAAGACAGTGTGGGTCAGTATAAGACAGTGTGGGTCAGTATAAGACAGTGTGTGTCAGTATAAGACAGTGTCAGTCAGTATAAGACAGTGTCAGTCAGTATAAGACAGTGTCAGTCAGTATAAGACAGTGTCTGTCAGTATAAGACAGTGTGGGTCAGTATAAGACAGTGTGTGTCAGTATAAGACAGTGTGGGTCAGTATAAGACAGTGTGTGTCAGTATAAAACAGTGTGTGTCAGTATAAGACAGTGTGTGTCAGTATAAGACAGTGTGGGTCAGTATAAGACAGTGTGGGTCAGTATAAGACAGTGTGGGTCAGTATAAGACAGTGTCTGTCAGTATCAGACAGTGTCAGTCAGTATAAGACAGTGTCTGTCAGTATAAGACAGTGTCTGTCAGTATAAGACAGTGTGGGTCAGTATAAGACAGTGTGGGTCAGTATAAGACAGTGTGTGTCAGTACAAGACAGTGTGTGTCAGTATACGACAGTGTGGGTCAGTATAAGACTGTGTCTGTCAGTGTAAGAATGTGTCTGTCAGTGTAAGACATTGTCAGTCAGTATAAGTCAGTGTGGGTCAGTATAAGACAGTATGGGTCAGTATCAGACAGTGTGTGTCAGTATAAGACAGTGTGGGTTAGTATAAGACAGTGTGGGTCAGTATAAGACAGTGTGTGTCAGTATAAGACAGTGTCAGTCAGTATAAGACAGTGTGTGTCAGTATAAAACGGTGTGTGTCAGTTTAAGACGGTGTCTGTCAGTTTAAGACGGTGTCTGTCAGTTTAAGACGGTGTCTGTCAGTATAAGACAGTGTCTGTCAGTATAAGACAGTGTGTGTCAGTATAAGACAGTGTGTGTCAGTATAAGACAGTGTCAGTCAGTATAAGACAGTGTCAGTCAGTATAAGACAGTGTCTGTCAGTATAAGACAGTGTGTGTCAGTATAAGACAGTGTGGGTCAGTATAAGACAGTGTGTGTCAGTATAAGACAGTGTGTGTCAGTATAAGACAGTGTCAGTCAGTATAAGACAGTGTCAGTCAGTATAAGACAGTGTCTGTCAGTATAAGACAGTGTGGGTCAGTATAAGACAGTGTCTGTCAGTATCAGACAGTGTCAGTCAGTATAAGACAGTGTCTGTCAGTATAAGACAGTGTGGGTCAGTATAAGACAGTGTGGGTCAGTATAAGACAGTGTGTGTCAGTATAAAACAGTGTGTGTCAGTATAAGACAGTGTGTGTCAGTATAAGACAGTGTGGGTCAGTATAAGACAGTGTGGGTCAGTATAAGACAGTGTGGGTCAGTATAAGACAGTGTCAGTCAGTATAAGACAGTGTCTGTCAGTATAAGACAGTGTCTGTCAGTATAAGACGGTGTGTGTCAGTATAAAACGGTGTCTGTCAGTTTAAGACGGTGTCTGTCAGTTTAAGACTGTGGCTGTCAGTATAAGACAGTGTGTGTCCGCATAAGACAGTGAGTGTCGGTATAAGACAGTGTGGGTCGGTGTCAGACAGTATAAGACAGCGTGTGTCAGTATAAGACAGCGTGTGTCAGTATAAGACAGCGTCAGTCAGTATAAGACAGTGTCAGTCAGGTCAGTCAGTATAAGACAGTGTCTGTCAGTATAAGACAGTGTCTGTCAGTATAAGACAGTGTCTGTCAGTATAAGACAGTGTGTGTCAGTATAAGACAGTGTGGATCAGTATAAGACATTGTCTGTCAGTATATGACAGTGTCAGTCAGTAAATGACAGTGTCAGTCAGCATAAGACAGTGTGGGTCAGTATAAGACAGTGTCTGTCAGTATAAGAGAGTGTCGGTCAGTACAAGACAGTGTGGGTCAGTATAAGACAGTGTGTGTCTGTATAAGACAGTGTGGGTCAGTATAAGACTGTGTCTGTCAGTATAAGACTGTGTCTGTCAGGATAAGACAGTGTGGGTCAGTATAAGACAGTGTGGGTCAGTATTATACAGTGTGGGTCAGTATAAGACAGTGTGATTCAGTATAAGACAGTGTGTGTCAGTATAAGACAGTGTCAGTCAGTATAAGACAGTGTGTGTCAGTATAAGACAGTGTATGTCAGTATAAGACAGTGTGGGTCAGTATAAGACAGTGTGATTCAGTATAAGACTGTGTGTGTCAGTATCAGACAGTGTCAGTCAGTATAAGACAGTGTGTGTCAGTATAAGACAGTGTGTGTCAGTCTAAGACAGTGTGTGTCAGTATAAGACAGTGTGTGTCAGTATAAGACAGTGTGTGTCAGTATCAGACAGTGTGTGTCAGTATCAGACAGTGTGTGTCAGTATCAGACAGTGTGTGTCAGTATCAGACAGTGTGTGTCAGTATCAGACAGTGTGGGTCAGTATCAGACTGTGTGGGTCAGTATAAGACAGTGTGGGTCAGTATAAGACAGTGTGGGTCAGTATAAGACAGTGTGGGTCAGTATAAGACAGTGTGGGTCAGTATAAGACAGTGTGGGTCAGTATAAGACTGTGTGGGTCAGTATAAGACAGTGTGTGTCAGTATAAGACAGTGTCAGTCAGTATAAGACAGTGTCAGTCAGTATAAGACAGTGTCAGTCAGTATAAAACAGTGTGTGTCAGTATAAGACAGTGTGGGTCAATATAAGACTGTGTCTGTCAGTGTAAGACATTGTCAGTCAGTATAAGACAGTGTGGGTCAGTATAAGACTGTGTCTGTCAGCGTAAGACATTGTCAGTCAGTATAAGATAGTGTGGGTCAGTATAAGACAGTGTGGGTCAGTATAAGGCAGTGTGGGTCAGTATAAGACAGTGTGGGTCGGTATAAGACAGTGTGGGTCGGTATAAGACATTGTCAGTCAGTATAAGATAGTGTGGGTCAGTATAAGACAGTGTGGGTCAGTATAAGGCAGTGTGGGTCAGTATAAGACAGTGTGGGTCGGTATAAGACAGTGTGGGTCGGTATAAGACAGTGTGGGTCGGTATAAGACAGTGTGGGTCAGTATAAGTCAGTTTGGGTCAGTATAAGACAGTGAGAGTCAGTATAAGACAGTGCCGGTCAGTATAAGACAGTGTGGGTCAGTATAAGACAGTGTGGGTCAGTATAAGACAGTGTGGGTCAGTATATAATAGTGTGTGTCAGAATAAGACAGTGTCGGTCAGTATAAGACAGTGTGTGTTATTATATGACAGTGAGTGTCAGTATAAGACTGTGCCTGTCAGTATAAGAGAGTGTCAGTCAGTATAAGACAGTGTCAGTCAGTATAAGACTGTGTCTGTCAGTGTCAGACATTGTCAGTCAGTATATGACAGTGTGGGTCAGTATAAGACAGTGTGGGTCAGTATAAGATAGTGTGTGTCAGTATAAGACAGTGTGGGTCAGTGTCAGACATTGTCAGTCAGTATAAGACAGTGTGGGTCAGTATAAGACAGTGTGGGTCAGTATAAGATAGTGTGTGTCAGTATAAGACAGTGTGGGTCAGTGTAAGACAGTGTCAGTCAGTATAAGACAGTGTCGGTCAGTGTAAGACAGTGTGGGTCAGTAGAAGACAGTGTTGGTCAGTATAAGACAGTGTGGGTCAGTATAAGACAGTGTGAGTCAGTATAAGACAGTGTGGGTCACTATAAGACAGTGTGGGTCAGTATAAGACAGTGTCTGTCAGTGTAAGACAGTGTGGGTCACTATAAGACAGTGTGTGTCACTATAAGACAGTGTGGGTCAGTATAAGACAGTGTCTGTCAGTATAAAACAGTGTCGGTCAGTATAAGACAGTGTGGGTCAGTGTAAGACTGTGTCTGTCAGTGTAAGACAGTGTGGGTCACTATAAGACAGTGTGGGTCAGTATAAGACAGTGTGGGTCAGTATAAGACTGTGTCTGTCAGTGTAAGACATTGTGGGTCACTATAAGACAGTGTTGTTCAGTATAAGTCAGTGTGGGTCAGTATAAGACTGTGTCTGTCAGTATAAGACAGTGTGTGTCAGTATAAGACTGTGCCTGTCAGTATAAGACAGTGTCAGTCAGTATAAGACTGTGTCTGTCAGTATAAGACAGTGTGTGTCAGTATAAGACTGTGCCTGTCAGTATAAGACAGTGTCAGTCAGTATAAGACTGTGTCTGTCAGTGTAAGACATTGTCAGTCAGTATAAGACAGTGTGGGTCAGTAAAAGACAGTGTGGGTCAGTAAAAGACAGTGTGGGTCAGTAAAAGACAGTGTGTGTCAGTAAAAGACAGTGTGGGTCAGTATATGACAGTGTGGGTCAGTATAAGACAGTGTGGGTCAGTATAAGACAGTGTGTGTCAGTATAAGACAGTGTGGGTCAGTATAAGACAGTTAGGGTCAGTATAAGACAGTGTGTGTCAGTAAAAGACAGTGTGAGTCAGTATATGACAGTGTGGGTCAGTATAAGACAGTGTGGGTCAGTATAAGACAGTGTCAGTCAGTATAAGACAGTGTCAGTCAGTATAAGACAGTGTGGGTCAGTATAAGACTGTGTCTGTCAGTGTAAGACATTGTCAGTCAGTATAAGACAGTGTGGGTCAGTATAAGACAGTGTGGGTCAGTATAAGATAGTGTGTGTCAGTATAAGACAGTTTAGGTCAGTATAAGGCAGTGGCAGTCAGTATAAGACAGTGTCAGTCAGTATAAGACAGTGTGGGTCAGTATAAGACGGTGTCTGTCAGTGTAAGACAGTGTGGGTCAGTATAAGACAGTGTGGGTCAGTATAAGACAGTGTGGGTCAGTATAAGATAGTGTGTGTCAGTATAAGACAGTGTGGGTCAGTGTAAGACAGTGTGGGTCAGTATAAGACAGTTTGCGTCAGTATAAGACAGTTAGGGTCAGTATAAGACAGTGTGGGTCAGTATAAGACAGTGTGGGTCAGTATAAGACAGTGTGGGTCAGTATAAGACAGTGTCGGTCAGTATAAGAGAGTGTGGGTCTGTATAAGACAGTGTGTGTCAGTATAAGACATTGTCAGTCAGTATAAGACTGTGTGGGTCAGTATAAGACAGTGTGGGTCAGTATAAGACAGTGTGAGTCAGTATAAGACAGTGTGGGTCAGTATAAGACAGTGTGGGTCAGTATAAGACAGTGTGAGTCAGTCTAAGACAGTGTGGGTCAGTATAAGACTGTGCCTGTCAGTGTAAGACATTGTCAGTCAGTATAAGACAGTGTGGGTCAGTATAAGACAGTGTGGGTCAGTATAAGATAGTGTGTGTCAGTATAAGACAGTTTGGGTCAGTATAAGGCAGTGGCAGTCAGTATAAGACAGTGTCAGTCAGTATAAGACAGTGTGGGTCAGTATAAGACGGTGTCTGTCAGTGTAAGACCGTGTGGGTCAGTATAAGACAGTGTGGGTCAGTATAAGACAGTGTGGGTCAGTATAAGATAGTGTGTGTCAGTATAAGACAGTGTGGGTCAGTGTAAGACAGTGTGTGTCAGTATAAGACAGTGTGTGTCAGTATAAGATAGTGTGGGTCTGTATAAGACAGTTTGCGTCAGTATAAGACAGTGTGGGTCAGTATAAGACAGTGTGGGTCAGTATAAGACAGTGTGGGTCAGTATAAGACAGTGTGAGTCAGTATAAGACAGTGTCGGTCAGGATAAGACTGTGTGGGTCAGTATAAGACAGTGTGAGTCAGTATAAGACTGTGTCTGTCAGTGTAAGACATTGTCAGTCAATATAAAACAGTGTGGGTCAGTATAAGACAGTGTGGGTCTGTATAAGACAGTGTGGGTCAGTATAAGACAGTGTGGGTCAGTATAAGACAGTGTGGGTCAGTATAAGAACGTGTCTGTCAGTATAAGACAGTGTGGGTCAGTATAAGTCAGTGTGGGTCAGTATAAGACAGTGTCTGTCAGTATAAGACCGTGTGGGTCAGTATAAGACAGAGTGAGTCAGTATAAGACAGTGTGGGTCAGTATCAGACAGTGTGGGTCAGTATCAGACAGTGTGGGTCAGTATAAGACTGTGTGAGTCAGTATAAGACAGCGTCGGTCAGTATAAGACAGTGTGGGTCTGTATAAGACAGTGTGTGTCAGTACCAGACAGTGTCGGTCAGTATAAGACTGTGTCTGTCAGGGTAAGAATGTGTCTGTCAGTGTAAGACATTGTCAGTCAGTATAAGTCAGTGTGGGTCAGTATAAGACAGTGTGTGTCAGTATAAGACAGTGTGTGTCAGTATAAGACAGTGTGTGTCAGTTTAAGTCAGTGTGTGTCAGTATAAGACAGTGTGGGTCAGTATAAGACTGTGTCTGTCAGTGTAAGACATTGTCAGTCAGTATGAGTCAGTGTGGGTCAGTATAAGTCAGTGTGGGTCAGTATAAGTCAGTGTGTGTCAGTATAAGACAGTGTGGGTCAGTATAAGACGGTGTATGTCATTATATGACAGTGTGGGTCAGTATAAGACTGTGCCTGTCAGTATAAGACAGTGGCAGTCAGTATAAGACAGTGTCAGTCAGCATAACACAGTGTGGGTCAGTATAAGACAGTGTGTGTCATTGTATGACAGTGTGGGTCAGTATAAGACTGTGCCTGTCAGTATAAGTCAGTGTCAGTCAGTATAAGACAGTGTCGGTCAGTATAAGACAGTGTGGGTCAGTATAAGACAGTGTGTGTCAGTATAAGACAGTGTGTGTCAGTATAAGACAGTGTGGGTCAGTATAAGATTGTGTCTGTCAGTGTAAGAATGTGTCTGTCAGTGTAAGACATTGTCAGACAGTATAAGTCAGTGTGGGTCAGTATAAGTCAGTGTGGGTCTGTATAAGATAGTGTGTGTCAGTATAAGACAGTGTGGGTCAGTATATGACAGTGTGGGTCAGTATAAGACAGTGGCAGTCAGTATAAGACAGTGTCAGTCAGTATAAGACAGTGTCAGTCAGTATAAGACAGTGTCACTCAGTTTAAGACAGTGTCAGTCAGTATAAGACAGTGTCAGTCAGTATAAGACAGTGTGTGTCAGGATAAGACAGTGTGGGTCAGTATAAGACTGTGTCTGTCAGCGTAAGACATTGTCAGTCAGTATAAGATAGTGTGGGTCAGTATAAGACAGTGTGGGTCAGTATAAGACAGTGTGGGTCAGTATAAGACAGTGTGGGTCGGTTTAAGACAGTGTGGGTCAGTATAAGTCAGTGTGGGTCAGTATAAGACAGTGTGAGTCAGTATAAGACAGTGTCGGTCAGTAAAAGACAGTGTGGGTCTGTATAAGACAGTGTGTGTCGGTATAAGACAGTGTGGGTCAATATAAGACTGTGTCTGTCAGTGTAAGACATTGTCAGTCAGTATAAGTCAGTGTGTGTCAGTATAAGACAGTGTGGGTCAGTATATAATAGTGTGTGTCAGAATAAGACAGTGTCGGTCAGTATAAGACAGTCTGTGTTATTATATGACAGTGTGTGTCAGTATAAGACTGTGCCTGTCAGTATAAGAGAGTGTCAGTCAGTATAAGACAGTGTCAGTCAGTATAAGACAGTGTCAGTCAGTATAAGACTGTGTCTGTCAGTGTCAGACATTGTCAGTCAGTATAAGACAGTGTGGCTCAGTATAAGACAGTGTCAGTCAGTATAAGACAGTGTGAGTCAGTATGAGACAGTGTGGGTCAGTATAAGACGGTGTCTGTCAGTGTAAGACAGTGTGGGTCAGTATAAGATAGTGTGTGTCAGTATAAGAATGTGTCTGTCAGTGTAAGACATTGTCAGTCAATATAAGACAGTGTGGGTCAGTATAAGACAGTGTGGGTCAGTATAAGACAGTGTCAGTCAATATAAGACAGTGTGGGTCAGTATTAGACAGTGTGGGTCACTATAAGACAGTGTGGGTCACTATAAGACAGTGTGGGTCACTATAAGACAGTGTGGGTCAGTATAAGACAGTGTGGGTCAGTATAAGACTGTGCCTGTCAGTGTAAGACATTGTCAGTCAATATAAGACAGTGTGGGTCAGTATAAGACAGTGTGGGTCAGTATAAGACAGTGTGGGTCAGTACAAGTCAGTGTGGGTCAGTATAAGACAGTGTGAGTCAGTATAAGACAGTGTCAGTCAGTATAAGACAGTGTCAGTCAGTATAAGACTGTGTCTGTCAGTGTAAGACATTGTCAGTCAGTATAAGACAGTGTGGGTCAGTTAAAGACAGTGTGGGTCAGTATAAGACAGTGTGGGTCAGTATAAGACAGTGTGGGTCAGTATAAGACAGTGTGGGTCAGTATAAGACAGTGTGGGTCAGTATAAGACTGTGTCTGTCAGGGTAAGAATGTGTCTGTCAGTGTAAGACATTGTCAGTCAGTATAAGTCAGTTTGGGTCAGTATAAGACAGTGTGTGTCAGTATAAGACAGTGTGTGTCAGTATAAGACAGTGTGTGTCAGTTTAAGTCAGTGTGTGTCAGTATAAGACAGTGTGGGTCAGTATAAGACTGTGTCTGTCAGTGTAAGACATTGTCAGTCAGTATGAGTCAGTGTGGGTCAGTATAAGTCAGTGTGGGTCAGTATAAGTCAGTGTGTGTCAGTATAAGACAGTGTGTGTCAGTATAAGACAGTGTGGGTCAGTATAAGACGGTGTATGTCATTATATGACAGTGTGGGTCAGTATAAGACTGTGCCTGTCAGTATAAGACAGTGGCAGTCAGTATAAGACAGTGTCAGTCAGTATAACACAGTGTGGGTCAGTATAAGACAGTGTGTGTCATTGTATGACAGTGTGGGTCAGTATAAGACTGTGCCTGTCAGTATAAGTCAGTGTCAGTCAGTATAAGACAGTGTCGGTCAGTATAAGACAGTGTGGGTCTGTATAAGACAGTGTGTGTCAGTATAAGACAGTGTGGGTCAGTATAAGACAGTGTGGGTCAGTATAAGACTGTGTCTGTCAGTGTAAGAATGTGTCTGTCAGTGTAAGACATTGTCAGTCAGTATAAGTCAGTGTGGGTCAGTATAAGTCAGTGTGGGTCTGTATAAGATAGTGTGTGTCAGTATAAGACAGTGTGGGTCAGTATATGACAGTGTGGGTCAGTATAAGACAGTGTCAGTCAGTATAAGACAGTGTCAGTCAGTATAAGACAGTGTCAGTCAGTATAAGACAGTGTGTGTCAGTATAAGACAGTGTGGGTCAGTATAAGACTGTGTCTGTCAGCGTAAGACATTGTCAGTCAGTATAAGATAGTGTGGGTCAGTATAAGACAGTGTGGGTCAGTATAAGACAGTGTGGGTCAGTATAAGACAGTGTGGGTCGGTTTAAGACAGTGTGGGTCAGTATAAGTCAGTGTGGGTCAGTATAAGACAGTGTGAGGCAGTATAAGACAGTGTCGCTCAGTATAAGACAGTGTGGGTCTGTATAAGACAGTGTGTGTCGGTATAAGACAGTGTGGGTCAGTATAAGACTGTGTCTGTCAGTGTAAGACATTGTCAGTCAGTATAAGTCAGTGTGTGTCAGTATAAGACAGTGTGGGTCAGTATATAATAGTGTGTGTCAGAATAAGACAGTGTCGGTCAGTATAAGACAGTCTGTGTTATTATATGACAGTGTGTGTCAGTATAAAACTGTGCCTGTCAGTATAAGAGAGTGTCAGTCAGTATATGACAGTGTGGGTCAGTATAAGACAGTGTCAGTCAGTATAAGACAGTGTCAGTCAGTATAAGACAGTGTCAGTCAGTATAAGACAGTGTCAGTCAGTATAAGACAGTGTGTGTCAGTATAAGACAGTGTGGGTCAGTATAAGACTGTGTCTGTCAGCGTAAGACATTGTCAGTCAGTATAAGATAGTGTGGGTCAGTATAAGACAGTGTGGGTCAGTATAAGACAGTGTGGGTCAGTATAAGACAGTGTGGGTCGGTTTAAGACAGTGTGGGTCAGTATAAGTCAGTGTGGGTCAGTATAAGAGAGTGTGAGGCAGTATAAGACAGTGTCGCTCAGTATAAGACAGTGTGGGTCTGTATAAGACAGTGTGTGTCGGTATAAGACAGTGTGGGTCAGTATAAGACTGTGTCTGTCAGTGTAAGACATTGTCAGTCAGTATAAGTCAGTGTGTGTCAGTATAAGACAGTGTGGGTCAGTATATAATAGTGTGTGTCAGAATAAGACAGTGTCGGTCAGTATAAGACAGTCTGTGTTATTATATGACAGTGTGTGTCAGTATAAAACTGTGCCTGTCAGTATAAGAGAGTGTCAGTCAGTATAAGACAGTGTCAGTCAGTATAAGACAGTGTCAGTCAGTATAAGACTGTGTCTGTCAGTGTCAGACATTGTCAGTCAGTATAAGACAGTGTGGGTCAGTATAAGACAGTGTCAATCAGTATAAGACAGTGTGAGTCAGTATGAGACAGTGTGGGTCAGTATAAGACGGTGTCTGTCAGTGTAAGACAGTGTGGGTCAGTATAAGATAGTGTGTGTCAGTATAAGACAGTGTGGGTCAGTGTAAGACAGTGGGTGTCAGTATAAGACAGTGTGGGTCAGTATAAGACAGTTTGCGTCAGTATAAGACAGTGTCGGTCAGTATAAGAGAGAGTGGGTCTGTATAAGACAGTGTGTGTCAGTATAAGAATGTGTCTGTCAGTGTAAGACATTGTCAGTCAATATAAGACAGTGTGGGTCAGTATAAGACAGTGTCTGTCAGTATAAGACAGTGTCTGTCAGTATAAGACAGTGTGGGACAGTATAAGACAGTGTGGGTCAGTATAAGACATTGTCAGTCAATATAAGACAGTGTGGGTCAGTATAAGACAGTGTGGGTCAGTACAAGACATTGTCAGTTAATATAAGACAGTGTGGGTCAGTATAAGACAGTGTGGGTCAGTATAAGACAGTGTGGGTCACTATAAGACAGTGTGGGTCACTATAAGACAGTGTGGGTCAGTATAAGACAGTGTGGGTCAGTATAAGACTGTGTCTGTCAGTGTAAGATATTGTCAGTCAATATAAGACAGTGTGGGTCAGTATAAGACAGTGTGGGTCAGTATAAGACAGTGTGGGTCAGTACAAGTCAGTGTGGGTCAGTATAAGACAGTGTGAGTCAGTATAAGACAGTGTGAGTCAGTATAAGACAGTGTCAGTCAGTATAAGACTGTGTCTGTCAGTGTAAGACATTGTCAGTCAGTATAAGACAGTGTGGGTCAGTAAAAGACAGTGTGGGTCAGTATAAGACAGTGTGGGTCAGTATAAGACAGTGTCGGTCAGTATAAGACAGTGTCAGTCAGTATAAGACAGTGTGGGTCAGTATAAGACAGTGTGGGTCAGTATAAGACAGTGTGGGTCAGTATAAGATAGTGTGTGTCAGTATAAGACAGTTTGGGTCAGTATAAGGCAGTGGCAGTCAGTATAAGACAGTGTCAGTCAGTATAAGACAGTGTGGGTCAGTATAAGATAGTGTGTGTCAGTATAAGACAGTGTGGTTCAGTGTAAGACAGTGGGTGTCAGTATAAGACAGTGTGGGTCAGTATAAGACAGTGTCTGTCAGTATAAGACAGTGTGGGTCTGTATAAGACAGTGTGTGTCAGTATAAGACAGTGTGGGTCAGTATAAGACAGTGTCTGTCAGTATAAGACAGTGTGGGTCAGTATAAGACAGTGTGGGTCAGTATAAGACAGTGTCTGTCAGTATAAGACAGTGTGGGTCAGTATAAGAACGTGTCTGTCAGTATAAGACAGTGTGGGTCAGTATAAGACAGTGTGGGTCAGTATAAGAACGTGTCTGTCAGTATAAGACAGTGTGGGTCAGTATAAGACAGTGTGGGTCAGTATAAGACAGTGTCTGTCAGTATAAGACCGTGTGGGTCAGTATAAGACTGTGTGGGTCAGTATAAGACAGTGTCTGTCAGTATAAGACAGTGTGGGTCAGCATAAGACAGCGTCGGTCAGTATAAGACAGTGTGGGTCTGTATAAGACAGTGTGTGTCAGTACAAGACAGTGTGGGTCAGTATAAGACAGTGTGGGTCAGAATAAGACTGTGTCTGTCACTGTAAGACATTGTCAGTCAGTATGAGTCACTGTGGGTCAGTATAAGTCAGTGTGGGTCAGTATAAGTCAGTGTGTGTCAGTATAAGACAGTGTGGGTCAGTATAAGACGGTGTATGTCATTATATGACAGTGTGGGTCAGTATAAGACTGTGCCTGTCAGTATAAGACAGTGGCAGTCAGTATAAGACAGTGGCAGTCAGTGTAAGACAGTGTCATTCAGTATAAGACAGTGTGGGTCAGTGTAAGACTGTGTCTGTCAGTATAACACAGTGTGGGTCAGTATAAGACAGTGTGTGTCATTGTATGACAGTGTGGGTCAGTATAAGACTGTGCCTGTCAGTATAAGTCAGTGTCAGTCAGTATAAGACAGTGTGGGTCAGTATAAGAGGGTGTGAGTCAGTATAAGACAGTGTCGGTCAGTATAAGACAGTGTCGGTCTGTATAAGGCAGTGTGTGTCCGTACAAGACAGTGTGGGTCAGTATAAGACTGTGTCTGTCAGTGTAAGACATTGTCAGTCAGTATAAGTCAGTGTGGGTCAGTATAAGACTGTGCCTGTCAGTATAAGACAGTGGCAGTCAGTATAAGACAGTGGCAGTCAGTATAAGACAGTGGCAGTCAGTGTAAGACAGTGTCATTCAGTATAAGACAGTGTGGGTCAGTGTAAGACTGTGTCTGTCAGTATAACACAGTGTGGGTCAGTATAAGACAGTGTGTGTCATTGTATGACAGTGTGGGTCAGTATAAGACTGTGCCTGTCAGTATAAGTCAGTGTCAGTCAGTATAAGACAGTGTGGGTCAGTATAAGAGGGTGTGAGTCAGTATAAGACAGTGTCGGTCAGTATAAGACAGTGTCGGTCTGTATAAGACAGTGTGTGTCCGTACAAGACAGTGTGGGTCAGTAGAAGACTGTGTCTGTCAGTGTAAGACATTGTCAGTCAGTATAAGTCAGTGTGGGTCAGTATAAGTCAGTGTGGGTCTGTATAAGATAGTGTGTGTCAGTATAAGACAGTGTCAGTCAGTATAAGACAGTGTCAGTCAGTATAAGACAGTGTGGGTCAGTATTAGACTGTGTCTGTCAGTGTCAGACAGTGTCAGTCAATATAAGACAGTGTGGGTCAGTATAAGACAGTGTGGGTCAGTACAAGTCAGTGTGGGTCAGTATAAGACAGTGTGAGTCAGTATAAGACAGTGTCGGTCAGTATAGTCAGTGTGTGTCATTATATGACAGTGTGGGTCAGTATAAGACGGTGTGTGTCAGTTTAAGTCAGTGTCAGTCAGTATAAGACATTGTCAGTCAGTATAAGTCAGTGTGGGTCAGTATAAGACAGTGAGGGCCAGTATAAGATAGTGTGTGTCAGTATAAGACCGTGTGGGTCAGTATAAGACAGTGTGTGTCTTTATATGACAGTGTGGGTCAGTATAAGACTGCGCCTGTCAGTATAAGACAGTGTCAGTCAGTATAAGACAGTGTGGGTCAGTATAAGACTGTGTCTGTCAGTGTAAGACATTGTCAGTCAGTATAAGTCAGTGTGCGTCATTATATGACAGTGTGGGTCAGTATAAGACAGTGTGGGTCAGTATAAGACAGTGTGGGTCAGTATAAGACAGTGTCAGTCAGTATAAGACAGTGTCTGTCAGTGTAAGACATTGTCAGTCAGCATAAGTCAGTGTGGGTCAGTATAAGTCAGTGTGGGTCAGCATAAGACAGTGTGGGTCAGTATAAAATAGTGTGTGTCAGAATAAGACCGTGTGGGTCAGTATAAGAGAGTGTGTGTCAGAATAAGACAGTGTGTGTCATTATATGACAGTGTGGGTCTGTATAAGACTGTGCCTGTCAGTATAAGAGAGTGTCAGTCAGTATAAGACAGTGTCAGTCAGTATAAGACAGTGTGGGTCAGTATAAGACAATGTGGGTCATTATAAGACAGTGGCAGTCAGTATAAGACAGTGTCAGTCAGTATAAGACAGTGTGGGTCAGTATAAGACAGTGTGGGTCAATATAAGACAGTGTGGGTCAGTATAAGACAGTGTGGGTCAGTATAAGTCAGTGTGGGTCAGTATAAGACTGTGTCTGTCAGTGTAAGACATTGTCAGTCAGTATAAGACAGTGTGAGTCAGTATAAGACAGTGTCGCTCAATATAAGACAGTGTGGGTCTGTACAAGACAGTGTGGGTCAGTATAAGACAGTGTCTGTCAGTATAAGACAGTGTGGGTCAGTATAAGACAGTGTAGGTCAGTATAAGACAGTGTGGGTCAGTATAAGACTGTGTCTGTCAGTGTAAGACATTGTCAGTCAGTATGAGTCACTGTGGGTCAGTATAAGTCAGTGTGGGTCAGTATAAGTCAGTGTGTGTCAGTATAAGACAGTGTGGGTCAGTATAAGACGGTGTATGTCATTATATGACAGTGTGGGTCAGTATAAGACTGTGCCTGTCAGTATAAGACAGTGGCAGTCAGTATAAGACAGTGTCAGTCAGTATAAGACAGTGTGGGTCAGTATAAGACAGTGTGGGTCATTATAAGACAGTGGCAGTCAGTATAAGACAGTGTCAGTCAGTATAAGACAGTGTGGGTCAGTGTAAGACTGTGTCTGTCAGTGTAAGACAGTGTGGGTCAGTATAAGACAGTGTGGGTCAGTATAAGACAGTGTGGGTCAGTATAAGACAGTGTGGGTCAGTATAAGTCAGTGTGGGTCAGTATAAGACTGTGTCTGTCAGTGTAAGACATTGTCAGTCAGTATAAGACAGTGTGAGTCAGTATAAGACAGTGTCGGACAATATAAGACAGTGTGGGTCTGTACAAGACAGTGTGGGTCAGTATAAGACAGTGTCTGTCAGTATAAGACAGTGTGGGTCAGTATAAGACAGTGTAGGTCAGTATAAGACAGTGTGGGTCAGTATAAGACTGTGTCTGTCAGTGTAAGACATTGTCAGTCAGTATAAGTCAGTGTGGGTCAGCATAAGACAGTGTGGGTCAGTATAAGATAGTGTGTGTCAGAATCAGACAGTGTGTGTCATTATATGACAGTGTGGGTCAGTATAAGACAGTGTGGGTCAGTATAAGACAGTGTGGGTCAGTATAAGACAGTGTGGGTCAGTATAAGACAGTGTCAGTCAGTATAAGACAGTGTCTGTCAGTGTAAGACATTGTCAGTCAGCATAAGTCAGTGTGGGTCAGTATAAGTCAGTGTGGGTCAGCATAAGACAGTGTGGGTCAGTATAAAATAGTGTGTGTCAGAATAAGACAGTGTGGGTCAGTATAAGAGAGTGTGTGTCAGAATAAGTCAGTGTGTGTCATTAGATGACAGTGTGGGTCTGTATAAGACTGTGCCTGTCAGTATAAGAGAGTGTCAGTCAGTACAAGACAGTGTCAGTCAGTATAAGACAGTGTGGGTCAGTATAAGACAATGTGGGTCATTATAAGACAGTGGCAGTCAGTATAAGACAGTGTCAGTCAGTATAAGACAGTGTGGGTCAGTATAAGACAGTGTGGGTCAGTATAAGACAGTGTGGGTCAGTATAAGACAGTGTGGGTCAGTATAAGTCAGTGTGGGTCAGTATAAGACTGTGTCTGTCAGTGTAAGACATTGCCAGTCAGTATAAGACAGTGTGAGTCAGTATAAGACAGTGTCGCTCAATATAAGACAGTGTGGGTCTGTACAAGACAGTGTGGGTCAGTATAAGACAGTGTCAGTCAGTATAAGACAGTGTGTGTCAGTATAAGACAGTGTGGGTCAGTATAAGACTGTGTCTGTCAGCGTAAGACATTGTCAGTCAGTATAAGATAGTGTGGGTCAGTATAAGACAGTGTGGGTCAGTATAAGACAGTGTGGGTCAGTATAAGACAGTGTGGGTCGGTTTAAGACAGTGTGGGTCAGTATAAGTCAGTGTGGGTCAGTATAAGACAGTGTGAGGCAGTATAAGACAGTGTCGCTCAGTATAAGACAGTGTGGGTCTGTATAAGACAGTGTGTGTCGGTATAAGACAGTGTGGGTCAGTATAAGACTGTGTCTGTCAGTGTAAGACATTGTCAGTCAGTATAAGTCAGTGTGTGTCAGTATAAGACAGTGTGGGTCAGTATATAATAGTGTGTGTCAGAATAAGACAGTGTCGGTCAGTATAAGACAGTCTGTGTTATTATATGACAGTGTGTGTCAGTATAAAACTGTGCCTGTCAGTATAAGAGAGTGTCAGTCAGTATATGACAGTGTGGGTCAGTATAAGACAGTGTCAGTCAGTATAAGACAGTGTCAGTCAGTATAAGACAGTGTCAGTCAGTATAAGACAGTGTCAGTCAGTATAAGACAGTGTGTGTCAGTATAAGACAGTGTGGGTCAGTATAAGACTGTGTCTGTCAGCGTAAGACATTGTCAGTCAGTATAAGATAGTGTGGGTCAGTATAAGACAGTGTGGGTCAGTATAAGACAGTGTGGGTCAGTATAAGACAGTGTGGGTCGGTTTAAGACAGTGTGGGTCAGTATAAGTCAGTGTGGGTCAGTATAAGAGAGTGTGAGGCAGTATAAGACAGTGTCGCTCAGTATAAGACAGTGTGGGTCTGTATAAGACAGTGTGTGTCGGTATAAGACAGTGTGGGTCAGTATAAGACTGTGTCTGTCAGTGTAAGACATTGTCAGTCAGTATAAGTCAGTGTGTGTCAGTATAAGACAGTGTGGGTCAGTATATAATAGTGTGTGTCAGAATAAGACAGTGTCGGTCAGTATAAGACAGTCTGTGTTATTATATGACAGTGTGTGTCAGTATAAAACTGTGCCTGTCAGTATAAGAGAGTGTCAGTCAGTATAAGACAGTGTCAGTCAGTATAAGACAGTGTCAGTCAGTATAAGACTGTGTCTGTCAGTGTCAGACATTGTCAGTCAGTATAAGACAGTGTGGGTCAGTATAAGACAGTGTCAATCAGTATAAGACAGTGTGAGTCAGTATGAGACAGTGTGGGTCAGTATAAGACGGTGTCTGTCAGTGTAAGACAGTGTGGGTCAGTATAAGATAGTGTGTGTCAGTATAAGACAGTGTGGGTCAGTGTAAGACAGTGGGTGTCAGTATAAGACAGTGTGGGTCAGTATAAGACAGTTTGCGTCAGTATAAGACAGTGTCGGTCAGTATAAGAGAGAGTGGGTCTGTATAAGACAGTGTGTGTCAGTATAAGAATGTGTCTGTCAGTGTAAGACATTGTCAGTCAATATAAGACAGTGTGGGTCAGTATAAGACAGTGTCTGTCAGTATAAGACAGTGTCTGTCAGTATAAGACAGTGTGGGACAGTATAAGACAGTGTGGGTCAGTATAAGACATTGTCAGTCAATATAAGACAGTGTGGGTCAGTATAAGACAGTGTGGGTCAGTACAAGACATTGTCAGTTAATATAAGACAGTGTGGGTCAGTATAAGACAGTGTGGGTCAGTATAAGACAGTGTGGGTCACTATAAGACAGTGTGGGTCACTATAAGACAGTGTGGGTCAGTATAAGACAGTGTGGGTCAGTATAAGACTGTGTCTGTCAGTGTAAGATATTGTCAGTCAATATAAGACAGTGTGGGTCAGTATAAGACAGTGTGGGTCAGTATAAGACAGTGTGGGTCAGTACAAGTCAGTGTGGGTCAGTATAAGACAGTGTGAGTCAGTATAAGACAGTGTGAGTCAGTATAAGACAGTGTCAGTCAGTATAAGACTGTGTCTGTCAGTGTAAGACATTGTCAGTCAGTATAAGACAGTGTGGGTCAGTAAAAGACAGTGTGGGTCAGTATAAGACAGTGTGGGTCAGTATAAGACAGTGTCGGTCAGTATAAGACAGTGTCAGTCAGTATAAGACAGTGTGGGTCAGTATAAGACAGTGTGGGTCAGTATAAGACAGTGTGGGTCAGTATAAGATAGTGTGTGTCAGTATAAGACAGTTTGGGTCAGTATAAGGCAGTGGCAGTCAGTATAAGACAGTGTCAGTCAGTATAAGACAGTGTGGGTCAGTATAAGATAGTGTGTGTCAGTATAAGACAGTGTGGTTCAGTGTAAGACAGTGGGTGTCAGTATAAGACAGTGTGGGTCAGTATAAGACAGTGTCTGTCAGTATAAGACAGTGTGGGTCTGTATAAGACAGTGTGTGTCAGTATAAGACAGTGTGGGTCAGTATAAGACAGTGTCTGTCAGTATAAGACAGTGTGGGTCAGTATAAGACAGTGTGGGTCAGTATAAGACAGTGTCTGTCAGTATAAGACAGTGTGGGTCAGTATAAGAACGTGTCTGTCAGTATAAGACAGTGTGGGTCAGTATAAGACAGTGTGGGTCAGTATAAGAACGTGTCTGTCAGTATAAGACAGTGTGGGTCAGTATAAGACAGTGTGGGTCAGTATAAGACAGTGTCTGTCAGTATAAGACCGTGTGGGTCAGTATAAGACTGTGTGGGTCAGTATAAGACAGTGTCTGTCAGTATAAGACAGTGTGGGTCAGCATAAGACAGCGTCGGTCAGTATAAGACAGTGTGGGTCTGTATAAGACAGTGTGTGTCAGTACAAGACAGTGTGGGTCAGTATAAGACAGTGTGGGTCAGAATAAGACTGTGTCTGTCACTGTAAGACATTGTCAGTCAGTATGAGTCACTGTGGGTCAGTATAAGTCAGTGTGGGTCAGTATAAGTCAGTGTGTGTCAGTATAAGACAGTGTGGGTCAGTATAAGACGGTGTATGTCATTATATGACAGTGTGGGTCAGTATAAGACTGTGCCTGTCAGTATAAGACAGTGGCAGTCAGTATAAGACAGTGGCAGTCAGTGTAAGACAGTGTCATTCAGTATAAGACAGTGTGGGTCAGTGTAAGACTGTGTCTGTCAGTATAACACAGTGTGGGTCAGTATAAGACAGTGTGTGTCATTGTATGACAGTGTGGGTCAGTATAAGACTGTGCCTGTCAGTATAAGTCAGTGTCAGTCAGTATAAGACAGTGTGGGTCAGTATAAGAGGGTGTGAGTCAGTATAAGACAGTGTCGGTCAGTATAAGACAGTGTCGGTCTGTATAAGGCAGTGTGTGTCCGTACAAGACAGTGTGGGTCAGTATAAGACTGTGTCTGTCAGTGTAAGACATTGTCAGTCAGTATAAGTCAGTGTGGGTCAGTATAAGACTGTGCCTGTCAGTATAAGACAGTGGCAGTCAGTATAAGACAGTGGCAGTCAGTATAAGACAGTGGCAGTCAGTGTAAGACAGTGTCATTCAGTATAAGACAGTGTGGGTCAGTGTAAGACTGTGTCTGTCAGTATAACACAGTGTGGGTCAGTATAAGACAGTGTGTGTCATTGTATGACAGTGTGGGTCAGTATAAGACTGTGCCTGTCAGTATAAGTCAGTGTCAGTCAGTATAAGACAGTGTGGGTCAGTATAAGAGGGTGTGAGTCAGTATAAGACAGTGTCGGTCAGTATAAGACAGTGTCGGTCTGTATAAGACAGTGTGTGTCCGTACAAGACAGTGTGGGTCAGTAGAAGACTGTGTCTGTCAGTGTAAGACATTGTCAGTCAGTATAAGTCAGTGTGGGTCAGTATAAGTCAGTGTGGGTCTGTATAAGATAGTGTGTGTCAGTATAAGACAGTGTCAGTCAGTATAAGACAGTGTCAGTCAGTATAAGACAGTGTGGGTCAGTATTAGACTGTGTCTGTCAGTGTCAGACAGTGTCAGTCAATATAAGACAGTGTGGGTCAGTATAAGACAGTGTGGGTCAGTACAAGTCAGTGTGGGTCAGTATAAGACAGTGTGAGTCAGTATAAGACAGTGTCGGTCAGTATAGTCAGTGTGTGTCATTATATGACAGTGTGGGTCAGTATAAGACGGTGTGTGTCAGTTTAAGTCAGTGTCAGTCAGTATAAGACATTGTCAGTCAGTATAAGTCAGTGTGGGTCAGTATAAGACAGTGAGGGCCAGTATAAGATAGTGTGTGTCAGTATAAGACCGTGTGGGTCAGTATAAGACAGTGTGTGTCTTTATATGACAGTGTGGGTCAGTATAAGACTGCGCCTGTCAGTATAAGACAGTGTCAGTCAGTATAAGACAGTGTGGGTCAGTATAAGACTGTGTCTGTCAGTGTAAGACATTGTCAGTCAGTATAAGTCAGTGTGCGTCATTATATGACAGTGTGGGTCAGTATAAGACAGTGTGGGTCAGTATAAGACAGTGTGGGTCAGTATAAGACAGTGTCAGTCAGTATAAGACAGTGTCTGTCAGTGTAAGACATTGTCAGTCAGCATAAGTCAGTGTGGGTCAGTATAAGTCAGTGTGGGTCAGCATAAGACAGTGTGGGTCAGTATAAAATAGTGTGTGTCAGAATAAGACAGTGTGGGTCAGTATAAGAGAGTGTGTGTCAGAATAAGACAGTGTGTGTCATTATATGACAGTGTGGGTCTGTATAAGACTGTGCCTGTCAGTATAAGAGAGTGTCAGTCAGTATAAGACAGTGTCAGTCAGTATAAGACAGTGTGGGTCAGTATAAGACAATGTGGGTCATTATAAGACAGTGGCAGTCAGTATAAGACAGTGTCAGTCAGTATAAGACAGTGTGGGTCAGTATAAGACAGTGTGGGTCAATATAAGACAGTGTGGGTCAGTATAAGACAGTGTGGGTCAGTATAAGTCAGTGTGGGTCAGTATAAGACTGTGTCTGTCAGTGTAAGACATTGTCAGTCAGTATAAGACAGTGTGAGTCAGTATAAGACAGTGTCGCTCAATATAAGACAGTGTGGGTCTGTACAAGACAGTGTGGGTCAGTATAAGACAGTGTCTGTCAGTATAAGACAGTGTGGGTCAGTATAAGACAGTGTAGGTCAGTATAAGACAGTGTGGGTCAGTATAAGACTGTGTCTGTCAGTGTAAGACATTGTCAGTCAGTATGAGTCACTGTGGGTCAGTATAAGTCAGTGTGGGTCAGTATAAGTCAGTGTGTGTCAGTATAAGACAGTGTGGGTCAGTATAAGACGGTGTATGTCATTATATGACAGTGTGGGTCAGTATAAGACTGTGCCTGTCAGTATAAGACAGTGGCAGTCAGTATAAGACAGTGTCAGTCAGTATAAGACAGTGTGGGTCAGTATAAGACAGTGTGGGTCATTATAAGACAGTGGCAGTCAGTATAAGACAGTGTCAGTCAGTATAAGACAGTGTGGGTCAGTGTAAGACTGTGTCTGTCAGTGTAAGACAGTGTGGGTCAGTATAAGACAGTGTGGGTCAGTATAAGACAGTGTGGGTCAGTATAAGACAGTGTGGGTCAGTATAAGTCAGTGTGGGTCAGTATAAGACTGTGTCTGTCAGTGTAAGACATTGTCAGTCAGTATAAGACAGTGTGAGTCAGTATAAGACAGTGTCGGACAATATAAGACAGTGTGGGTCTGTACAAGACAGTGTGGGTCAGTATAAGACAGTGTCTGTCAGTATAAGACAGTGTGGGTCAGTATAAGACAGTGTAGGTCAGTATAAGACAGTGTGGGTCAGTATAAGACTGTGTCTGTCAGTGTAAGACATTGTCAGTCAGTATAAGTCAGTGTGGGTCAGCATAAGACAGTGTGGGTCAGTATAAGATAGTGTGTGTCAGAATCAGACAGTGTGTGTCATTATATGACAGTGTGGGTCAGTATAAGACAGTGTGGGTCAGTATAAGACAGTGTGGGTCAGTATAAGACAGTGTGGGTCAGTATAAGACAGTGTCAGTCAGTATAAGACAGTGTCTGTCAGTGTAAGACATTGTCAGTCAGCATAAGTCAGTGTGGGTCAGTATAAGTCAGTGTGGGTCAGCATAAGACAGTGTGGGTCAGTATAAAATAGTGTGTGTCAGAATAAGACAGTGTGGGTCAGTATAAGAGAGTGTGTGTCAGAATAAGTCAGTGTGTGTCATTAGATGACAGTGTGGGTCTGTATAAGACTGTGCCTGTCAGTATAAGAGAGTGTCAGTCAGTACAAGACAGTGTCAGTCAGTATAAGACAGTGTGGGTCAGTATAAGACAATGTGGGTCATTATAAGACAGTGGCAGTCAGTATAAGACAGTGTCAGTCAGTATAAGACAGTGTGGGTCAGTATAAGACAGTGTGGGTCAGTATAAGACAGTGTGGGTCAGTATAAGACAGTGTGGGTCAGTATAAGTCAGTGTGGGTCAGTATAAGACTGTGTCTGTCAGTGTAAGACATTGCCAGTCAGTATAAGACAGTGTGAGTCAGTATAAGACAGTGTCGCTCAATATAAGACAGTGTGGGTCTGTACAAGACAGTGTGGGTCAGTATAAGACAGTGTCTGTCAGTATAAGACAGTGTGGGTCAGTATAAGACAGTGTGGGTCACTATAAGTCAGTGTGGGTCAGCATAAGACAGTGTGGGTCAGTATAAGAGAGTGTGTGTCA
This sequence comes from Scyliorhinus torazame, assembly GCF_047496885.1. Lineage (NCBI taxonomy): Eukaryota > Metazoa > Chordata > Chondrichthyes > Carcharhiniformes > Scyliorhinidae > Scyliorhinus > Scyliorhinus torazame. Next base: position 358,221,028 of record NC_092709.1, on the reverse strand, counting down.
GAATAAGACAGTGCGTGTCATTATATGACAGTGTGGGTCAGTATAAGACAGTGTGGGTCAGTATAAGACAGTGTCGGTCAGAAAAAGACAGTGTCAGTCAGTATAAGACAGTGTGGGTCAGTATAAGACTGTGTCTGTCAGTGTAAGACATTGTCAGTCAGTATAAGACAGTGTGGGTCAGTATAAGACAGTGTGGGTCAGTATAAGATAGTGTGTGTCAGTATAAGACAATGTCAGTCAGTATCAGACAGTGTCGGTCAGTATAAGACAGTGTGGGTCAGTATAAGACAGTGTGGGTCAGTATAAGACAGTGTGGGTCAGTATAAGACAGTGTGTGTCAGTACAAGACAGTGTGTGTCAGTATACGACAGTGTGGGTCAGTATAAGACTGTGTCTGTCAGTGTAAGAATGTGTCTGTCAGTGTAAGACATTGTCAGTCAGTATAAGTCAGTGTGGGTCAGTATAAGACAGTATGGGTCAGTATCAGACAGTGTGTGTCAGTATAAGACAGTGTGGGTTAGTATAAGACAGTGTGGGTCAGTATAAGACAGTGTGTGTCAGTATAAGACAGTGTCAGTCAGTATAAGACAGTGTGTGTCAGTATAAAACGGTGTGTGTCAGTTTAAGACGGTGTCTGTCAGTTTAAGACGGTGTCTGTCAGTTTAAGACGGTGTCTGTCAGTATAAGACAGTGTCTGTCAGTATAAGACAGTGTGTGTCAGTATAAGACAGTGTGTGTCAGTATAAGACAGTGTCAGTCAGTATAAGACAGTGTCAGTCAGTATAAGACAGTGTCAGTCAGTATAAGACAGTGTCTGTCAGTATAAGACAGTGTGTGTCAGTATAAGACAGTGTGGGTCAGTATTAGACAGTGTGTGTCAGTATAAGACAGTGTCAGTCAGTATAAGACAGTGTCAGTCAGTATAAGACAGTGTCTGTCAGTATAAGACAGTGTGGGTCAGTATAAGACAGTGTGTGTCAGTATAAGACAGTGTGGGTCAGTATAAGACAGTGTGTGTCAGTATAAAACAGTGTGTGTCAGTATAAGACAGTGTGTGTCAGTATAAGACAGTGTGGGTCAGTATAAGACAGTGTGGGTCAGTATAAGACAGTGTGGGTCAGTATAAGACAGTGTCTGTCAGTATCAGACAGTGTCAGTCAGTATAAGACAGTGTCTGTCAGTATAAGACAGTGTCTGTCAGTATAAGACAGTGTGGGTCAGTATAAGACAGTGTGGGTCAGTATAAGACAGTGTGTGTCAGTACAAGACAGTGTGTGTCAGTATACGACAGTGTGGGTCAGTATAAGACTGTGTCTGTCAGTGTAAGAATGTGTCTGTCAGTGTAAGACATTGTCAGTCAGTATAAGTCAGTGTGGGTCAGTATAAGACAGTATGGGTCAGTATCAGACAGTGTGTGTCAGTATAAGACAGTGTGGGTCAGTATAAGACAGTGTAGGTCAGTATAAGACAGTGTGGGTCAGTATAAGACTGTGTCTGTCAGTGTAAGACATTGTCAGTCAGTATAAGTCAGTGTGGGTCAGCATAAGACAGTGTGGGTCAGTATAAGATAGTGTGTGTCAGAATCAGACAGTGTGTGTCATTATATGACAGTGTGGGTCAGTATAAGACAGTGTGGGTCAGTATAAGACAGTGTGGGTCAGTATAAGACAGTGTCAGTCAGTATAAGACAGTGTCTGTCAGTGTAAGACATTGTCAGTCAGCATAAGTCAGTGTGGGTCAGTATAAGTCAGTGTCTGTCAGTATAAGACAGTGTGGGTCAGTATAAGACAGTGTGGGTCAGTATAAGACAGTGTGTGTCAGTACAAGACAGTGTGTGTCAGTATACGACAGTGTGGGTCAGTATAAGACTGTGTCTGTCAGTGTAAGAATGTGTCTGTCAGTGTAAGACATTGTCAGTCAGTATAAGTCAGTGTGGGTCAGTATAAGACAGTATGGGTCAGTATCAGACAGTGTGTGTCAGTATAAGACAGTGTGGGTCAGTATAAGACAGTGTAGGTCAGTATAAGACAGTGTGGGTCAGTATAAGACTGTGTCTGTCAGTGTAAGACATTGTCAGTCAGTATAAGTCAGTGTGGGTCAGCATAAGACAGTGTGGGTCAGTATAAGATAGTGTGTGTCAGAATCAGACAGTGTGTGTCATTATATGACAGTGTGGGTCAGTATAAGACAGTGTGGGTCAGTATAAGACAGTGTGGGTCAGTATAAGACAGTGTGGGTCAGTATAAGACAGTGTCAGTCAGTATAAGACAGTGTCTGTCAGTGTAAGACATTGTCAGTCAGCATAAGTCAGTGTGGGTCAGTATAAGTCAGTGTGGGTCAGCATAAGACAGTGTGGGTCAGTATAAAATAGTGTGTGTCAGAATAAGACAGTGTGGGTCAGTATAAGAGAGTGTGTGTCAGAATAAGTCAGTGTGTGTCATTAGATGACAGTGTGGGTCTGTATAAGACTGTGCCTGTCAGTATAAGAGAGTGTCAGTCAGTACAAGACAGTGTCAGTCAGTATAAGACAGTGTGGGTCAGTATAAGACAATGTGGGTCATTATAAGACAGTGGCAGTCAGTATAAGACAGTGTCAGTCAGTATAAGACAGTGTGGGTCAGTATAAGACAGTGTGGGTCAGTATAAGACAGTGTGGGTCAGTATAAGACAGTGTGGGTCAGTATAAGTCAGTGTGGGTCAGTATAAGACTGTGTCTGTCAGTGTAAGACATTGCCAGTCAGTATAAGACAGTGTGAGTCAGTATAAGACAGTGTCGCTCAATATAAGACAGTGTGGGTCTGTACAAGACAGTGTGGGTCAGTATAAGACAGTGTCTGTCAGTATAAGACAGTGTGGGTCAGTATAAGACAGTGTGGGTCACTATAAGTCAGTGTGGGTCAGCATAAGACAGTGTGGGTCAGTATAAGAGAGTGTGTGTCAGAATAAGACAGTGCGTGTCATTATATGACAGTGTGGGTCAGTATAAGACAGTGTGGGTCAGTATAAGACAGTGTCGGTCAGAAAAAGACAGTGTCAGTCAGTATAAGACAGTGTGGGTCAGTATAAGACTGTGTCTGTCAGTGTAAGACATTGTCAGTCAGTATAAGACAGTGTGGGTCAGTATAAGACAGTGTGGGTCAGTATAAGATAGTGTGTGTCAGTATAAGACAATGTCAGTCAGTATCAGACAGTGTCGGTCAGTATAAGACAGTGTGGGTCAGTATAAGACAGTGTGGGTCAGTATAAGACAGTGTGGGTCAGTATAAGACAGTGTGTGTCAGTACAAGACAGTGTGTGTCAGTATACGACAGTGTGGGTCAGTATAAGACTGTGTCTGTCAGTGTAAGAATGTGTCTGTCAGTGTAAGACATTGTCAGTCAGTATAAGTCAGTGTGGGTCAGTATAAGACAGTATGGGTCAGTATCAGACAGTGTGTGTCAGTATAAGACAGTGTGGGTTAGTATAAGACAGTGTGGGTCAGTATAAGACAGTGTGTGTCAGTATAAGACAGTGTCAGTCAGTATAAGACAGTGTGTGTCAGTATAAAACGGTGTGTGTCAGTTTAAGACGGTGTCTGTCAGTTTAAGACGGTGTCTGTCAGTTTAAGACGGTGTCTGTCAGTATAAGACAGTGTCTGTCAGTATAAGACAGTGTGTGTCAGTATAAGACAGTGTGTGTCAGTATAAGACAGTGTCAGTCAGTATAAGACAGTGTCAGTCAGTATAAGACAGTGTCAGTCAGTATAAGACAGTGTCTGTCAGTATAAGACAGTGTGTGTCAGTATAAGACAGTGTGGGTCAGTATAAGACAGTGTGGGTCAGTATAAGACAGTGTGTGTCAGTATAAGACAGTGTCAGTCAGTATAAGACAGTGTCAGTCAGTATAAGACAGTGTCAGTCAGTATAAGACAGTGTCTGTCAGTATAAGACAGTGTGGGTCAGTATAAGACAGTGTGTGTCAGTATAAGACAGTGTGGGTCAGTATAAGACAGTGTGTGTCAGTATAAAACAGTGTGTGTCAGTATAAGACAGTGTGTGTCAGTATAAGACAGTGTGGGTCAGTATAAGACAGTGTGGGTCAGTATAAGACAGTGTGGGTCAGTATAAGACAGTGTCTGTCAGTATCAGACAGTGTCAGTCAGTATAAGACAGTGTCTGTCAGTATAAGACAGTGTCTGTCAGTATAAGACAGTGTGGGTCAGTATAAGACAGTGTGGGTCAGTATAAGACAGTGTGTGTCAGTACAAGACAGTGTGTGTCAGTATACGACAGTGTGGGTCAGTATAAGACTGTGTCTGTCAGTGTAAGAATGTGTCTGTCAGTGTAAGACATTGTCAGTCAGTATAAGTCAGTGTGGGTCAGTATAAGACAGTATGGGTCAGTATCAGACAGTGTGTGTCAGTATAAGACAGTGTGGGTTAGTATAAGACAGTGTGGGTCAGTATAAGACAGTGTGTGTCAGTATAAGACAGTGTCAGTCAGTATAAGACAGTGTGTGTCAGTATAAAACGGTGTGTGTCAGTTTAAGACGGTGTCTGTCAGTTTAAGACGGTGTCTGTCAGTTTAAGACGGTGTCTGTCAGTATAAGACAGTGTCTGTCAGTATAAGACAGTGTGTGTCAGTATAAGACAGTGTGTGTCAGTATAAGACAGTGTCAGTCAGTATAAGACAGTGTCAGTCAGTATAAGACAGTGTCTGTCAGTATAAGACAGTGTCTGTCAGTATAAGACAGTGTGGGTCAGTATAAGACAGTGTGTGTCAGTATAAGACAGTGTGTGTCAGTATAAGACAGTGTCAGTCAGTATAAGACAGTGTCAGTCAGTATAAGACAGTGTCTGTCAGTATAAGACAGTGTGGGTCAGTATAAGACAGTGTCAGTCAGTATAAGACAGTGTCTGTCAGTATAAGACAGTGTGGGTCAGTATAAGACAGTGTCTGTCAGTATCAGACAGTGTCAGTCAGTATAAGACAGTGTCTGTCAGTATAAGACAGTGTGGGTCAGTATAAGACAGTGTGGGTCAGTATAAGACAGTGTGTGTCAGTATAAAACAGTGTGTGTCAGTATAAGACAGTGTGTGTCAGTATAAGACAGTGTGGGTCAGTATAAGACAGTGTGGGTCAGTATAAGACAGTGTGGGTCAGTATAAGACAGTGTCAGTCAGTATAAGACAGTGTCTGTCAGTATAAGACAGTGTCTGTCAGTATAAGACGGTGTGTGTCAGTATAAAACGGTGTCTGTCAGTTTAAGACGGTGTCTGTCAGTTTAAGACTGTGGCTGTCAGTATAAGACAGTGTGTGTCCGCATAAGACAGTGAGTGTCGGTATAAGACAGTGTGGGTCGGTATAAGACAGTGTCAGACAGTATAAGACAGCGTGTGTCAGTATAAGACAGCGTGTGTCAGTATAAGACAGCGTCAGTCAGTATAAGACAGTGTCAGTCAGGTCAGTCAGTATAAGACAGTGTCTGTCAGTATAAGACAGTGTCTGTCAGTATAAGACAGTGTCTGTCAGTATAAGACAGTGTGTGTCAGTATAAGACAGTGTGGATCAGTATAAGACATTGTCTGTCAGTATATGACAGTGTCAGTCAGTAAATGACAGTGTCAGTCAGCATAAGACAGTGTGGGTCAGTATAAGACAGTGTCTGTCAGTATAAGAGAGTGTCGGTCAGTACAAGACAGTGTGGGTCAGTATAAGACAGTGTGTGTCTGTATAAGACAGTGTGGGTCAGTATAAGACTGTGTCTGTCAGTATAAGACTGTGTCTGTCAGGATAAGACAGTGTGGGTCAGTATAAGACAGTGTGGGTCAGTATTATACAGTGTGGGTCAGTATAAGACAGTGTGATTCAGTATAAGACAGTGTGTGTCAGTATAAGACAGTGTCAGTCAGTATAAGACAGTGTGTGTCAGTATAAGACAGTGTATGTCAGTATAAGACAGTGTGGGTCAGTATAAGACAGTGTGATTCAGTATAAGACTGTGTGTGTCAGTATCAGACAGTGTCAGTCAGTATAAGACAGTGTGTGTCAGTATAAGACAGTGTGTGTCAGTATAAGACAGTGTGTGTCAGTCTAAGACAGTGTGTGTCAGTATAAGACAGTGTGTGTCAGTATAAGACAGTGTGTGTCAGTATCAGACAGTGTGTGTCAGTATCAGACAGTGTGTGTCAGTATCAGACAGTGTGTGTCAGTATCAGACAGTGTGGGTCAGTATCAGACTGTGTGGGTCAGTATAAGACAGTGTGGGTCAGTATAAGACAGTGTGGGTCAGTATAAGACAGTGTGGGTCAGTATAAGACAGTGGCAGTCAGTATAAGACAGTGTCAGTCAGTATAAGACAGTGTGGGTCAGTATAAGACAGTGTGGGTCATTATAAGACAGTGGCAGTCAGTATAAGACAGTGTCAGTCAGTATAAGACAGTGTGGGTCAGTGTAAGACTGTGTCTGTCAGTGTAAGACAGTGTGGGTCAGTATAAGACAGTGTGGGTCAGTATAAGACAGTGTGGGTCAGTATAAGACAGTGTGGGTCAGTATAAGTCAGTGTGGGTCAGTATAAGACTGTGTCTGTCAGTGTAAGACATTGTCAGTCAGTATAAGACAGTGTGAGTCAGTATAAGACAGTGTCGGACAATATAAGACAGTGTGGGTCTGTACAAGACAGTGTGGGTCAGTATAAGACAGTGTCTGTCAGTATAAGACAGTGTGGGTCAGTATAAGACAGTGTAGGTCAGTATAAGACAGTGTGGGTCAGTATAAGACTGTGTCTGTCAGTGTAAGACATTGTCAGTCAGTATAAGTCAGTGTGGGTCAGCATAAGACAGTGTGGGTCAGTATAAGATAGTGTGTGTCAGAATCAGACAGTGTGTGTCATTATATGACAGTGTGGGTCAGTATAAGACAGTGTGGGTCAGTATAAGACAGTGTGGGTCAGTATAAGACAGTGTGGGTCAGTATAAGACAGTGTCAGTCAGTATAAGACAGTGTCTGTCAGTGTAAGACATTGTCAGTCAGCATAAGTCAGTGTGGGTCAGTATAAGTCAGTGTGGGTCAGCATAAGACAGTGTGGGTCAGTATAAAATAGTGTGTGTCAGAATAAGACAGTGTGGGTCAGTATAAGAGAGTGTGTGTCAGAATAAGTCAGTGTGTGTCATTAGATGACAGTGTGGGTCTGTATAAGACTGTGCCTGTCAGTATAAGAGAGTGTCAGTCAGTATAAGACAGTGTCAGTCAGTATAAGACAGTGTGGGTCAGTATAAGACAATGTGGGTCATTATAAGACAGTGGCAGTCAGTATAAGACAGTGTCAGTCAGTATAAGACAGTGTGGGTCAGTATAAGACAGTGTGGGTCAGTATAAGACAGTGTGGGTCAGTATAAGACAGTGTGGGTCAGTATAAGTCAGTGTGGGTCAGTATAAGACTGTGTCTGTCAGTGTAAGACATTGCCAGTCAGTATAAGACAGTGTGAGTCAGTATAAGACAGTGTCGCTCAATATAAGACAGTGTGGGTCTGTACAAGACAGTGTGGGTCAGTATAAGACAGTGTCTGTCAGTATAAGACAGTGAGGGTCAGTATAAGACAGTGTGGGTCACTATAAGTCAGTGTGGGTCAGCATAAGACAGTGTGGGTCAGTATAAGAGAGTGTGTGTCAGAATAAGACAGTGCGTGTCATTATATGACAGTGTGGGTCAGTATAAGACAGTGTGGGTCAGTATAAGACAGTGTCGGTCAGAAAAAGACAGTGTCAGTCAGTATAAGACAGTGTGGGTCAGTATAAGACTGTGTCTGTCAGTGTAAGACATTGTCAGTCAGTATAAGACAGTGTGGGTCAGTATAAGACAGTGTGGGTCAGTATAAGATAGTGTGTGTCAGTATAAGACAATGTCAGTCAGTATCAGACAGTGTCGGTCAGTATAAGACAGTGTGGGTCAGTATAAGACAGTGTGGGTCAGTATAAGACAGTGTGGGTCAGTATAAGACAGTGTGTGTCAGTACAAGACAGTGTGTGTCAGTATACGACAGTGTGGGTCAGTATAAGACTGTGTCTGTCAGTGTAAGAATGTGTCTGTCAGTGTAAGACATTGTCAGTCAGTATAAGTCAGTGTGGGTCAGTATAAGACAGTATGGGTCAGTATCAGACAGTGTGTGTCAGTATAAGACAGTGTGGGTTAGTATAAGACAGTGTGGGTCAGTATAAGACAGTGTGTGTCAGTATAAGACAGTGTCAGTCAGTATAAGACAGTGTGTGTCAGTATAAAACGGTGTGTGTCAGTTTAAGACGGTGTCTGTCAGTTTAAGACGGTGTCTGTCAGTTTAAGACGGTGTCTGTCAGTATAAGACAGTGTCTGTCAGTATAAGACAGTGTGTGTCAGTATAAGACAGTGTGTGTCAGTATAAGACAGTGTCAGTCAGTATAAGACAGTGTCAGTCAGTATAAGACAGTGTCAGTCAGTATAAGACAGTGTCTGTCAGTATAAGACAGTGTGTGTCAGTATAAGACAGTGTGGGTCAGTATAAGACAGTGTGGGTCAGTATAAGACAGTGTGTGTCAGTATAAGACAGTGTCAGTCAGTATAAGACAGTGTCAGTCAGTATAAGACAGTGTCAGTCAGTATAAGACAGTGTCTGTCAGTATAAGACAGTGTGGGTCAGTATAAGACAGTGTGTGTCAGTATAAGACAGTGTGGGTCAGTATAAGACAGTGTGTGTCAGTATAAAACAGTGTGTGTCAGTATAAGACAGTGTGTGTCAGTATAAGACAGTGTGGGTCAGTATAAGACAGTGTGGGTCAGTATAAGACAGTGTGGGTCAGTATAAGACAGTGTCTGTCAGTATCAGACAGTGTCAGTCAGTATAAGACAGTGTCTGTCAGTATAAGACAGTGTCTGTCAGTATAAGACAGTGTGGGTCAGTATAAGACAGTGTGGGTCAGTATAAGACAGTGTGTGTCAGTACAAGACAGTGTGTGTCAGTATACGACAGTGTGGGTCAGTATAAGACTGTGTCTGTCAGTGTAAGAATGTGTCTGTCAGTGTAAGACATTGTCAGTCAGTATAAGTCAGTGTGGGTCAGTATAAGACAGTATGGGTCAGTATCAGACAGTGTGTGTCAGTATAAGACAGTGTGGGTTAGTATAAGACAGTGTGGGTCAGTATAAGACAGTGTGTGTCAGTATAAGACAGTGTCAGTCAGTATAAGACAGTGTGTGTCAGTATAAAACGGTGTGTGTCAGTTTAAGACGGTGTCTGTCAGTTTAAGACGGTGTCTGTCAGTTTAAGACGGTGTCTGTCAGTATAAGACAGTGTCTGTCAGTATAAGACAGTGTGTGTCAGTATAAGACAGTGTCAGTCAGTATAAGACAGTGTCAGTCAGTATAAGACAGTGTCTGTCAGTATAAGACAGTGTCTGTCAGTATAAGACAGTGTGGGTCAGTATAAGACAGTGTGTGTCAGTATAAGACAGTGTGTGTCAGTATAAGACAGTGTCAGTCAGTATAAGACAGTGTCAGTCAGTATAAGACAGTGTCTGTCAGTATAAGACAGTGTGGGTCAGTATAAGACAGTGTCTGTCAGTATCAGACAGTGTCAGTCAGTATAAGACAGTGTCTGTCAGTATAAGACAGTGTGGGTCAGTATAAGACAGTGTGGGTCAGTATAAGACAGTGTGTGTCAGTATAAAACAGTGTGTGTCAGTATAAGACAGTGTGTGTCAGTATAAGACAGTGTGGGTCAGTATAAGACAGTGTGGGTCAGTATAAGACAGTGTGGGTCAGTATAAGACAGTGTCAGTCAGTATAAGACAGTGTCTGTCAGTATAAGACAGTGTCTGTCAGTATAAGACGGTGTGTGTCAGTATAAAACGGTGTCTGTCAGTTTAAGACGGTGTCTGTCAGTTTAAGACTGTGGCTGTCAGTATAAGACAGTGTGTGTCCGCATAAGACAGTGAGTGTCGGTATAAGACAGTGTGGGTCGGTATAAGACAGTGTCAGACAGTATAAGACAGCGTGTGTCAGTATAAGACAGCGTGTGTCAGTATAAGACAGCGTCAGTCAGTATAAGACAGTGTCAGTCAGGTCAGTCAGTATAAGACAGTGTCTGTCAGTATAAGACAGTGTCTGTCAGTATAAGACAGTGTCTGTCAGTATAAGACAGTGTGTGTCAGTATAAGACAGTGTGGATCAGTATAAGACATTGTCTGTCAGTATATGACAGTGTCAGTCAGTAAATGACAGTGTCAGTCAGCATAAGACAGTGTGGGTCAGTATAAGACAGTGTCTGTCAGTATAAGAGAGTGTCGGTCAGTACAAGACAGTGTGGGTCAGTATAAGACAGTGTGTGTCTGTATAAGACAGTGTGGGTCAGTATAAGACTGTGTCTGTCAGTATAAGACTGTGTCTGTCAGGATAAGACAGTGTGGGTCAGTATAAGACAGTGTGGGTCAGTATTATACAGTGTGGGTCAGTATAAGACAGTGTGATTCAGTATAAGACAGTGTGTGTCAGTATAAGACAGTGTCAGTCAGTATAAGACAGTGTGTGTCAGTATAAGACAGTGTATGTCAGTATAAGACAGTGTGGGTCAGTATAAGACAGTGTGATTCAGTATAAGACTGTGTGTGTCAGTATCAGACAGTGTCAGTCAGTATAAGACAGTGTGTGTCAGTATAAGACAGTGTGTGTCAGTATAAGACAGTGTGTGTCAGTCTAAGACAGTGTGTGTCAGTATAAGACAGTGTGTGTCAGTATAAGACAGTGTGTGTCAGTATCAGACAGTGTGTGTCAGTATCAGACAGTGTGTGTCAGTATCAGACAGTGTGGGTCAGTATCAGACTGTGTGGGTCAGTATAAGACAGTGTGGGTCAGTATAAGACAGTGTGGGTCAGTATAAGACAGTGTGGGTCAGTATAAGACAGTGTGGGTCAGTATAAGACTGTGTGGGTCAGTATAAGACAGTGTGTGTCAGTATAAGACAGTGTGTGTCAGTATAAGACAGTGTCAGTCAGTATAAGACAGTGTCAGTCAGTATAAGACAGTGTGTGTCAGTATAAGACAGTGTGTGTCAGTATAAGACAGTGTGTGTCAGTATAAGACAGTGTGTGTCAGTATAAGACAGTGTGTGTCAGTATAAGACAGCGTGTGGCAGTATAAGACAGTGTCAGTCAGTATCAGACAGTGTCTGTCAGTATACGACAGTGTGCGTCAATATAAGACAGTGTGGGTCAGTATAAGACAGGGTCTGTCAGTATAAGACAGGGTCTGTCAGTATAAGACAGGGTCTGTCAGTATAAGACAGGGTCTGTCAGTATAAGACAGTGTGTGTCAGTATAAGACAGTGTGTGTCAGTATAAGACAGCGTGTGTCAGTATATGACAGTGTCAGTCAGTATAAGACAGTGTCAGACAGTATAAGACAGTGTCAGACAGTATAAGAAAGCGTGTGTCAGTATAAGACAGCGTGTGTCAGTATAAGACAGTGTCAGTCAGTATAAGACAGTGTGTGTCAGTATAAGACAGCGTGTGTCAGTATAAGGCAGTGTCAGTCAGTATAAGACAGTGTGTGTCAGTATAAGACAGTGTGTGTCAGTATAAGACAGTGTGTGTCAGTATAAGACAGTGTGTGTCAGTATAAGACAGTGTGTGTCAGTATAAGACAGTGTGTGTCAGTATAAGACAGTGTGTGTCAGTATAAGACAGTGTGTGTCAGTAGAAGACAGGGTGTGTCAGTATAAGACAGTGTGCGTCAGTATAAGACAGTATGCGTCAGTATAAGACAGTGTGCGTCAGTATAAGACAGTGTGCGTCAGTATAAGACATGTCTGTCACTATCAGACAGTGTCTGTCAGTATAAGACAGTGTCTGTCAGTATAAGACGGTGCCTGTCAGTATAAGACGGTGTCTGTCAGTTCAAGAAGATGTCTGTCAGTATAAGACGGTGTCTGTCAGTATTAGACAGTGTGTGTCAGTAGAACACAGTGTCAGTCAGTATAAGACAGTGTCTGTCCGTTTAAGACGGTGCCTCTCAGTATAAGACAGTGTGTGTCAGTAGAACACAGTGTCAGCCAGTATAAGACAGTGTCTGTCACTATAAGACAGTGTGGCTCAGTATAAGTCAGTGTGGGTCAGTATAAGTCAGTGTCAGTCAGTATAAGACAGTGTCTGTCAGTATAAGACAATGTCTGTCAGTATTAGACAGTGTGAGTCAGTATAAGACAGTGACTTTCAGTAGCAGGCAGTGTCTGTCAGTAGCAGGCAGTGTCTGTCAGTATCAGACAGAGTCTGTCAGTATAAGACAGTGTGGGTCAGTATAAGACAGTGTGGGTCAGTATATGACAGTGTCTGTCAGTATAAGACAGTGTCTGTCAGTATAAGACAGTGTGGGTCAGTATAAGACAGCCTCTGTCAGTATAAGAGAGCGTCTGTCACTATAAGACAGCGTCTGTCAGTATCAGACAGAGTCTGTCAGTATCAGACAGTGTGGGTCAGTATAAGACAGTGTGTGTCAGTATAAGACAGTGTCTGTCAGTATAAGACAGTGTGTGTCAGTATAAGACAGTGTGTGTCAGTATAAGACAGTGTGTGTCAGTATAAGACAGTGTGTGTCAGTATAAGACAGTGTGTGTCAGTATAAGACAGTGTGTGTCAGTATAAGACAGTGTGCGTCAGTATAAGACAGTATGCGTCAGTATAAGACAGTATGCGTCAGTATAAGACAGTGTGTGTCAGTATAAGACAGTGTCTGTCAGTATAAGACAGTGTCTGTCAGTATAAGACGGTGCCTGTCAGTATAAGACGGTGTCTGTCAGTTTAAGAAGATGTCTGTCAGTATAAGACGGTGTCTGTCAGTATTAGACAGTGTGTGTCAGTAGAAGACAGTGTGTGTCAGTATAAGACAGTGTGTGTCAGTAGAACACAGTGTCAGTCAGTATAAGACAGTGTCTGTCACTATAAGACAGTGTGGCTCAGTATAAGTCAGTGTGGGTCAGTATAAGTCAGTGTCAGTCAGTATAAGACAGTGTCTGTCAGTATAAGACAATGTCTGTCAGTATTAGACAGTGTGAGTCAGTATAAGACAGTGTCTGTCAGTATAAGTCAGTGTCTGTCAGTAGCAGGCAGTGTCTGTCAGTAGCAGGCAGTGTCTGTCAGTATCAGACAGAGTCTGTCAGTATAAGACAGTGTGGGTCAGTATAAGACAGTGTGGGTCAGTATATGACAGTGTCTGTCAGTATAAGACAGTGTCTGTCAGTATAAGACAGTGTGGGTCAGTATAAGACAGCCTCTGTCAGTATAAGAGAGCGTCTGTCACTATAAGACAGCGTCTGTCAGTATCAGACAGAGTCTGTCAGTATCAGACAGTGTGGGTCAGTATAAGACAGTGTGTGTCAGTATAAGACAGTGTCTGTCAGTATAAGACAGTGTGTGTCAGTATAAGACTGTGTGGGTCAGTATAAGACTGTGTTTGTCAGTGTAAGACAGTGTGTGTCAGTGTAAGACAGTGAGGGTCAGTGTAAGGCAGTGTGGGTCAGTGTAAGACAGTGTGGGTCAGTGTAAGACAGTGTGGGTCAGTGTAAGACAGTGTGGGTCAGTGTAAGACAGTGTGTGTCAGTATAAGACAGTGTGGGTCAGGATAAGACACTGTGTGTCAGTATAAGACAGTGTGTGTCAGTATAAGACAGTGTCTGTCAGTATAAGACAGTGTCTGTCAGTATAAGACAGTGTCTGTCAGTACCAGACAGTGTCTGTCATTTTCCGACAGTTTATGTCAGTATCAGACAGTGTCTGTCAGTATAACACAGTGTCGGTCAGTATATGACAGTGTCTGTCTGTCAGTATACGACAGTGTCTGTCAGTATATGACAGTGTCGGTCAGTATATGACAGTGTCTGTCAGTATAAGACGTTGTGGGTCAGTATAAGACAGTGTCAGTCAGTTTAAGACAGTTTATGTCAGTATCAGACAGTGTCTGTCAGTATAAGACAGTGTCTGTCAGTATAAGACAGTGTCTGTCAGTATAAGACAGTGTCAGTCAGTATAAGACAGTGTCAGTCAGTATAAGACAGTGTCAGTCAGTATAAGACAGTGTGGGTCAGCATAAGACAGTGTGGGTCAGTATAAGACAGTGTGGGTCAGTATAAGACAGTGTGGGTCAGTATAAGACAGTGTGTGTCAGTATAAGACAGTGTCAGTCTGTATAAGACAGTGTCTGTCAGTATAAGACAGTGTGGGTCAGTATAAGACAGTGTGGGTCAGTATAAGACAGTGTGGGTCAGTATAAGACAGTGTGGGTCAGTATAAGACAGTGTGGGTCAGTATAAGACAATGACTGTCAGTATAAGACAGTGTCAGTCAGTATCAGACAGTGTCAGTCAGTATCAGACAGTGTCAGTCAGTATCAGACAGTGTCTGTCAGTATCTGTCAGTATAAGACAGTGTGGGTTAGTATAAGACAGTGTGGGTTAGTATAAAACAGTGTGTGTCAGTATAAGACAGTGTGTGTCAGTATAAGACAGTGTGTGTCAGTATAAGACGGTGTCAGACAGTATAAGACAGTGTCTGTCCGTATAAGACAGTGAGGGTTAGTATAAGACAGTGTCAGTCAGTATAAAACAGTGTCAGACAGTATAAGACAGTGTCTGTCCGTATAAGACAGTGTGGGTTAGTATAAGACAGTGTCAGTCAGTATAAAACTGTGTCTGTCAGTATCAGACAGTGTGGGTCAGTATAAGACAGTGTGGGTCGGTATAAGACAGTGTGGGTCGGTATAAGACAGTGTGGGTCAGGATAAGACAGTGTGGGTCAGGATAAGACAGTGTGTGTCAGTATAAGACAGTGTGTGTCAGTATAAGACAGTGTCTGTCAGTATAAGAGAGTGTCTGTCAGTATAAGACAGTGTCTGTCAGTACCAGACAGTGTCGGTCAGTATATGACAGTGTCTGTCTGTCAGTATACGACAGTGTCTGTCAGTATAAGACAGTGTGGGTCAGTATAAGACAGTGTCAGTCAGTATAAGACAGTGTCAGTCAGTATAAGACAGTGTCTGTCAGTATAAGACGGTGTGTGTCAGTATAAAACGGTGTCTGTCAGTTTAAGACGGTGTCTGTCAGTTTAAGACGGTGTCTGTCAGTTTAAGACTGTGGCTGTCAGTATAAGACAGTGTGTGTCCGCATAAGACAGTGAGTGTCGGTATAAGACAGTGTGGGTCGGTATAAGACAGTGTCAGACAGTATAAGACAGCGTGTGTCAGTATAAGACAGCGTGTGTCAGTATAAGACAGCGTCAGTCAGTATAAGACAGTGTCAGTCAGGTCAGTCAGTATAAGACAGTGTCTGTCAGTATAAGACAGTGTCTGTCAGTATAAGACAGTGTCTGTCAGTATAAGACAGTGTCTGTCAGTATAAGACAGTGTGTGTCAGTATAAGACAGTGTGGATCAGTATAAGACATTGTCTGTCAGTATATGACAGTGTCAGTCAGTATAAGACAGTGTCAGTCAGCATAAGACAGTGTGGGTCAGTATAAGACAGTGTCTGTCAGTATAAGAGAGTATCGGTCAGTACAAGACAGTTTGGGTCAGTATAAGACAGTGTGTGTCAGTATAAGACAGTGTGGGTCAGTATCAGACTGTGTGGGTCAGTATAAGACAGTGTGGGTCAGTATAAGACAGTGTGGGTCAGTATAAGACAGTGTGGGTCAGTATAAGACAGTGTGGGTCAGTATAAGACAGTGTGGGTCAGTATAAGACTGTGTGGGTCAGTATAAGACAGTGTGTGTCAGTATAAGACAGTGTGTGTCAGTATAAGACAGTGTCAGTCAGTATAAGACAGTGTCAGTCAGTATAAGACAGTGTGTGTCAGTATAAGACAGTGTGTGTCAGTATAAGACAGTGTGTGTCAGTATAAGACAGTGTGTGTCAGTATAAGACAGCGTGTGGCAGTATAAGACAGTGTCAGTCAGTATCAGACAGTGTCTGTCAGTATACGACAGTGTGCGTCAATATAAGACAGTGTGGGTCAGTATAAGACAGGGTCTGTCAGTATAAGACAGGGTCTGTCAGTATAAGACAGGGTCTGTCAGTATAAGACAGTGTGTGTCAGTATAAGACAGTGTGTGTCAGTATAAGACAGCGTGTGTCAGTATATGACAGTGTCAGTCAGTATAAGACAGTGTCAGACAGTATAAGACAGTGTCAGACAGTATAAGAAAGCGTGTGTCAGTATAAGACAGCGTGTGTCAGTATAAGACAGTGTCAGTCAGTATAAGACAGTGTGTGTCAGTATAAGACAGCGTGTGTCAGTATAAGACAGTGTCAGTCAGTATAAGACAGTGTGTGTCAGTATAAGACAGTGTGTGTCAGTATAAGACAGTGTGTGTCAGTATAAGACAGTGTGTGTCAGTATAAGACAGTGTGTGTCAGTATAAGACAGTGTGTGTCAGTATAAGACTGTGTGTGTCAGTATAAGACAGTGTGTGTCAGTATAAGACAGTGTGTGGCAGTATAAGACAGTGTGCGTCAGTATAAGACAGTATGCGTCAGTATAAGACAGTGTGCGTCAGTATAAGACAGTGTGCGTCAGTATAAGACATGTCTGTCACTATCAGACAGTGTCTGTCAGTATAAGACAGTGTCTGTCAGTATAAGACGGTGCCTGTCAGTATAAGACGGTGTCTGTCAGTTTAAGAAGATGTCTGTCAGTATAAGACGGTGTCTGTCAGTATTAGACAGTGTGTGTCAGTAGAACACAGTGTCAGTCAGTATAAGACAGTGTCTGTCCGTTTAAGACGGTGCCTCTCAGTATAAGACAGTGTGTGTCAGTAGAACACAGTGTCAGTCAGTATAAGACAGTGTCTGTCACTATAAGACAGTGTGGCTCAGTATAAGTCAGTGTGGGTCAGTATAAGTCAGTGTCAGTCAGTATAAGACAGTGTCTGTCAGTATAAGACAATGTCTGTCAGTATTAGACAGTGTGAGTCAGTATAAGACAGTGACTGTCAGTAGCAGGCAGTGTCTGTCAGTAGCAGGCAGTGTCTGTCAGTATCAGACAGAGTCTGTCAGTATAAGACAGTGTGGGTCAGTATAAGACAGTGTGGGTCAGTATATGACAGTGTCTGTCAGTATAAGACAGTGTCTGTCAGTATAAGACAGTGTGGGTCAGTATAAGACAGCCTCTGTCAGTATAAGAGAGCGTCTGTCACTATAAGACAGCGTCTCTCAGTATCAGACAGAGTCTGTCAGTATCAGACAGTGTGGGTCAGTATAAGACAGTGTGTGTCAGTATAAGACAGTGTCTGTCAGTATAAGACAGTGTGTGTCAGTATAAGACAGTGTGTGTCAGTATAAGACAGTGTGTGTCAGTATAAGACAGTGTGTGTCAGTATAAGACAGTGTGTGGCAGTATAAGACAGTGTGCGTCAGTATAAGACAGTATGCGTCAGTATAAGACAGTGTGTGTCAGTATAAGACAGTGTCTGTCAGTATAAGACAGTGTCTGTCAGTATAAGACGGTGCCTGTCAGTATAAGACGGTGTCTGTCAGTTTAAGAAGATGTCTGTCAGTATAAGACGGTGTCTGTCAGTATTAGACAGTGTGTGTCAGTAGAAGACAGTGTGTGTCAGTATAAGACAGTGTGTGTCAGTAGAACACAGTGTCAGTCAGTATAAGACAGTGTCTGTCACTATAAGACAGTGTGGCTCAGTATAAGTCAGTGTGGGTCAGTATAAGTCAGTGTCAGTCAGTATAAGACAGTGTCTGTCAGTATAAGACAATGTCTGTCAGTATTAGACAGTGTGAGTCAGTATAAGACAGTGTCTGTCAGTATAAGTCAGCGTCTGTCAGTAGCAGGCAGTGTCTGTCAGTAGCAGGCAGTGTCTGTCAGTATCAGACAGAGTCTGTCAGTATAAGACAGTGTGGGTCAGTATAAGACAGTGTGGGTCAGTATATGACAGTGTCTGTCAGTATAAGACAGTGTCTGTCAGTATAAGACAGTGTGGGTCAGTATAAGACAGCCTCTGTCAGTATAAGAGAGCGTCTGTCACTATAAGACAGCGACTGTCAGTATCAGACAGAGTCTGTCAGTATCAGACAGTGTGGGTCAGTATAAGACAGTGTGTGTCAGTATAAGACAGTGTCTGTCAGTATAAGACAGTGTGTGTCAGTATAAGACTGTGTGGGTCAGTATAAGACTGTGTTTGTCAGTGTAAGACAGTGTGTGTCAGTGTAAGACAGTGAGGGTCAGTGTAAGGCAGTGTGGGTCAGTGTAAGACAGTGTGGGTCAGTGTAAGACAGTGTGGGTCAGTGTAAGACAGTGTGGGTCAGTATAAGACAGTGTCTGTCAGTATAAGACAGTGTGTGTCAGTATAAGACTGTGTGGGTCAGTATAAGACTGTGTTTGTCAGTGTAAGACAGTGTGTGTCAGTGTAAGACAGTGAGGGTCAGTGTAAGGCAGTGTGGGTCAGTGTAAGACAGTGTGGGTCAGTGTAAGACAGTGTGGGTCAGTGTAAGACAGTGTGGGTCAGTGTAAGACAGTGTGTGTCAGTATAAGACAGTGTGGGTCAGGATAAGACACTGTGTGTCAGTATAAGACAGTGTGTGTCAGTATAAGACAGTGTCTGTCAGTATAAGACAGTGTCTGTCAGTATAAGACAGTGTCTGTCAGTACCAGACAGTGTCTGTCATTTTCCGACAGTTTATGTCAGTATCAGACAGTGTCTGTCAGTATAACACAGTGTCGGTCAGTATATGACAGTGTCTGTCTGTCAGTATACGACAGTGTCTGTCAGTATATGACAGTGTCGGTCAGTATATGACAGTGTCTGTCAGTATAAGACGTTGTGGGTCAGTATAAGACAGTGTCAGTCAGTTTAAGACAGTTTATGTCAGTATCAGACAGTGTCTGTCAGTATAAGACAGTGTCTGTCAGTATAAGACAGTGTCTGTCAGTATAAGACAGTGTCAGTCAGTATAAGACAGTGTCAGTCAGTATAAGACAGTGTGGGTCAGCATAAGACAGTGTGGGTCAGTATAAGACAGTGTGGGTCAGTATAAGACAGTGTGGGTCAGTATAAGACAGTGTGTGTCAGTATAAGACAGTGTCAGTCTGTATAAGACAGTGTCTGTCAGTATAAGACAGTGTGGGTCAGTATAAGACAGTGTGGGTCAGTATAAGACAGTGTGGGTCAGTATAAGACAGTGTGGGTCAGTATAAGACAGTGTGGGTCAGTATAAGACAATGACTGTCAATATAAGACAGTGTCAGTCAGTATCAGACAGTGTCAGTCAGTATCAGACAGTGTTAGTCAGTATAAGACAGTGTCTGTCAGTATCTGTCAGTATAAGACAGTGTGGGTTGGTATAAGACAGTGTGGGTTAGTATAAAACAGTGTGTGTCAGTATAAGACAGTGTGTGTCAGTATAAGACAGTGTGTGTCAGTATAAGACGGTGTCAGACAGTATAAGACAGTGTCTGTCCGTATAAGACAGTGAGGGTTAGTATAAGACAGTGTCAGTCAGTATAAAACAGTGTCAGACAGTATAAGACAGTGTCTGTCCGTATAAGACAGTGTGGGTTAGTATAAGACAGTGTCAGTCAGTATAAAACTGTGTCTGTCAGTATCAGACAGTGTGGGTCAGTATAAGACAGTGTGGGTCGGTATAAGACAGTGTGGGTCGGTATAAGACAGTGTGGGTCAGGATAAGACAGTGTGGGTCAGGATAAGACAGTGTGTGTCAGTATAAGACAGTGTGTGTCAGTATAAGACAGTGTCTGTCAGTATAAGAGAGTGTCTGTCAGTATAAGACAGTGTCTGTCAGTACCAGACAGTGTCGGTCAGTATATGACAGTGTCTGTCTGTCAGTATACGACAGTGTCTGTCAGTATAAGACAGTGTGGGTCAGTATAAGACAGTGTCAGTCAGTATAAGACAGTGTCTGTCAGTATAAGACAGTGTCTGTCAGTATAAGACGGTGTGTGTCAGTATAAAACGGTGTCTGTCAGTTTAAGACGGTGTCTGTCAGTTTAAGACGGTGTCTGTCAGTTTAAGACTGTGGCTGTCAGTATAAGACAGTGTGTGTCCGCATAAGACAGTGAGTGTCGGTATAAGACAGTGTGGGTCGGTATAAGACAGTGTCAGACAGTATAAGACAGCGTGTGTCAGTATAAGACAGCGTGTGTCAGTATAAGACAGCGTCAGTCAGTATAAGACAGTGTCAGTCAGGTCAGTCAGTATAAGACAGTGTCTGTCAGTATAAGACAGTGTCTGTCAGTATAAGACAGTGTCTGTCAGTATAAGACAGTGTCTGTCAGTATAAGACAGTGTGTGTCAGTATAAGACAGTGTGGATCAGTATAAGACATTGTCTGTCAGTATATGACAGTGTCAGTCAGTATAAGACAGTGTCAGTCAGCATAAGACAGTGTGGGTCAGTATAAGACAGTGTCTGTCAGTATAAGAGAGTATCGGTCAGTACAAGACAGTTTGGGTCAGTATAAGACAGTGTGTGTCAGTATAAGACAGTGTGGGTCAGTATCAGACTGTGTGGGTCAGTATAAGACAGTGTGGGTCAGTATAAGACAGTGTGGGTCAGTATAAGACAGTGTGGGTCAGTATAAGACAGTGTGGGTCAGTATAAGACAGTGTGGGTCAGTATAAGACTGTGTGGGTCAGTATAAGACAGTGTGTGTCAGTATAAGACAGTGTGTGTCAGTATAAGACAGTGTCAGTCAGTATAAGACAGTGTCAGTCAGTATAAGACAGTGTGTGTCAGTATAAGACAGTGTGTGTCAGTATAAGACAGTGTGTGTCAGTATAAGACAGTGTGTGTCAGTATAAGACAGCGTGTGGCAGTATAAGACAGTGTCAGTCAGTATCAGACAGTGTCTGTCAGTATACGACAGTGTGCGTCAATATAAGACAGTGTGGGTCAGTATAAGACAGGGTCTGTCAGTATAAGACAGGGTCTGTCAGTATAAGACAGGGTCTGTCAGTATAAGACAGTGTGTGTCAGTATAAGACAGTGTGTGTCAGTATAAGACAGCGTGTGTCAGTATATGACAGTGTCAGTCAGTATAAGACAGTGTCAGACAGTATAAGACAGTGTCAGACAGTATAAGAAAGCGTGTGTCAGTATAAGACAGCGTGTGTCAGTATAAGACAGTGTCAGTCAGTATAAGACAGTGTGTGTCAGTATAAGACAGCGTGTGTCAGTATAAGACAGTGTCAGTCAGTATAAGACAGTGTGTGTCAGTATAAGACAGTGTGTGTCAGTATAAGACAGTGTGTGTCAGTATAAGACAGTGTGTGTCAGTATAAGACAGTGTGTGTCAGTATAAGACAGTGTGTGTCAGTATAAGACTGTGTGTGTCAGTATAAGACAGTGTGTGTCAGTATAAGACAGTGTGTGGCAGTATAAGACAGTGTGCGTCAGTATAAGACAGTATGCGTCAGTATAAGACAGTGTGCGTCAGTATAAGACAGTGTGCGTCAGTATAAGACATGTCTGTCACTATCAGACAGTGTCTGTCAGTATAAGACAGTGTCTGTCAGTATAAGACGGTGCCTGTCAGTATAAGACGGTGTCTGTCAGTTTAAGAAGATGTCTGTCAGTATAAGACGGTGTCTGTCAGTATTAGACAGTGTGTGTCAGTAGAACACAGTGTCAGTCAGTATAAGACAGTGTCTGTCCGTTTAAGACGGTGCCTCTCAGTATAAGACAGTGTGTGTCAGTAGAACACAGTGTCAGTCAGTATAAGACAGTGTCTGTCACTATAAGACAGTGTGGCTCAGTATAAGTCAGTGTGGGTCAGTATAAGTCAGTGTCAGTCAGTATAAGACAGTGTCTGTCAGTATAAGACAATGTCTGTCAGTATTAGACAGTGTGAGTCAGTATAAGACAGTGACTGTCAGTAGCAGGCAGTGTCTGTCAGTAGCAGGCAGTGTCTGTCAGTATCAGACAGAGTCTGTCAGTATAAGACAGTGTGGGTCAGTATAAGACAGTGTGGGTCAGTATATGACAGTGTCTGTCAGTATAAGACAGTGTCTGTCAGTATAAGACAGTGTGGGTCAGTATAAGACAGCCTCTGTCAGTATAAGAGAGCGTCTGTCACTATAAGACAGCGTCTGTCAGTATCAGACAGAGTCTGTCAATATCAGACAGTGTGGGTCAGTATAAGACAGTGTGTGTCAGTATAAGACAGTGTCTGTCAGTATAAGACAGTGTGTGTCAGTATAAGACAGTGTGTGTCAGTATAAGACAGTGTGTGTCAGTATAAGACAGTGTGTGTCAGTATAAGACAGTGTGTGGCAGTATAAGACAGTGTGCGTCAGTATAAGACAGTATGCGTCAGTATAAGACAGTGTGTGTCAGTATAACACAGTGTCTGTCAGTATAAGACAGTGTCTGTCAGTATAAGACGGTGCCTGTCAGTATAAGACGGTGTCTGTCAGTTTAAGAAGATGTCTGTCAGTATAAGACGGTGTCTGTCAGTATTAGACAGTGTGTGTCAGTAGAAGACAGTGTGTGTCAGTATAAGACAGTGTGTGTCAGTAGAACACAGTGTCAGTCAGTATAAGACAGTGTCTGTCACTATAAGACAGTGTGGCTCAGTATAAGTCAGTGTGGGTCAGTATAAGTCAGTGTCAGTCAGTATAAGACAGTGTCTGTCAGTATAAGACAATGTCTGTCAGTATTAGACAGTGTGAGTCAGTATAAGACAGTGTCTGTCAGTATAAGTCAGTGTCTGTCAGTAGCAGGCAGTGTCTGTCAGTAGCAGGCAGTGTCTGTCAGTATCAGACAGAGTCTGTCAGTATAAGACAGTGTGGGTCAGTATAAGACAGTGTGGGTCAGTATATGACAGTGTCTGTCAGTATAAGACAGTGTCTGTCAGTATAAGACAGTGTGGGTCAGTATAAGACAGCCTCTGTCAGTATAAGAGAGCGTCTGTCACTATAAGACAGCGACTGTCAGTATCAGACAGAGTCTGTCAGTATCAGACAGTGTGGGTCAGTATAAGACAGTGTGTGTCAGTATAAGACAGTGTCTGTCAGTATAAGACAGTGTGTGTCAGTATAAGACTGTGTGGGTCAGTATAAGACTGTGTTTGTCAGTGTAAGACAGTGTGTGTCAGTGTAAGACAGTGAGGGTCAGTGTAAGGCAGTGTGGGTCAGTGTAAGACAGTGTGGGTCAGTGTAAGACAGTGTGGGTCAGTGTAAGACAGTGTGGGTCAGTGTAAGACAGTGTGTGTCAGTATAAGACAGTGTGGGTCAGGATAAGACACTGTGTGTCAGTATAAGACAGTGTGTGTCAGTATAAGACAGTGTGTGTCAGTATAAGACAGTGTCTGTCAGTATAAGACAGTGTCTGTCAGTATATGACAGTGTCTGTCTGTCAGTATACGACAGTGTCGGTCAGTATATGACAGTGTCGGTCAGTATATGACAGTGTCTGTCAGTATAAGACGTTGTGGGTCAGTAGAACACAGTGTCAGTCAGTATAAGACAGTGTCTGTCCGTTTAAGACGGTGCCTCTCAGTATAAGACAGTGTGTGTCAGTAGAACACAGTGTCAGTCAGTATAAGACAGTGTCTGTCACTATAAGACAGTGTGGCTCAGTATAAGTCAGTGTGGGTCAGTATAAGTCAGTGTCAGTCAGTATAAGACAGTGTCTGTCAGTATAAGACAATGTCTGTCAGTATTAGACAGTGTGAGTCAGTATAAGACAGTGACTGTCAGTAGCAGGCAGTGTCTGTCAGTAGCAGGCAGTGTCTGTCAGTATCAGACAGTGTCTGTCATTTTCCGACAGTTTATGTCAGTATCAGACAGTGTCTGTCAGTATAACACAGTGTCGGTCAGTATATGACAGTGTCTGTCTGTCAGTATACGACAGTGTCGGTCAGTATATGACAGTGTCGGTCAGTATATGACAGTGTCTGTCAGTATAAGACGTTGTGGGTCAGTATAAGACAGTGTCAGTCAGTTTAAGACAGTTTATGTCAGTATCAGACAGTGTCTGTCAGTATAAGACAGTGTCTGTCAGTATAAGACAGTGTCAGTCAGTATAAGACAGTGTCAGTCAGTATAAGACAGTGTCAGTCAGTATAAGACAGTGTGGGTCAGCATAAGACAGTGTGGGTCAGTATAAGACAGTGTGGGTCAGTATAAGACAGTGTGGGTCAGTATAAGACAGTGTGTGTCAGTATAAGACAGTGTCAGTCTGTATAAGACAGTGTCTGTCAGTATAAGACAGTGTGGGTCAGTATAAGACAGTGTGGGTCAGTATAAGACAGTGTGGGTCAGTATAAGACAGTGTGGGTCAGTATAAGACAGTGTGGGTCAGTATAAGACAATGACTGTCAGTATAAGACAGTGTCAGTCAGTATCAGACAGTGTCAGTCAGTATCAGACAGTGTCAGTCAGTATAAGACAGTGTCTGTCAGTATCTGTCAGTATAAGACAGTGTGGGTTAGTATAAGACAGTGTCAGTCAGTATAAGACAGTGTCAGTCAGTATAAGACAGTGTGGGTCAGCATAAGACAGTGTGGGTCAGTATAAGACAGTGTCTGTCCGTATAAGACAGTGAGGGTTAGTATAAGACAGTGTCAGTCAGTATAAAACAGTGTCAGACAGTATAAGACAGTGTCTGTCCGTATAAGACAGTGTGGGTTAGTATAAGACAGTGTCAGTCAGTATAAAACTGTGTCTGTCAGTATCAGACAGTGTGGGTCAGTATAAGACAGTGTGGGTCGGTATAAGACAGTGTGGGTCGGTATAAGACAGTGTGGGTCAGGATAAGACAGTGTGTGTCAGTATAAGACAGTGTCTGTCAGTATAAGACAGTGTGTGTCAGTATAAGACAGTGTGTGTCAGTATAAGACAGTGTGTGTCAGTATAAGACAGTGTGTGTCAGTATAAGACAGTGTGTGGCAGTATAAGACAGTGTGCATCAGTATAAGACAGTATGCGTCAGTATAAGACAGTGTGTGTCAGTATAAGACAGTGTCTGTCAGTATAAGACAGTGTCTGTCAGTATAAGACGGTGCCTGTCAGTATAAGACGGTGTCTGTCAGTTTAAGAAGATGTCTGTCAGTATAAGACGGTGTCTGTCAGTATTAGACAGTGTGTGTCAGTAGAAGACAGTGTGTGTCAGTATAAGACAGTGTGTGTCAGTAGAACACAGTGTCAGTCAGTATAAGACAGTGTCTGTCACTATAAGACAGTGTGGCTCAGTATAAGTCAGTGTGGGTCAGTATAAGTCAGTGTCAGTCAGTATAAGACAGTGTCTGTCAGTATAAGACGGTGTGTGTCAGTATAAAACGGTGTCTGTCAGTTTAAGACGGTGTCTGTCAGTTTAAGACGGTGTCTGTCAGTTTAAGACTGTGGCTGTCAGTATAAGACAGTGTGTGTCCGCATAAGACAGTGAGTGTCGGTATAAGACAGTGTGGGTCGGTATAAGACAGTGTCAGACAGTATAAGACAGCGTGTGTCAGTATAAGACAGCGTGTGTCAGTATAAGACAGCGTCAGTCAGTATAAGACAGTGTCAGTCAGGTCAGTCAGTATAAGACAGTGTCTGTCAGTATAAGACAGTGTCTGTCAGTATAAGACAGTGTCTGTCAGTATAAGACAGTGTCTGTCAGTATAAGACAGTGTGTGTCAGTATAAGACAGTGTGGATCAGTATAAGACATTGTCTGTCAGTATATGACAGTGTCAGTCAGTATAAGACAGTGTCAGTCAGCATAAGACAGTGTGGGTCAGTATAAGACAGTGTCTGTCAGTATAAGAGAGTATCGGTCAGTACAAGACAGTTTGGGTCAGTATAAGACAGTGTGTGTCAGTATAAGACAGTGTGGGTCAGTATCAGACTGTGTGGGTCAGTATAAGACAGTGTGGGTCAGTATAAGACAGTGTGGGTCAGTATAAGACAGTGTGGGTCAGTATAAGACAGTGTGGGTCAGTATAAGACAGTGTGGGTCAGTATAAGACTGTGTGGGTCAGTATAAGACAGTGTGTGTCAGTATAAGACAGTGTGTGTCAGTATAAGACAGTATCAGTCAGTATAAGACAGTGTCAGTCAGTATAAGACAGTGTGTGTCAGTATAAGACAGTGTGTGTCAGTATAAGACAGTGTGTGTCAGTATAAGACAGTGTGTGTCAGTATAAGACAGCGTGTGGCAGTATAAGACAGTGTCAGTCAGTATCAGACAGTGTCTGTCAGTATACGACAGTGTGCGTCAATATAAGACAGTGTGGGTCAGTATAAGACAGGGTCTGTCAGTATAAGACAGGGTCTGTCAGTATAAGACAGGGTCTGTCAGTATAAGACAGTGTGTGTCAGTATAAGACAGTGTGTGTCAGTATAAGACAGCGTGTGTCAGTATATGACAGTGTCAGTCAGTATAAGACAGTGTCAGACAGTATAAGACAGTGTCAGACAGTATAAGAAAGCGTGTGTCAGTATAAGACAGCGTGTGTCAGTATAAGACAGTGTCAGTCAGTATAAGACAGTGTGTGTCAGTATAAGACAGCGTGTGTCAGTATAAGACAGTGTCAGTCAGTATAAGACAGTGTGTGTCAGTATAAGACAGTGTGTGTCAGTATAAGACAGTGTGTGTCAGTATAAGACAGTGTGTGTCAGTATAAGACAGTGTGTGTCAGTATAAGACAGTGTGTGTCAGTATAAGACTGTGTGTGTCAGTATAAGACAGTGTGTGTCAGTATAAGACAGTGTGTGGCAGTATAAGACAGTGTGCGTCAGTATAAGACAGTATGCGTCAGTATAAGACAGTGTGCGTCAGTATAAGACAGTGTGCGTCAGTATAAGACATGTCTGTCACTATCAGACAGTGTCTGTCAGTATAAGACAGTGTCTGTCAGTATAAGACGGTGCCTGTCAGTATAAGACGGTGTCTGTCAGTTTAAGAAGATGTCTGTCAGTATAAGACGGTGTCTGTCAGTATTAGACAGTGTGTGTCAGTAGAACACAGTGTCAGTCAGTGTAAGACAGTGTCTGTCCGTTTAAGACGGTGCCTCTCAGTATAAGACAGTGTGTGTCAGTAGAACACAGTGTCAGTCAGTATAAGACAGTGTCTGTCACTATAAGACAGTGTGGCTCAGTATAAGTCAGTGTGGGTCAGTATAAGTCAGTGTCAGTCAGTATAAGACAGTGTCTGTCAGTATAAGACAATGTCTGTCAGTATTAGACAGTGTGAGTCAGTATAAGACAGTGACTGTCAGTAGCAGGCAGTGTCTGTCAGTAGCAGGCAGTGTCTGTCAGTATCAGACAGAGTCTGTCAGTATAAGACAGTGTGGGTCAGTATAAGACAGTGTGGGTCAGTATATGACAGTGTCTGTCAGTATAAGACAGTGTCTGTCAGTATAAGACAGTGTGGGTCAGTATAAGACAGCCTCTGTCAGTATAAGAGAGCGTCTGTCACTATAAGACAGCGTCTCTCAGTATCAGACAGAGTCTGTCAGTATCAGACAGTGTGGGTCAGTATAAGACAGTGTGTGTCAGTATAAGACAGTGTCTGTCAGTATAAGACAGTGTGTGTCAGTATAAGACAGTGTGTGTCAGTATAAGACAGTGTGTGTCAGTATAAGACAGTGTGTGTCAGTATAAGACAGTGTGTGGCAGTATAAGACAGTGTGCGTCAGTATAAGACAGTATGCGTCAGTATAAGACAGTGTGTGTCAGTATAAGACAGTGTCTGTCAGTATAAGACAGTGTCTGTCAGTATAAGACGGTGCCTGTCAGTATAAGACGGTGTCTGTCAGTTTAAGAAGATGTCTGTCAGTATAAGACGGTGTCTGTCAGTATTAGACAGTGTGTGTCAGTAGAAGACAGTGTGTGTCAGTATAAGACAGTGTGTGTCAGTAGAACACAGTGTCAGTCAGTATAAGACAGTGTCTGTCACTATAAGACAGTGTGGCTCAGTATAAGTCAGTGTGGGTCAGTATAAGTCAGTGTCAGTCAGTATAAGACAGTGTCTGTCAGTATAAGACAATGTCTGTCAGTATTAGACAGTGTGAGTCAGTATAAGACAGTGTCTGTCAGTATAAGTCAGTGTCTGTCAGTAGCAGGCAGTGTCTGTCAGTAGCAGGCAGTGTCTGTCAGTATCAGACAGAGTCTGTCAGTATAAGACAGTGTGGGTCAGTATAAGACAGTGTGGGTCAGTATATGACAGTGTCTGTCAGTATAAGACAGTGTCTGTCAGTATAAGACAGTGTGGGTCAGTATAAGACAGCCTCTGTCAGTATAAGAGAGCGTCTGTCACTATAAGACAGCGACTGTCAGTATCAGACAGAGTCTGTCAGTATCAGACAGTGTGGGTCAGTATAAGACAGTGTGTGTCAGTATAAGACAGTGTCTGTCAGTATAAGACAGTGTGTGTCAGTATAAGACTGTGTGGGTCAGTATAAGACTGTGTTTGTCAGTGTAAGACAGTGTGTGTCAGTGTAAGACAGTGAGGGTCAGTGTAAGGCAGTGTGGGTCAGTGTAAGACAGTGTGGGTCAGTGTAAGACAGTGTGGGTCAGTGTAAGACAGTGTGGGTCAGTATAAGACAGTGTCTGTCAGTATAAGACAGTGTGTGTCAGTATAAGACTGTGTGCGTCAGTATAAGACTGTGTTTGTCAGTGTAAGACAGTGTGTGTCAGTGTAAGACAGTGAGGGTCAGTGTAAGGCAGTGTGGGTCAGTGTAAGACAGTGTGGGTCAGTGTAAGACAGTGTGGGTCAGTGTAAGACAGTGTGGGTCAGTGTAAGACAGTGTGTGTCAGTATAAGACAGTGTGGGTCAGGATAAGACACTGTGTGTCAGTATAAGACAGTGTGTGTCAGTATAAGACAGTGTCTGTCAGTATAAGACAGTGTCTGTCAGTATAAGACAGTGTCTGTCAGTACCAGACAGTGTCTGTCATTTTCCGACAGTTTATGTCAGTATCAGACAGTGTCTGTCAGTATAACACAGTGTCGGTCAGTATATGACAGTGTCTGTCTGTCAGTATACGACAGTGTCTGTCAGTATATGACAGTGTCGGTCAGTATATGACAGTGTCTGTCAGTATAAGACGTTGTGGGTCAGTATAAGACAGTGTCAGTCAGTTTAAGACAGTTTATGTCAGTATCAGACAGTGTCTGTCAGTATAAGACAGTGTCTGTCAGTATAAGACAGTGTCTGTCAGTATAAGACAGTGTCAGTCAGTATAAGACAGTGTCAGTCAGTATAAGACAGTGTGGGTCAGCATAAGACAGTGTGGGTCAGTATAAGACAGTGTGGGTCAGTATAAGACAGTGTGGGTCAGTATAAGACAGTGTGTGTCAGTATAAGACAGTGTCAGTCTGTATAAGACAGTGTCTGTCAGTATAAGACAGTGTGGGTCAGTATAAGACAGTGTGGGTCAGTATAAGACAGTGTGGGTCAGTATAAGACAGTGTGGGTCAGTATAAGACAGTGTGGGTCAGTATAAGACAATGACTGTCAGTATAAGACAGTGTCAGTCAGTAACAGACAGTGTCAGTCAGTATCAGACAGTGTTAGTCAGTATAAGACAGTGTCTGTCAGTATCTGTCAGTATAAGACAGTGTGGGTTAGTATAAGACAGTGTGGGTTAGTATAAAACAGTGTGTGTCAGTATAAGACAGTGTGTGTCAGTATAAGACAGTGTGTGTCAGTATAAGACGGTGTCAGACAGTATAAGACAGTGTCTGTCCGTATAAGACAGTGAGGGTTAGTATAAGACAGTGTCAGTCAGTATAAAACAGTGTCAGACAGTATAAGACAGTGTCTGTCCGTATAAGACAGTGTGGGTTAGTATAAGACAGTGTCAGTCAGTATAAAACTGTGTCTGTCAGTATCAGACAGTGTGGGTCAGTATAAGACAGTGTGGGTCGGTATAAGACAGTGTGGGTCGGTATAAGACAGTGTGGGTCAGGATAAGACAGTGTGGGTCAGGATAAGACAGTGTGTGTCAGTATAAGACAGTGTGTGTCAGTATAAGACAGTGTCTGTCAGTATAAGAGAGTGTCTGTCAGTATAAGACAGTGTCTGTCAGTACCAGACAGTGTCGGTCAGTATATGACAGTGTCTGTCTGTCAGTATACGACAGTGTCTGTCAGTATAAGACAGTGTGGGTCAGTATAAGACAGTGTCAGTCAGTATAAGACAGTGTCTGTCAGTATAAGACAGTGTCTGTCAGTATAAGACGGTGTGTGTCAGTATAAAACGGTGTCTGTCAGTTTAAGACGGTGTCTGTCAGTTTAAGACGGTGTCTGTCAGTTTAAGACTGTGGCTGTCAGTATAAGACAGTGTGTGTCCGCATAAGACAGTGAGTGTCGGTATAAGACAGTGTGGGTCGGTATAAGACAGTGTCAGACAGTATAAGACAGCGTGTGTCAGTATAAGACAGCGTGTGTCAGTATAAGACAGCGTCAGTCAGTATAAGACAGTGTCAGTCAGGTCAGTCAGTATAAGACAGTGTCTGTCAGTATAAGACAGTGTCTGTCAGTATAAGACAGTGTCTGTCAGTATAAGACAGTGTCTGTCAGTATAAGACAGTGTGTGTCAGTATAAGACAGTGTGGATCAGTATAAGACATTGTCTGTCAGTATATGACAGTGTCAGTCAGTATAAGACAGTGTCAGTCAGCATAAGACAGTGTGGGTCAGTATAAGACAGTGTCTGTCAGTATAAGAGAGTATCGGTCAGTACAAGACAGTTTGGGTCAGTATAAGACAGTGTGTGTCAGTATAAGACAGTGTGGGTCAGTATCAGACTGTGTGGGTCAGTATAAGACAGTGTGGGTCAGTATAAGACAGTGTGGGTCAGTATAAGACAGTGTGGGTCAGTATAAGACAGTGTGGGTCAGTATAAGACAGTGTGGGTCAGTATAAGACTGTGTGGGTCAGTATAAGACAGTGTGTGTCAGTATAAGACAGTGTGTGTCAGTATAAGACAGTGTCAGTCAGTATAAGACAGTGTCAGTCAGTATAAGACAGTGTGTGTCAGTATAAGACAGTGTGTGTCAGTATAAGACAGTGTGTGTCAGTATAAGACAGTGTGTGTCAGTATAAGACAGCGTGTGGCAGTATAAGACAGTGTCAGTCAGTATCAGACAGTGTCTGTCAGTATACGACAGTGTGCGTCAATATAAGACAGTGTGGGTCAGTATAAGACAGGGTCTGTCAGTATAAGACAGGGTCTGTCAGTATAAGACAGGGTCTGTCAGTATAAGACAGTGTGTGTCAGTATAAGACAGTGTGTGTCAGTATAAGACAGCGTGTGTCAGTATATGACAGTGTCAGTCAGTATAAGACAGTGTCAGACAGTATAAGACAGTGTCAGACAGTATAAGAAAGCGTGTGTCAGTATAAGACAGCGTGTGTCAGTATAAGACAGTGTCAGTCAGTATAAGACAGTGTGTGTCAGTATAAGACAGCGTGTGTCAGTATAAGACAGTGTCAGTCGGTATAAGACAGTGTGTGTCAGTATAAGACAGTGTGTGTCAGTATAAGACAGTGTGTGTCAGTATAAGACAGTGTGTGTCAGTATAAGACAATGTGTGTCAGTATAAGACAGTGTGTGTCAGTATAAGACTGTGTGTGTCAGTATAAGACAGTGTGTGTCAGTATAAGACAGTGTGTGGCAGTATAAGACAGTGTGCGTCAGTATAAGACAGTATGCGTCAGTATAAGACAGTGTGCGTCAGTATAAGACAGTGTGCGTCAGTATAAGACATGTCTGTCACTATCAGACAGTGTCTGTCAGTATAAGACAGTGTCTGTCAGTATAAGACGGTGCCTGTCAGTATAAGACGGTGTCTGTCAGTTTAAGAAGATGTCTGTCAGTATAAGACGGTGTCTGTCAGTATTAGACAGTGTGTGTCAGTAGAACACAGTGTCAGTCAGTATAAGACAGTGTCTGTCCGTTTAAGACGGTGCCTCTCAGTATAAGACAGTGTGTGTCAGTAGAACACAGTGTCAGTCAGTATAAGACAGTGTCTGTCACTATAAGACAGTGTGGCTCAGTATAAGTCAGTGTGGGTCAGTATAAGTCAGTGTCAGTCAGTATAAGACAGTGTCTGTCAGTATAAGACAATGTCTGTCAGTATTAGACAGTGTGAGTCAGTATAAGACAGTGACTGTCAGTAGCAGGCAGTGTCTGTCAGTAGCAGGCAGTGTCTGTCAGTATCAGACAGAGTCTGTCAGTATAAGACAGTGTGGGTCAGTATAAGACAGTGTGGGTCAGTATATGACAGTGTCTGTCAGTATAAGACAGTGTCTGTCAGTATAAGACAGTGTGGGTCAGTATAAGACAGCCTCTGTCAGTATAAGAGAGCGTCTGTCACTATAAGACAGCGTCTGTCAGTATCAGACAGAGTCTGTCAGTATCAGACAGTGTGGGTCAGTATAAGACAGTGTGTGTCAGTATAAGACAGTGTCTGTCAGTATAAGACAGTGTGTGTTAGTATAAGACAGTGTGTGTCAGTATAAGACAGTGTGTGTCAGTATAAGACAGTGTGTGTCAGTATAAGACAGTGTGTGGCAGTATAAGACAGTGTGCGTCAGTATAAGACAGTATGCGTCAGTATAAGACAGTGTGTGTCAGTATAAGACAGTGTCTGTCAGTATAAGACAGTGTCTGTCAGTATAAGACGGTGCCTGTCAGTATAAGACGGTGTCTGTCAGTTTAAGAAGATGTCTGTCAGTATAAGACGGTGTCTGTCAGTATTAGACAGTGTGTGTCAGTAGAAGACAGTGTGTGTCAGTATAAGACAGTGTGTGTCAGTAGAACACAGTGTCAGTCAGTATAAGACAGTGTCTGTCACTATAAGACAGTGTGGCTCAGTATAAGTCAGTGTGGGTCAGTATAAGTCAGTGTCAGTCAGTATAAGACAGTGTCTGTCAGTATAAGACAATGTCTGTCAGTATTAGACAGTGTGAGTCAGTATAAGACAGTGTCTGTCAGTATAAGTCAGTGTCTGTCAGTAGCAGGCAGTGTCTGTCAGTAGCAGGCAGTGTCTGTCAGTATCAGACAGAGTCTGTCAGTATAAGACAGTGTGGGTCAGTATAAGACAGTGTGGGTCAGTATATGACAGTGTCTGTCAGTATAAGACAGTGTCTGTCAGTATAAGACAGTGTGGGTCAGTATAAGACAGCCTCTGTCAGTATAAGAGAGCGTCTGTCACTATAAGACAGCGACTGTCAGTATCAGACAGAGTCTGTCAGTATCAGACAGTGTGGGTCAGTATAAGACAGTGTGTGTCAGTATAAGACAGTGTCTGTCAGTATAAGACAGTGTGTGTCAGTATAAGACTGTGTGGGTCAGTATAAGACTGTGTTTGTCAGTGTAAGACAGTGTGTGTCAGTGTAAGACAGTGAGGGTCAGTGTAAGGCAGTGTGGGTCAGTGTAAGACAGTGTGGGTCAGTGTAAGACAGTGTGGGTCAGTGTAAGACAGTGTGGGTCAGTGTAAGACAGTGTGTGTCAGTATAAGACAGTGTGGGTCAGGATAAGACACTGTGTGTCAGTATAAGACAGTGTGTGTCAGTATAAGACAGTGTGTGTCAGTATAAGACAGTGTCTGTCAGTATAAGACAGTGTCTGTCAGTATAAGACAGTGTCTGTCAGTACCAGACAGTGTCTGTCATTTTCCGACAGTTTATGTCAGTATCAGACAGTGTCTGTCAGTATAACACAGTGTCGGTCAGTATATGACAGTGTCTGTCTGTCAGTATACGACAGTGTCGGTCAGTATATGACAGTGTCGGTCAGTATATGACAGTGTCTGTCAGTATAAGACGTTGTGGGTCAGTATAAGACAGTGTCAGTCAGTTTAAGACAGTTTATGTCAGTATCAGACAGTGTCTGTCAGTATAAGACAGTGTCTGTCAGTATAAGACAGTGTCAGTCAGTATAAGACAGTGTCAGTCAGTATAAGACAGTGTCAGTCAGTATAAGACAGTGTGGGTCAGCATAAGACAGTGTGGGTCAGTATAAGACAGTGTGGGTCAGTATAAGACAGTGTGGGTCGGTATAAGACAGTGTGTGTCAGTATAAGACAGTGTCAGTCTGTATAAGACAGTGTCTGTCAGTATAAGACAGTGTGGGTCAGTATAAGACAGTGTGGGTCAGTATAAGACAGTGTGGGTCAGTATAAGACAGTGTGGGTCAGTATAAGACAGTGTGGGTCAGTATAAGACAATGACTGTCAGTATAAGACAGTGTCAGTCAGTATCAGACAGTGTCAGTCAGTATCAGACAGTGTCAGTCAGTATAAGACAGTGTCTGTCAGTATCTGTCAGTATAAGACAGTGTGGGTTAGTATAAGACAGTGTCAGTCAGTATAAGACAGTGTCAGTCAGTATAAGACAGTGTGGGTCAGCATAAGACAGTGTGGGTCAGTATAAGACAGTGTCTGTCCGTATAAGACAGTGAGGGTTAGTATAAGACAGTGTCAGTCAGTATAAAACAGTGTCAGACAGTATAAGACAGTGTCTGTCCGTATAAGACAGTGTGGGTTAGTATAAGACAGTGTCAGTCAGTATAAAACTGTGTCTGTCAGTATCAGACAGTGTGGGTCAGTATAAGACAGTGTGGGTCGGTATAAGACAGTGTGGGTCGGTATAAGACAGTGTGGGTCAGGATAAGACAGTGTGTGTCAGTATAAGACAGTGTCTGTCAGTATAAGACAGTGTGTGTCAGTATAAGACAGTGTGTGTCAGTATAAGACAGTGTGTGTCAGTATAAGACAGTGTGTGTCAGTATAAGACAGTGTGTGGCAGTATAAGACAGTGTGCATCAGTATAAGACAGTATGCGTCAGTATAAGACAGTGTGTGTCAGTATAAGACAG